>NC_087062.1:57714911-58057719 GCF_963678635.1 Symsagittifera roscoffensis
TTTTGTAGTTTATAAAGCAATTCCTAATAGTCATCAAAAAAAATTGTAACAAGTTATTTCAAGTTAACATTCTAAATTTTTGGATGATGAGAAATTCTATAAAATTCTGCTCTGATCAGCGCTGAGCCTTAAATATTCCGACTGCGCTATAAAATACCACAAGTAGCTACTGATATTTGAAAAAGATATCTATTCGAAAAAAAACTTGACTAAAAAGCCGAAACTATAATTCCAGATATGGACATATAAAAGATAGCTAATCGCACCATGTTAATTTATTAATTTAAAAGCTCAGAGCATCAAAAAAATCCGTATAAACACGCTAGATAAAAGTTTTAAAGTTTCAAAAATCTAAAAAAAAGATACATTTGACATCTACATCTATATCCTTATTGATTTTAGTAGTTCTCCAATAAATGGAAATTTTTCGTCAATGAAAAGCTTTTTAGTTGGTTTCATTTGATTCTTGAATATCGATACCCGCGTCCAGACAATTCGGCCTAAGATAATTCAGCCAAAAGTATGCAGATAATTCAGCCAATAATAATGACCGCCGCAGTCGCGCCAACGTATTGCGAGCTTGTCAACAGAGGGTAGGACTCTATAGGAAATTTAGAGCCGGTTATCGCCGCAAAGCGGCGACGCGCGCGCGCGCGTAGCGCGCCCACCGGCGACCTTAAACCAAGAAATAACTTCAATTCCGATTTTTTTCTTTCGAATCTAGCGTTATGTAAAACTGGCTGAATTGTCTCAGGCTGAATTGTCTGTACATTTTTGGCTGAATTATCTGAATTTCAAATTAGCTGAATTGTCTTCGGCTGAATTGTCTGTGCGCCATCGATACCATCAAGAAGACATATTATGATGTTATTTAACCGGAAAATCCGATTGAATTTTGAACGGATTTTTTTGACAAAAAAAATTTATCAAAAGTTCGATTTATGTCAAAAATAATAGGTTGTGATAGATGATAATGTATTTTTGTTTACAAAGTATCCCGTTGTAATTATAAAACGATCAATTTTGTGGTAAAAGACATCGGTAAAAGATTATAACGATTTTTTTTCGTCTCGGGAACCCAAAATCGTCGATTAGCGTCCATTATACTTAGCTCCGGGTTCAATTCTGAAAGACTGGGACACATTTCTTCGGTCTGCATAGATTTTTGGCTAATTCTGAATTTCGGGAATTTGTTTTCAGGTCGAGGAGTTCAATTCCCATCAGGATCTTTGTTTCTTAGAAACTTGTTGTTTCATCTGAGCGTCAAAAATTTCATCCAATGACCTTTAAAAACAATATTTGAATGCTTTTTTTACAGTATAAATTTGAGCAGAGTGGATATCAGTCGACCAAAACTTATCAGAGTCGCCCAAAGCTAATTCAGTTCGAGCAAAGATGGCCACGTTCGTTTGAAGCAGTTCAAAGTCCACCTATTTCAAACAGATTGCGCCAAAATTAAGGAAAATTGATGACATTTGACGAGTTTAAAAAAATAAGAACAAGCACATGACGGATCGACAAAGGCCATTTTCTAGCCACAGTGTTGTTCAGAAAGGACAACCGCAGATCTTTTAGGTCGATTCATACGTTTTTTTTTACTCAACATGGAAACAATTTTGTTTCAGACAAACGGAAAGCACTGACTGTCTTAAATTCCGTACAGAACATTTCAAAATCTTAATAAAACTTTTTGTGACAAAATATGCTTTCTATGACTGCAAATAATTTGAACAATTTCAGATGTCTGTCCTATCAGCTGTAAACCAAATTTTAAATACCAACCTTCAAGTTTAATTTAGCAGTAGAGACATCGAAGTATAAGCTTTTGGTATTGAACTTCAGTTTGATTACATTTACAATAAACTCTTAGCATTTTAGTGAAAGATCACTTAAAGCTTAAAAGGTTGTTAAATTTTTTTTAGTATCTTCAATATGTGTCCACATTTACGCATAATTTTTTTCGTGTTCTTGGCTACTTTACATATCGCTACAATGCCATCGACTTACGTTCATTCACAATCCTCTCTGTTCAAGACGCCTTTCACTAATTTTGAAAAACCAGGACCCGGTGGATTCGGCTGGATTCTGGTTCCCGATGAAGACGACCCCACGAAAAAAGACTGCATATACTTCCAAGATGGCTTGAAAACTCTGAAGACATGCACTTTTGTGTGTCCCCTTGGTCTTCAGTTTAGCAAACACTCGCCACAGTGTCTGGGCCAGAAGAGATACTGTTGTGAGAAGTACAAGAAAAGTTGATCTCAATACGATATTTTGAATGGTTCCTTTCTGTTGTCTAGTCATCTAGCTCCCTTTGATATCAAGCTTAAGCCGACAGACAGGAAACATTTTCTACAGAGGAGTTTTCAGCACTATTTAAAATAGAGATTTAAAAAGCTTTGTTTTTATAGTTCTGTGATCTCTCGTTGAGACCAGGAATAACAGTATCAAACTTTAAAAGATTTTACTTGATTTTGTTACTTTAAAAAAACGAGAAAAACTTTTAAATAATTTTGTTTGGTAATTAAGTCAAAAACAACGCAATTTAACGGGTTAAAAATCACAATTTGGCAAATTTTCGCTGCTTATATCGAAAAGATTGTCTTTAAAAGCCTGAGCGTCAGTGAAATTAGAAATAATTATTTAAAACGGTTTTTCAAATACTTTTTCAAACGAAATTTCAAAAACCGTTATTATGATAGTTTCATAGCAGAAAAGGAGACAGCAACGTTTTTAAAGAACAATTGCATCTCCAAAAATCTCAAAAACGGTTACTATGATCCCGTACCGGAGTTTCATGAATAATAATCAATTATATTGGATTTCATTGTCAGTCTTTAAAAAGATGAAAAAAATTAAATTATAATCAATTAAAAATGGATTATAATTTATTTATCGTCAAAAAATAAAATCTATTTTAATCGATTATAATATTTTTAATTGATTGATATCAATTATTATGGGTTATAATTCATTTTTCTGTTAATTTTTCTGACTATTTTATACACAGTGCAGTATATTCAAAGGTCAACATCTGCTTTTGGCTTCATACACGTTACAGGTAAATCTAGATTTGATTTGGGTTGAAAAAAATTCAGCTTTAAAAAAAATTTTGATTCAAAGTTTTCCTCATAAATTGGTTTTTTCTCGTTTTCTGCTAGTCTTTTTCTCTCGCTGGTCCAATTTACATCCATTTTTCGTCCCTCCAGTGTACAATCCCCTATATTTACACCCATCCTCCACGCTTAAACCTTCCATCCATCCATCCAGCTTAAGCCTTCTCGCTTACATCCCCATCCCTCCAGCCATTAACCCCTCCAACCCCCACGTTTACCACCTCCATCGTTTACTGGGGCAGTAAACTGAGGGGAGAGGTAAGCTGGCGGCTTAATCATGGGGGAAGAATAAACTGGGGCAAAGAGTGAGTGTGTACGGAGGAAATGAGTGGTAACGCAGATTAACTAGGCGTTATAAAATTGAGTAAGTTTAGAATTCGAGCAGGCCATGAGATCAAAGTTTGATTGATTTTGACCCTTTTCTTGTATTCTTACCTAGATTTTTGCCCATAATCCGATTTATTATGATGATTTTCCATGATTTTATTGCATATGTTTGAGCTCAAAATCTGATCTTTTCTTGAGTTCTATAACATCTGGCACGTGCATTTTTATTTTAAAAAATCGAGAGGAAATTATTTAAATTATTTATTTAAATAGTTTGTTGTTTTTCCACCGTGTTAGCAAAAAAAGACTCGTTTTTAGTGAGTCTGAACACTTCGGTTTAAATCAATTTAAATCGATTTTTTAGACACCTAAATCGATCCAAAATTTTCAAGAAAGATCGAGTTCAATCGATTTTAAATAGATTTAAGAGAGATTTGGATGGATATAACTGAGATTAGGCTGGATTGTAGTGAGTCGGATAATCCACGCAAATCAATTTAAATTGATGTTTAGACTCTTAAATCTATCCAATTGTTTCTTAAATTTTCGAGAAAGATCGATTTAAATCTATTTAAAATCCATTTAAGTTCGTAAATTGTACATTGATAATCAATTTGGATCTATTTAAAATCGACTAAAAATCAGTTTAAATCGATCCGAAACCATTTTTGTCAGTGCGGGAAGCAGTTGAAAGTCATTACGGGGCCAAATTGTGTATCATAAGAATTGTACGCGAATTCCGCAGCAATGACTTCTTGTGAATTGTAAGCGAATTCCACAACAATGACTTCTTTGTTCTTCTTTGTTCTTTCGTTTGCTTTGATTGTTCCGACAAAACTTAACCATGTTTCAAGACTTGTCTCTGCATTCCAGAAACTTACACACCCAATTGTGCGCCTATCCAGTACCTGCAAAAATTAAAGAGATCATGTTCCATTATAATCAATTATAATGAATTTTAATTGAAATATAATCCATTAATGGGAAGGAATCAATTATAATGAGTTCCTAGGGTAGGAATCTATTATAATGACTATTTCATGGTCTAAATTTGCCGCAATAATGGATTATATTGACAATAGTTTAGACAAAATCTCTTTAATAAAATCGATTTTTATCCATTAAACTTCGGTGCGGGATAGTTTCAAAGCAGAAAAGGAGACAGCAGCCAAAGACACTTTCTTGACAATCTTGGGCCTTGAATTTTTTTATAAAAAGATAATATTCGAACGGGTCAAAATTATCTAGTTTTTTTTCTGTCAAGCTAATATACGCTTCTTTTAATTTAAGTATTGGATAACTCAACTTTAAGCTATTTTGTTAATTTTTTTTCTGCTGATGTTTATAACGATAGTTCTCTAAGTTATTGAGCTTAATGCTCTGATCAAATGAGTGTAAGGATTTTTTGACTAGCCCGTCTTTTTCCAACCAATTTCAAGTATCTCTAGGAAAATTCATCATTAAGTTCCTCGTCCAGTAGCGTATAAAACTAAAACTTTTTTTGTAAGCAAAATTAAAAAATGTTGTCTTGTTGCTTCGGTTTTTCAATCTAAACGACACAAAATGTATAATTTAACTCTCCTGCAATTTTCAGTTTGAAATTCTCTAGCTATTATTGCGTCTCATTAAACTAACGTCATTGCCCTCTGCAACAAAAGCAACACTAGGAAATTATAAAAAAAAAAAATTTCAAAAGTTTTGTCGGCCTTTTTTACGTCGACCAAAGGTTTTCCGAGCTCTCCCAAAGTATTTTAAAAAGAGCCTGTTGTTTTCTGCTCCGCAGGCAAAATTTTGAACAAAGACTTTGAACAAAGGGCATTTTAAGGCAATTGGAACGTGATCTAAACTACATTTTATAATTGGATAAATTGGATATTTTACCACTGTAAAATATTTAATATTAACCAATCATATTCCATCTAACTAACAACCCATTTATTTGTAAGTGCTGAAATTACTTGTAATTTCAGCACTAGAGAGATTTGAATTTAACTTAGAAATTAGTTTCCTCTCCAAGAGAACTTCAGCAGCCGCAATAAACCAGTATACCCTAGATCTATTGAGCCTAGCAGAGACTAGTTAAACACCCTGAGACTAGTAAGTATAAGAGTAAGATTAGGATCGGTATTAGACTAAGAAGTTTTACGAATCTATCCGGCCGAAAATTAGATAGCGTGACGAGCAGACGGTGTACCCTATCCGAAATTACTCTATGAGTTAACCACATCGGTCCTAACTCATCTGGTGCGACCATAAGTCTCAAATAAGACCTTACTAGCTTAGAACTAACCAAAAATAGATTAGAAATTAGACAAAACATTTTCAAAATGTTACACGATAACAATTTAATTGAAATGTCTCTACGACTCAATAGATCAGAGCCGATATTCCGAACGATAATAGAACTACCCGGATTTGGAAGAAGACCTCGGACAAGAGACGACATACGACAAAGTAGAAACTTACCATTTAGTTTTATGATTGTACGGCAAAAGCCAACACAAACTTTTGTATTTAGAATCTTATTAGCAATGAAATTAGATTTTCATTTGCAAACATAAAATTTTGAAGAAAACCTTCATGATCATTTCAGGCGCTAAACAAAATTATTAATGTACAATAACGATTGATAAAAAGATCTCAGATCGTTTTTTTAATTTCTGCAGTATTATATAAAACATATTTGAAAAATATTTATTTAAAAATAAAAATAAAAATTAGTAGCATGACAATAAATTTCTGTTGTTCCAGCTTCATCATCTAAACATAACAGCAATCATAAGCTCACTAATATCAATAAGGAACTAAATCTTTTTATTCGAAAAATTTAAATCATTTTAAACTTAAATTGACTTAATTTTAAAATCAGATCATCAAGGCTTATCCTTGGATCTTAATAAATTTTCTATCTCAATAAATTTAAAACCTGATCATCAAGGCCTATCCTTGGATCAACAGAACAATTTTGTTCTCCCCCACCCGATTAGCAAGTGTCTAACGACCTCAAACGCTGATTCACTATCCAACCCTTCCAAAAGACCCAGGACTAAAAGAAATTTTTTAATAAACTAACCATTTAAATTAAGATAAACAGTGAAGAACTTCGGTTATTCATCCTTCACTTGAACCCTCCTCTTACCAGACCCAGGATAGATCTTAGACTTAGTAAGTTTAAAATAGTATCTACCGAACTACTTGCGTTCTATTTATACCTGAACCTTGTGGATCGATTTACTTTTCTCCAACCCTTGAACACAATCACTACCCCTAAGTAAGATTAAGTAAGTTAACACCTTAGCTTAGACTAGCCACGAGAAAGTAGAAAATCATTCTCCGGAATCGATATACTTTTCTCTTCAACCCTGAACAAAAAGACCCACGTTAAGCTAACCAAAAAATCGTAAGGACTAACAGTCTAAGGAAATAGAAATAACTAACAACTTCTTGCATCCCTCATCCTAAACCTTATGTCATTCAAAAGTTTAGGAAATAAACAAACAATCGTTTTACACAACTGTGAAATAGAAACAAAAAATACGATCTTGTAGTCACACCTCATACACAAACATTTGGATACATTAGAACAAAACGACAAACAATAAAAAGAAAAATTATAAACAAACAAAGACAAATCACACGAAAAAGATTTTCAAAAAATAGAAACGCATTTTCAGAATCAGAAGCCAGCAATTTAGATGAACTCTATAAATTAAAAGAATCAATTGATAAAAAGTGTCCCATTCACGATCAATTATATTTTTCCGACTCAGAAACAACTTCAAATTCATCAAAAAGAGGAAAAAAAAGAATAAAAAAGCAATATAAACACAAACCAGTACACTTGTATATTTGGAATCAACCAATTAGACACATCGATAGTTATATACTTTCATTCATTAAACAAAAAAAATGAGCCACACTCAAAGTGACGATAGTTCAGATGACGAAGCAGTTTACCCCTTTCTTATAGATTCACACGATGATAGAGGTCAACATGATTTTTGCAGGAACTTACTCGTAAATTTGTTTGAACCCGGAATCAGTCCATGCGAAGCAGAATTCCCAGATGTAAAAATTAAAAGACAAATTATTGAAAGATATATGTAATCTAACACAGCAATATGGAATCTATACCATAGAATTCAGCACACCCAATACAGCCCATCGCAAAAATGTAATTCAAACAGACGACATTGAATTAGAATTTTCAAAAGAATTCCTAGAAAATATCAAACGCATAGAATACCATAATTCACAAAGAGCAAACTCCATATTCACTAACGAAGTTTTTGCAAAAATATATACTTATATCTCTGCATTAGAAAAAACAGAATTCCAAAGTATCTCACCAACCGAAACATCCAAACATACAAAAGTACGAAATGAAATCGCATTATTTTCAACATTTCTACATATAATTAAAGAAAGTTTTACAAAAGATGATGTTTCACAACACACTAAACATGATTTACAAAAGATTTTAGCATGATTCATAATAGATTATTTCACCCACAATTTAGATTTATTTTCACAAGCAAGAAAAAATTTCAGACCTCAAAATACAAATGACGACACTGCTCTATCAGAACAATCAGACCACGTTTGGGACCCTGAATGGTCTCATCCTACATTTATAAATATCCCACAATCTATCTCAAGTCAAGCAATAAGTACAATATCTTATCACAGAGACTATGTAAAAGTAATATCATTAACCATTGATGCAACACCATTAAACTATAATATATTTTTACCTGATACGCAAAATAACAGTTTAAATTCGACCGTCAAACATAATGAAAACCTTAATGGAACTAGAAATCTTACACAACAAGATATTCAAACACCATCACACTTCATAAAACAACAACAACTACACAACAAAGTATTTCACCAATACGCCCAAATTTGACAACACCAAGAAATGCAAATACTTCATTGGCACAAGTAACCTTACAATCAACCGTTAAACCTTCGGTTGCTCCAAAATATTCACATATGGATTATCAAACGTATAGACCAATGACAATACCGTCAAAAACACGAAAGCCATTCACAAGAAACACCTTTGCAGAACACAATTATAATTATGCTCACAAACTAGGAACAAACCAACCTCCCCGAAAAAATACACAAAATTTAAATCACGTATGTTCCCATTATTGGAATCTCCCGAAAACATCGACCAATTCAGTAAAGTTTCCAGATAATCTACAACCTACACAGGATTATAGTGAAAATCACCCATTCTTTCAACAAAATAAAAATAATCAATATACACCATATAATACAAACTATTTATCATCTGATGAAGACGATCATCACCAACCAGATATTTTTGCACCATATACTGAAGAATATCGCACACAAAGACCACGACAACCTCAACAATCTCGAAATATAAAAATTTACCCACAAAACCCAACAGATGTACAAAATCCACAACAAATGCATATACAAAACCCATTTAACACACATTCTTTTCAACCAATACAACCACAAAACCCAATGTCAATGCATTCTTATCAAACAACTCAAATGCAAAATGAAATACCGCTTCCATATTACCTTCAGCAACATGAAATAACAAAAAATCAACTTTCAAATTTTTCGCAAAAGCCAAATGCCGCAGAATCACTACAGATGACAATGAATCCATACCTCATGGGTGGATCATCAATAACATCCAATAAACCACTGATGGTATTCACAGGAACAGATCCTGAATATTCTGTAGAAGATTATCTAAATGCAGTAACAGCAAATTTAATTTTAAATATAGGACCTGAACCAATTAATACGCCACTACATCAAAATTGGATACATAGACGCATCAGCACTTATACAAACAACCCTAGATGGCGCAGCTCAAAAATGGTTTTCAGTATTACCTATAGAAAAAAAATCAGATTGGAAAAGATTCAAACAAGAATTTTCAAAAATGTTTGACTCTGAAAGAAACAAACAACACCAAAGAGTTTTATGTAATGAAATTCGCAGAGTACCAAATGAAACTGTCAAACAATTAGCAGTACGTATCGAAACACTAGTTCGAAAAGCATATTCACTTAATACACATGACTATAAAAACACAAAAATGACAGAAATTTTAATGACCTTAACACCTCAATTAAGGAAAATAGCAATAAAAAAGATAAAAAAGAGAGCATCTCATCCTTCCTCAATTCGAGAACTAGATTTAGCTTTTCGAAAATTAGTAGATAAACTAGAACAAGCAAAAATCACAATGAAACTCGAAGAAACAGAAAATCCAAAACTACAGTATGTTAATCGAATTGAAACAAACACTACACATATAAATAACATACAGGAATCAAATACAGACTTAATTGAAAAACTCACTGAAATACTGAATATCTATGCAAAAACATCCAAATTTTAAAGGCAAATCATCCTTCAAAAATTGGTTAATTATTGCCGACGATACGGACACAGTATCTCCGAATGAGGACAAAAACAACAAGACAATCAGAATAAACCTCAAAAGCATAAAGAACCAAATAAATCGTTCTATCAATACATGAAAAAAGATAAAAGCCTACCGACCAAAAATATATATAGTAATAACAGTTCAGGAAAACCACTTCCGAACAACACCAATTACACAAGGAATCAATCACCATATAACTCAAGTTATAGAGGAAGATCACCAGAACGATGAAATACACGAAATTCTTCACAAAATAATTATAACCGATCAAATAGTCAAAATAACCAAAATAACTATTCAAGATCAAATTCCAATGCAACACAATTTGTTTCTGGATCCAGTTCCCAATCAAATCTAAGGAATAGACACTGTTCCAATAATCAATCACGAAACTCATCATAAAACAGAAATAGAAACTATTCACAAAATAGAAATAGAAGTTATTCAAACAATCGAAATCAGAATAAACCAAACAATAGATCAAAGAATAATTCATGTAATAGATCAAATTATCACCCTGACTCTAGATATCGATACAGAAGTAGTACACCAAAACATCAAAAACACATTAATCAAGTGCAAACAAATGAAGAAACAACTTCAGACCCTCCAGGTATTGATGACACAGAAAATCACGAAATACAATGTGAATCATCAGATACAGAGAGTGATACAGAAAATACCATCTCAGTAAATATGATAACAGTCGAAAACGACTATGAACCTGTCATATATGAACAACCTTTTACATCACATATATTTGAAAATCAATTGAAACTCCTTCACAATTACTATATTGGACCCACCGATACTACACAAATTACACAAGAAGTAAACGAAATAAACACGGTAATTAAACCCGATGAAAAAGGTGAAACACAACGCTCAAACACAAATCATATTTATCAAAATATACAGAAAAAACAACTCAGAGAAAAAATTTGGACAATACCATTTCTCTTGGAAAGCCCAAGAAACAAAGAATTTCAACCACCAGATCTTGAAATTGATTTTTTAATTGATTCAGGAGCAGAATCAAATATAGTTAATATTCCCACATAGAATGAAATCAAAACATTACATCCAAAATTAACGCCTCTTGAAACCTCCAGTAAACTAGCAACAGCACAAGGATCAACATTAGTAAATTATGGAAAAATCCAATTATTCCTTCTCCCCACGAGAACAATGGAGCAAAACAAAATTTTAAACAGACCGTTTGAACAAACATTTCATGTTACTGATATTAAGCACAATATCATTGGCATACTATTCATATCTAAACATATACCAACAATCAACATCTTAAATAGTAAAATACTAATCAAAGATAAGTACACAAAAACAAAAAATACAGCTCTAACATTTTTTCAAAGATTAAACAAACAACCACCATTCTTCTCAAAATTTTATCCCATTTATAACCAAAAACGGAAACACCTGAAACCACTATCAGGAAATATATATAATTTTTCAATAAAACAAGTTCACCAGTATGATAAAAGTCAAAATAAACAACAACTTTTTATGTCAGACTTTGAATTTAAACCTATTCACAAATTTTCAAAATCACGATCTCATCTATTAAATATTTGAAAAACAGGAATTCCGACATCGTTTTGTTACACGTGTATAACAATACACCGTATCAAGTAACATTACCCTTAGGACTTTTAGGATATTGTGAAACAAACGCTACAATCTCACCCATACATGAAGTAGCCCACCGCGTTAATATTATACTCCAATTATTAGATATTTGCCAATCCACAATTCTTGACGAAGAATTTTCCATAAATAACATAGTAAGTAATGAAAAGAGAAACACAGATTACTTCACAAAAACACCATATTTTAAACCAACATTCAATATAACAAATTACACAAAAGAACAACAAAAATTTTTAACAATGTTTAATTTTGAACATTCACAAATTACACAAATCGAATTTGAAAAATTAGCAAAGCAACTGTTAAAATATTCAACAGTTTACGCAACATCAAAATTTGACATTGGAAAAATCAGTTCATCACTACATCTCCTCTTAAAACCCGACGCAGTTTTCAAAAAACAAAGAGCCAGTAAAGTACCAATTCACTTACACGACAGAGTATAGATTACTTAATATTTTAGAACAATACAAAACTATCTGACCAGTAAATAAAGAAGAACAACCAAAAGGTAACACTTTTATCAACCCTGTTATCATTCTAGCAAAAGGCGAATCATTAAAAATAATTTTAGACGCTAGATATCTCAATTCACTAATTGATGAATCAAAATGCAATTGGCCTATTGAACCAATACAAGTTATTTTAACAAAGATAAATGGAAAATACTTTACAACCGCAGATATGAATAGTGCATAGAATCAAATTCTACTAGATGAACAATCACGACGTTTAACACAATTTGTTATTGGAAATCAACAATATGAATTTAATCGCTTATTCTATGGAATATCCATAGCACCAGAAGCTTTTTCAGCTTTTATGAGTAAAATTTTTAGACCACTAATACTCAAGAAAAACGCAATCACCTGTTTAGACGATGTTTTTATGCAATCACAAACTAAAGAAAAAATGTTTACAGTTTTAGAACACTATCATAAAATACTTCAGAACAAAAATCTGAAGGCCGCTCCCGATAAATCACACTTCTTTCTAACACGAGTAAAATTTTTAGGACATAATATTGAACGAAACACTATCACCCCATTAAAATCACGCATTGATGCTATTCAAAAACTTCAGCCACCAACAAACAAAAAGAAAATCCAAGAATTCCTTGGAATGTTAAATTTCTTAAGCAAATACGTTTATAAAATGCAATTATACTTAAGACCCTTCTATAATATCCTCAGACAACAAAATAACTTTGAATGGACCAGTGAACATCAAACACGATTTGAAGAAATTAAAAAACTTTTAACTGAACAAATTGCAAGCACAATTCCAGATCCAAACCAACCATTCTATGCAATGTGCGATGCTTCAAATTTTGGCATCGGAGCAGCATTACCACAATCACATAATAGTACAAATAAAATGAACCTTATATCAGCAAATTTTCGATTATTCATTCAAGCAGAGCTACGACTTTCAACTCTAATGAGAGAATGTACAGCTATAATTTATACACTTACAGAATATGAATTTCTGATACTTGGATCAAAACACCCAACAGTTCTATTCACAGATCACAAACCAATTATTTTTCTCTTTACACAAAAGTCGAATCCAAATCATAGAGTTTATAGATTTCAACTAATTCTAATGAAATTTCCAAAGTTACATATAGTTTGGACAGCAGGAAAAAAAAACCTTGCATTACCAGATACCTTAAGTAGAAATACGCCACCTGAACTACTAACACGAAAAACTACAGTTGAAATACCACAAAATATCAAATATTATCTCGCAAAAGATGAAACATCACCCCGATTAGAATGCAAATGCGCAGTAAAAACTGATAATGATCAATCACAGATAAATGACCTACAACATTTCCCACTCTACTTAGATTGCCAGAATAATCACTACAAAGTTGACTTACTAGGCACATCAACTTTTAAACCAATTCCATACTCACAATGGATAAAAAATAACAATCAACAAAAAAGAATAAAACACCACCCGCATAAAAAAAGACCTTTTTCCATTAATTGAAAAAGAAAATCTAACTGATAAAATAAATTTATCAGGACCACAAACAAATGATTCAAAATACACAATAAATCAAGTTTTTGATCTCCATGACCCACTTGACACAATTCCCCTATCAAAACTGGAAATTGAAAATATTTTTCTCCCTCCAACAGATAAAATTACAATTGAACTCTTAAAACAGTATCAAAACCTCGATCCAGTAATAAGACAATTAAAATCTTGGCACAAATACAAAACTAATCCCGTAAAAGCAGATACAACAATTTTAGGAAATAAAACACTCCTCCAATATTTCCGAAAATTTAATAACACAGCAATCAATGACAATACAAATCTTTTACAAAATCAATTAGAAACACGCAACAATTCTAGTTCATATTCAGCCAAGAGGATTCATTCAATCCGTCACCATCTTTAACTATAACACCAACCTATTAGACGAAAGATATTAAACTCCAGGCATATCTATAACTATAACTTTACAACCTCCAGGTCAAAAACAAGCAAACCGCTCAAACTTGACAACTAAAATAAATACCACCATAATATCATAACCCTCCCTTATCTAATAACGCAAAGATCAACTATATTTTCCCAAGTTAGACCTCAAAAACCCTCCAACCAAAAATGATAAATTAGCCTAAAGTAAAAATACGACCGTATTTATTTGGCCTAAAGTACAAAAATCTCAAAAATACCCCAGATCATCTGACAAATAAAAATAAAGCAAAGAAGACCTCCCGAACACCATAAAATTAGCCCCCAACAACTTTTCACAAAACTCAACCGACTTGTCAAAAAATCAATAAATAACTCGACCACACTTGAACCTCGCCTCAAACAACAAAAAATATTTGACAAAGAAATCATTTCTTAAATGCTCTTCTCTCGATCAGTCAATATCTTTAAAAAAACAATTTTCAACATTTTCATAAACTTTTTCATAATACTTAAATTTTATTCATATTTCTATGTGATACCTTTGAAGCTTTTATAATAATTTTAATCATTTTTTGCAACATTTTTAAAAAATTTTCTACTCCCTGTTTGAAATATATCTCCAACTTTCCCAAATCATTGACCATTTTCACAGGTACGATAACCCAAAGTTTTTTTATTTAAATGATACGAACAATTTTTAGTAGAACAGATATTTTTTTACTATTTGTAATTTTTATAACATTTTTATCATCCCCTATATTGACAATGTGCAAATGTTTAAAAAAGGCAATAATCAAATTCGCTTTAGCAACAACCCTTTTAATTCTTTTCCTTGAAGAATACTACAATAAACATAAATTTTTCCAATAGAAAAAATCAATCAAAATACTTTCAAAAATTGCTAACCAACAATCACAGAATCAGTCTTCACCGACATCATCCCAAGAAAACCTGACAATACCTACAACTACCCAAAACCCCCAAAC
Organism: Symsagittifera roscoffensis; assembly: GCF_963678635.1. Classification (NCBI taxonomy): domain Eukaryota; kingdom Metazoa; phylum Xenacoelomorpha; order Acoela; family Convolutidae; genus Symsagittifera; species Symsagittifera roscoffensis. Next base: position 57,729,902 of record NC_087062.1, read on the forward strand.
ATCCACACGAATTTCTTTCCAAGATAACCCATACACTTTTGAAGAACGACACGCTCGCTTATCCGAACCATTAGAACCAGTTCAGCGACAGGCACCCCTAAGTGAACCAACATATAACTTGTACCCAACATTACCACAAGAATTAAGTAGAATAAGAAACATTAGTCAAAACCAAAATACGGTTGAAATAAATAGACAAATAATACATCCATGACGAACTAGAAATTTTCAAACCCCCCGAGTTCATTTTGACATACCCCAATCACCAACGCCAATTACCCCAGAAAACCCAAATAGTACATTACCAGAAACTCCCCCACTCCTTTCACAAAGTAGCACTTCAAGTATACCCTCAGATTACTTAGGTTCAACACCGACATCTGAACAAATACGTGAAAATCCCTTTAACCCCCCCAATCTCACAGCACGACTACCATATTGGACAACGCACTCATTTACACAAGGTGAACCAAACTTAGTAAACGACCCAATAGATATTTCTACGGATACAACAACATCATCATCACTACCAGAAACATTATCGCTACCATCAACACCATCATTAAGCCAAATTTCACCGACACCTTTCCCTTTAAATTTTCCAAATAACCTCGACGCTAGATATCGAGAAAAATCATCAACAAATATCCCTTTAAGATTAGATTGGAACAAATTCACAGCACCCCCACCATTATTTGGACAACATCAAGAAAGTAACCAACTCCACAGTTGGGCACTCAATAGACTACATTATAGACAAGATATCCACGAAGACATTCGTGAACATAACATCCAAATACTCCAACAAAATAGTCTCCAATTAAATATTCGAAATCACGATTAAATTAAATAATTTTGTTCAACATCCTTACCCATTAAATCCACCCAATATAACAGCTCAATCGCTACCATCACCATTTATAACAAATGAAGTGATATATAAGTACGACGGATATACCAAAAACACAATTGGTTACATCACATTTTATAACCCATACTCAGCATTATCATACACATGTATATTCTAAAAATATTAATACTTCAACACGTCTTTTTTCTATTATTTTCCGATCAGAACACAAATCCTTCTCCTCGCACAGGACCCCAGGATTTATTAGTAACACACTACGATTGTGAAGAAAACGAACAAAAAACACTACACAAATATGCTATAAATCAAGTATCACAATGCGAAACAGAACCACAAGCTATAGAAACTACAAATGTAATAGCGACACTGTATTCAAAAGCCCGAGCAACAACAGTCGCAGGATATAAATTTACAGCAACATTTTCCGAAAAGAAAGTACATTGTTCACAAGTTTCAAACGGAAATAAAAACCGACTTGATCACGAATCATTCTACCAAAGTAATATAGAACGACTTCTACATCTAAATCCCGATGATTGTAAAAACAAACTACTCAGACTAAACATCACAAGAAAAAAAAACACGGACAGAAAAATAGTAAATTTTCAAATCTTTGCCGATTCTGTACATCAAGCAGAACTTGAAAGATATCAAGGACATATAAAATTAGATAAAAAAATACCCATACAACGGCGCACACGGAAGATTAACTTATGACATACATGATAAACACTGGATACCACACATTGGAATAAATGACCCCTCAAACTGCAAAGCAGACACAAAAAATAAAGGATATCAAGAAATAATGTTTTTCGATTGGAAAATACAACTCGAAAAAATACAACTCACACGAGATTTATCAGACAACACAATGATCTACCAAGAAAATAGATTACCTTGCAAAAATGATCCAGGTTATTGTGACCCTAAAACACGGACACAAGCAACAATTGTTTGGTTTCCCGAAGATACATGCACAACATTTCAAGTAGCAAAAATACACGCTCGAATGATAAAATTTCACGAAAAATGTGTTATAGAACCAATTCCGTACGAACAAGTAAATCCATCTCGAAAACAAAGTACTGATTTTAGAAATATCCTTAATATAGAAAATAAATTAACACATTTCCAAATCTATCAAGAAACAGAAATTGCATGCAAATACAGAAACCCACTTTAAAAAACACAATATTCTGAAATACTAGTTGAATACAAAAAAAGTTTCGACATGACCACTGGAAAAATAAAATTTGACCCTTATGCCACAGGTCACCCTCTAAACGAAGGAACATCATACATACCAGTTAATTTTCAAAAAAGCACAGGTCAACCTTGTGGAAAACTAAAGCGACATGACAGTAGAAGCACACGTTTACAAGAATTATCACTAATGAATAACACCTATTTTGGTAATATCCACTATGATATTCACTTAGATATGAAGTTAGACTACACAATTAGCCGAATTTTTTAAGAAATATCACTCTCCAAATTAGAAACACTTCACCAATTATGCGAATTAGAACGGACACAAATCCTACAATCAATCGCACTAGCAGTATTAAAAATACCCCGCGCAGGATACTTATTGTCAGGAAACAGATCAAATTTTCTTGACTACGAAGGAAATGTTTTATGGTTTTATACTTGTACCAAAAAAAGTATCACCACTTTATGTTTTTGAAGATAAACGTTGCTATAAAAGAATCCCTATATTCTATAAAAATTAAGTACATTTTGTTGACACACTTTCAAGACGAACATATTTTTGGGATACCGCTGTCCCATGTGGATCAAAAAATAGCCACAATGTAGTACATTGTTCACAAGTTTCAAACGGAAATAAAAACCGACTTGATCACGAATCATTCTACCAAAGTAATATAGAACGACTTCTACATCTAAATCCCGATGATTGTAAAAACAAACTACTCAGACTAAACATCACAAGAAATAAAAACACGGACAGAAAAATAGTAAATTTTCAAGTCTTTGCCGATTCTGTACATCAAGCAGAACTTGAAAGATATCAAGGACATATAAAATTAGATAAAAAAATACCCATACAACGGCGCACACGGAAGATTAACTTATGACATACATGATAAACACTGGATACCACACATTGGAATAAATGACCCCTCAAATTGCAAAGCAGACACAAAAAATAAAGGATATCAAGAAATAATGTTTTTCGATTGGAAAATACAACTCGAAAAAATAAAACTCACACGAGATTTATCAGACAACACAATGATCTACCAAGAAATTAGATTACCTTGGACACTATACAAAGTGGATAATATACAAATGGACACTATACTATACAAATGGACACTATACAAAGACAGTCAATTGATCAAAATTTAAGAAAACTTGCCGAAACCGCAGGATTTGAAGATATTCATACACAAGATTCTGGCGGATATTTTAAAGATTATTTATATCTAAACGGTGAAAAATACAGACCACAAGATATTTCACCTTTAAATTTTTTCATTTTTGTCACCCTGAAAAATGAAATTTTAGATTTTCTAGGATGACCCTATTACATCTTAGAAAAATTAACTATCTTATACGCAATGTTTAACTTTATAGGATTTCTTTTCTCACTCTTAAAAGGAATCTATAACACATGCGCTATACACACACAAGTAAATAGACAAGCAAGTGTAGCGCGCATACTGTTCGTAGTATTTTTTGGACTTTTTTCATCATCAATAAACAAAATACTTCTAGACGCACAAATAAAAGAATATAACACAAAAATAGCGACAAGACAGAACACTTACGACGAAGAACTTAATAATATAGAAGTAACACCTACCGCACCACAGTTGCCACCCCTACCACAAAACCATCCATTATCATTAGTTCCCCGTAAATTTTGAAACCTAGCAATCACATATAATCCAAATTTTAGACCAAATACAACACAAAGTGCCATCCAACACATAATGACACATCATTCACAAGATGATAATACATACGAACAAATTATAGAACAACCCCATACCACCACTTTTCAGTATCAAAATAATCATTTTTTTTAGCCCGCGATGATTCGACAACTTGGATCCCTACACCGCTCAATTTTCCACCCAGCCAACCTCCAAACTCCAATCCCAATAATCCCACTTTTTGCTTTCCCACCACCCGATTTTCCAATTATTAATATATCATCAAGCACGAATTCGGATACTAACTCAGATTTTTCAGTTTTATACTCTATCTCACAACTTAATAACCCTAATATAGAAACCCCTGACGAATTTGCAGATTCCGAACCATCTCCATCAAATAATTTTCAGACCAACTCCTCAGTTTTTTCAAAACCCCCTTTTCAACCAATCCTGACAAATAATTCACTCCCATCCGTTTCCACTCCTTGTTATGCTTCGCAAGTGACCCAAAGCTACTCCCCACTTCATTCCGACCAATCATATAATAAGTCTCCAGACACCCCCCAAATTTCCCAAGAACTCGATAATTTTATTACCCTACAACAACAGTTAATACACCCTAACACCCTCACAATACATCAACTTTCATCCACAATAGAATCCTCAAACCCATCTACTCGTACATCCTCCTCAGCTTACACTGCATCATTAGCACAATCATCCACATCCACCGAAACACCTAGTAGCACTAACCGAGCTTATCGCACTTTTAAAAGAAAATTCCCGAATCATCCATTCCCGACCAAACCAGGAACAGCCTGCGAATATATTAATCACCCACAACACACCAACACGAAAGATTTTCTAGCAATCACCTTACCTTCATTTCCACAATATACATTAAATACACCTAACGACACTAATGACACACGAAGTTTCGTAGATGAACATGTTTTAATGCCCACACTTCATTGGACAACTTATTATCATTTTACTAACCCCCTTTGCCTACCACTATCTAGTACTCATGACGACATAGAAAAGAACAAAAATATATGTTATATAGACTCACCGCAACACTAACACCTAGACAATTTACTTATGTAGCATATAAAAAATTACTAAAAACATTCACTGCACCCCGAGCTAACGAATTTACAATAAAATATTACGACCATAATATCATCCGAACTAATCAAGACCAATTTTTAGATGAAGATCGCTTCGCTAACCCACAAATAACAGAAAAATTCTTCATCAAAACATCATATGTATTCACACTTAATATTTTTAATAGAAAATATGATCACATCATTTCTGAAGCACTAAATGATATTCAAGCTTACGAAAGTTTCACAGACAAATTTCAATTATTTTCACTAACCTTTCACTTCCTTGCACCACATGAACGCGATTTGCACTGTTCCCACGATATTATGTTACGCACTAAACAAACTCACACATACACATACTATCGTTTTATACAAAATCATTTTGATTTGCATACCCCATCAAGACAACCACACCATCGTTTTCAGTTTCTTAACTCGAAGTACACTTCACTATTTTTTCTTAATTTCACCTATTGCATCAAGGATACTAACCTCCACGGCATCCTCCGCAATTATGACCCAGTAAACAAATGTATATATTTTGTCCCATCACGAAGACCTTTAACGCAGAAGAATCCAGACCCTTCCTTATCCCGCATGAATTTATCCAGCCTATGGAAATACCAATATTAGAATTCATTCACAATACTAAATATAATCACAAAATATATAACCTCATTCAAAACACACCTTACGAGTTTGCAGTAGGCACCGAAGAACTAAAAACCATTAAAGCACATCAATTGCTTTGGCCACTGCTCCAAACTAAAAACAACATTCGCATACTAGCCAAATTACTAACAACATCAGATATGATACACGACATCTTCCCCCACGGCTTTCCCAGATGACTAACAGGTAAGTATAATATAAAATACTCTTCACTAATAAATTTAAATTAGTACTAACCATTTTCTATCAATGTTTATTTTTTATTTCTAGTCTTCACACCACGATCATCTACAAAACAGAAAAGAAAAATAAAAATACAAACTTGTTAAAATTCTTCTAAAATTTATTATTATCTTGCACTAAATAATGTAATAAAATTCATACCAAATGTAGTAAATTAATCTATTAATTATTTTCCCATGAAGCAGTAAAATTCAATACGATGAAAATTTATAACTTTAAAATTTCCCTCAAATGCAGTAAAATTGAAATTCTATGTAATAAATTAATAAAATGAAAATGCAGTACTAACCTTTTGATATTTTCATTCACTCGCACAGGACTTCTATCCAAACTCGCACAGCTCGCCCACAAAGAATTGTTTAAATAATGAATTTAAGTTTCAAGTTTTCCACTCAACAACTCTAACACACGATAAAAAATTTCAAACTTTCCTTTAACCCGGTTGGAAAGGAATTATATACTAAACCAAACTAACCAACACAGCTTACTAAACACCACAAATCATAAAATAACAGCATGACTAAGAAAAGAAAACCGACGGTACCCAAACAGGATTAACCCAGTTTAAAACTGGATAATTTATTCTTTTGAAGACTATTATAAAGTCTACGAAAGAAATAATAAAACACAAAAAAGTCGCAAGACAAAACCATACCAAAAACAATTTGATTTTTGAAAAAAAGACACAACCAAAGTAACATAAAAAAGATCAACATAAACCCAACATAAAACGTTATCACATAACAGGACCTCTCAAAGAAACAGCACGAAATCATACTCCCACTTCTGGCCTAACCCATCAGAGAGGACGTCCTGAGCATGCTCTATAGCCGGCCTAACCCACCGCGCTACATCCACGCTTTGTGACCACACTTCTATTTTTAATAAGAGATACTCAAGGGTGAGTAAATCTTCAAAATAACCGAACTAAAACAAAACGCTTTTGTGAAAACAACTAACTAAATTGATGATTAAAAAACCGAACTATTATGATTTTAAAAAATGTAAATCATACTTTGCAGTATATAGATCAACACACAACAACAAAGACGAACATCCAAAGACTAGATGATCCCATCACATTCGAACAAAGAATGGCTAATCACAACCGATATGCCGTCCACAATCACAACTCAAAGGATTTAGAGTACGACTTGACTTCGCAGAAAAGGACTTCATTGAACTAGACCAATGACCTACTCGATGTTCAAGTATACGTACAGATCCGAGTTACGAGGCAACCCTTCCACACACGATCTCCACGCCATTCCCAGACGAGGTTGAACACAAAACAAGTTCTCTACAGAATACAGAAAAACCCGTCATTAGCAAATCATTTTGAAATCAGATTGATTTCATTGGGGATTACAGTCATTGTCACAAGACGACGCAACGGTTGTATGTCCCTAACTCCAGCGTCCTGGAACTTCCTTAACAAGAGGAACCGGACAAGGATATGATGTTCGCCAAATACCAACGTTCATCATCCATCCTTTGAAATGCAGAAAGATAATTCTAAAAAACTCTGTAAAACCCGGATGGGTGGAACCTGATCTAAACTACATTTTATAATTGGATAAATTGGATATTTTACCACTGTAAAATTTTTAATATTAACCAATCATAATCCATCTAACTAACAACCCACGTATTTGTAAGTGCTGAAATTACTTGTAATTTCAGCACCAGAGAGTTTTGAATTTAACTTAGAAATTAGTTGCCTCTCCAAGAGAACTTCAGCAGCCGCAATAAACCAGTATACCCTAGATCTATTGAGCCTAGCAGAGACTAGTTAAACACCGTGAGACTAGTAAGTATAAGAGTAAGATTAGGATCGGTATAAAACTAAGAAGTTGCACGAATCTATCCGGCCGAAAATAAGATAGCGTGACGAGCAGACGGTGTACCCTATCCGAAATTACTCTATGAGTTAACCATATCGGTCCTAACACACAATTTTTGGAAAATTTTGTTCAAAAATTAAGCTTTTTTGGCGCGCGCTCCTCCCTCAAAGGCGCATTTAAAAATGTAGCTGAAGGCGCATTTAAAAATGTTATAGGTTCCGTCACCAAATATGGATATCCCAAAATAGTACAAAGGGGGAACCTTGCGGTCGGCAGGGGGTCGAATCCCTGAGGGGGTGTCCGCCCCCCCACCTAATTCCGCCCTTGTTCAGCTACACAAGCCCTATCGATTGTTATACACAGTAACAAGGTCTTTAAAACGGATGAATTTTACATAAGTCTTATGAATTAAGATGATCATTTTGGGGAACCTTTCAAAGACTTCAATAATGTAATAACTTTTGAACAACATCAGCTGACATCATATTGTCTTTTCATGATGGAAGCAAGTTTTCGCAAATAATGATCTTGGTTTGAATTAGTTTAATTTTTTCATCAGCAGTAAAAAGTTAGGATAAAAAAATTTGGCTCAAAAGTACCAACGTAGGTCAGGAGAGACAAAAAAGGACCATATCTCCCAACCTACTTCTGGTTTTTTGTTAATAGGAAGTTGATTTTTAATAGAGGCTTTGCGGAGGTTATACAGAAAACTGCATATACCTTGATTAAAATGAGCATCTACCCTGAGCCACTGCAAAAAAAAACGTCAATTTCGTCGAAAATTTTGAACAGCATCTTATGTTGTTGCAGAAATACAAATGATCCTAATTATGCTATTTGTAATTAAAACTATAATAGGGTCTAATAAAAGTGTGCAAATACCTCTGGTAAGCCAACTTAACTAAACTAAGTTAAAAACTAAAGGTATTATTGATGAATTAAAACTGACCGATGTCTAATTAGAGCAACTAGTGACGCGAAGTCCACTGGACTTCGTACAGCTAACAACATACAGGTATCTAATTAACTATAAGAGGTCAAGGTTACTACTTAGAGATACACAATCACAACATTCCCCAATGCACGAAAAAATTGTATCTGCACTTTTACTGGGTAGCCATTATCACACATATTCTCCATTGTCCCCTCACTCCACGGGATCCGAAGTTTGATACAAAATGAATCAGAGTTCAGTACCAATCGATTTTACAAGAAAAGATACACATTAACATGGAGATGAATATGGGATAGTATTTACAGGCTACCTACAAAAATCTTACAGAGTTTTACAGATGAACAATTAAGTGATAAAAAAAAATGTAATGTACAATTGGGGTTATGTATCGTATAAACAAATAGAACATACTAAACTAAGATTGTACTTGCGTTAAAATGAGTCCATCAGTGAACTACTGTAAAAGTCACTTAAGTTAAGAATGAACATAAAAAGCAATGTTTCCAAACAAAAATGGTATAAAACCAATGGTAAAATAAAATCTACCTAGTATCCGATTAAGCTAATTGAGTTTTATGAGTTTTATGCTGAGGAATTAAAAGTCTTAAGGAAATTGTCTGCCTTCTTTCTAACTTCCGTATCGATAATCGACGAGATCTCGCTCCCCTCGTCATCTCGGTTATTCATTGGTCTTTCTTCAAACGGAGAGCATACGACAGTAATTTTCGGGTTCATCGAGGATGTGGATGAGGTTGACCCTTGGGTTGTTTCGGCCACTAAAATTGGTCTTGGTAATAAATCTTCCAGTGGTGTCAAGTATGCGGATGGTGAATCGATCGTATTGGAAGCCTGGCGTTTGTTGTTCGACGAGAATGTTATCAGTGGTTCCTCTTCTGAGTCCAATATGTCTTTTATTGAGGCTGCTGGTGACACCTGTTCTATGAATCGTGTCTCTCCGTAGAATGTGGGGGGGGGCCTGAATTCCTTCCTGGGCGCGACAAACTGCAAGTAGGGACTTCCGCTAATGTCCCTGTTTGTTTCTCCGGGGAATTCTCGATTGCTATCGGATTGGCACTAGAGCCAGGGGTTGATGTGTGATATGTAGAGGTTGGGGCTTCACCAGAGAAAGTTCCTATTGGCTGATCTAAAACACTATTACCACTAAAAGACTGAGAATTATGATTAAACTACGAGTCAGTACCCAAATAATCCTCTAAAACATTGTCTCAATAGTCTAGGTCTAGCGAAGATGATAGATCCGAGTAACCGAAGTTTAAACTTTTATTGACTGAGGCTTTTGTTTTCCTCCTTTTCGTTGAACTAGCGCCGGTTGGTGTGTACGGTGTTGATGGGCCGGTTTCATTGGAGTCCAATCTTTTCAGAGGAAAGTTTCTCTTTCTTTTCTCTGCTAAATCATTTTTTGGTAACTAACGTATTTGAAACGGACGAATTTTTTTTAGGTGCCAATGGTTGAATTTTTTTGAAGGCGAGATCCGATGTTTGAAGTACATGGTCGTTATCTAAGGTTACCGTATGCTTTGTATCTGATAATGGTTTTCCGCCAAGGGGTTTAAAGTACGGTTCACCTTCCCTTCTGTTAACTGTCTTCCTAAAACAATTACCTCCTTGACAGAAGGGGTTAGATAGTGGGCTCTCTGTATGCCTTGATCGGTCTCATCAGTAGGGTCGCTCTCGTATCCCCTCTTGTTCGGTAACGTTTCCTCCAAGTATTCGTCCTCTATGTTGTCATTCGCTCCACAGTCGTGCGCTCTTTCTCTGAGAAAATTGACTTCCTTTATTTATATCAATGGCGTGTGAAAACAGGGATTTCTAGAATGTATTGGGTGATCTATTAAATTGTTTAGAAAAAGGGGAACATCCAATGGATGGTTGTTCCGATGAACGAAGATTTTGAATGATTTTATCAATTGCCGCATTTAAAATTGGTTTAGGCTCGTTAAACGACATTGCCATAAATTTTGCTTTGATTGCATAAATAAGACGTTCTACGACTCCATTGGATCTATGATCTCCGACTGTACATACAATAAAATTAATTTTGTTCTTCTCGCTGAATTTTTTAAAATCGTTTGAAATGAAGCATGACCCATGGTTCGCTCGAATCGACTTCGGGCACCCATGTAGATTATAATATCCGACATAAATGTTAGTAAGGAGGAAGCTGAGGTTTTGTTCACCACTTTAGCCGACGGGAATTTTGTGAATCTATCTATACAAAAAGCCTGCGCTTGTTATTTAACTATACTTTACTTGAACTTCCTTTTTAACTGTTGATTCTGTGGACAAAACTCATTGTTACATTGAAGTTTTATAGTTTCTGCTGGATTTGAAGGATCTTCTTAAGAGTTCCAGTTTCAAGATTGAAGGGATATAATTAAGTAGACTAACTTGGTCAAGTTTTCTACTTGGTCAAGTATTCATAACGCAGCAAATTTAAGAGAAGGCTCTAGTGTTGAATTACAGCATTTTTATAGGGGTGGAGGTTCTTTAATAGATACCATAAGGGCGAAATAATTAAGTCAACCCGAACTTCATTGCATTTGAAATTGTTATTGTCAGAGAAACTTTCTTGAGATGAAAATTAATTGTTATGGCTAGAGCATAATGCTTTAAGCATAATAATTGAGGCAGCGGCTGTAGATTCAATTCTGCAATACCGAACAAACTAACTGAATAGGTAATTGAGGAGTTTATATTTTTGTTCGAAGAAAGTCAGGAATACATATGCCTGGGGTGTTTTTTTTTCAAGTTCAGACCATGTTGTATAAGCTGTCATACTCGCTGTCCTTAGATCAAGTCTTTTACGCTGTCATACTAAAAATGTTTGTCATACTGTTTATGACAATTGCTTGACATGAAGTTATTCCATAAAAACTAATTTCTGAAACCCTTCAAGTTTATTTATTAGTCAGTGTGAAAAAACTTGTTGCCGGTTTTTGCTGAATGAAGCACCTTTTGTGTGTCGAAACTTTAATTTATTTGCATTCCAAATTGAAGGTTTTTGAAATAGAGATTCATATACATTTACTTCTTGGATATAATATGGAGTGAAATTTAATAGATTAGCTTAGTTTAAAAATTATATGAAAAAAAAGCTTGTCATACAATTCCAAAGTATGAAAAAATGTCCGCCGTACAATTCCATAGAATGGATAAAACGCTCACTTATCATGCTCTTTTGATAAAACTTTTTTAGTCTATGTAATTGTATGGAATTGCATGAGATATCTTTTTGCATAGTATAGAATAGTATCACGAGCGTTTTTGTCAGCCCGGTAACTGGTTTAGAGTTTTTTCTAAACTGTTTATTTTGAACTGAAGTCTGATATGCAAATTTTGAAAGTAAAACCTGTTATATAGCGGTTTTGAGTGTTAGTAGTTTGTCCCTACCTCAAACTGCTTAATCTGAAGATTTATAATCTAAAAATCCAGAATAATTAACGTACGAAAATTAAGCGAAGAAAACTAACTCTAGAATTTTTCAAAATGTAAGATCTTGCCAAAATATTCATGTTGGCGCCCGGCGTCTTGAAACAATTGATCTTGTTGAACATTGTCAGGAACTTTTCAAGTTATCAATTTTTTGTAATCTTTTTTGGCAACACTTGACAATTATTCAATTTTTTTCAACATGAATCCTCAACCTAAAAATGTTTTTAATCCGGGTAGAATGGGACGAAGTCACGATCAAACGCTACTAGAAACGTTTGTGCGCGGCCAAGCGCCTATTTGATTTTAATTTTTTGAATAATGTTTAAATTATGGTAAAACTGCTTGGCTCAAAAGTATAAAACTTGATTTTTCAACCAATCGAGCTGGGATTTTTTGTTCGTAAAAATATCAGGTGTTGACTTTTTCAGCCGCCAGACATTTCAAAATCAGGCAAACTGCAATTTTTCAACAAAAATTATAGTTTTTTTTTATAGTTTTGTCAAATCACAATGTTTCTTCGAATTAGTCGATTCATTCAAATAGTAGCAGCAAAGTTTCTGGAAATTGTATATATTTGGAATTGATTTTTTTAATAAAAACTATATGAGGTCGAGGTGGTTCAAAAGATGAATGTTTGCCTTGATTTTTTTGTTATTTGCTTGTACTTCTAAGCCTTTCATCTATTTAGTCTATATTTTTGTTCTAATATCGTCTTTTTAATATTTAATTGTTACAGGCATTTAAAGCGATGGCTATAGGTGTTTTATGTTTGAAGATGTTTGTGTTAACTCGATTAATTTTCAAGTTTTCATGAAGTTTTTGTTATACATTCAGTTTTACCACTATTTGATTGGTAGCTAGCTCAAAAAGTAGGCTTTCGGCATTTGACACGAACTATTTCACTTTTTTGCTAGCTAAACCCCCCCCCCCCCCCATTAAGCACTAGCTCGACTAGCTGCAGATTATTTCTAGCTACTTGATTTGTAGGCTACTCGTAGGTATTTAGGACTTGGATAATTTTGCCGTAAATTTTTGCCGTAAGGTTTCAGTAAATCCTCGATTAACATGGATAGTTATTTATTTGGTTTTGCCTGCTAAACTCGTGGTTTGCCAAGATTAAATCTTGCCAAGATCTTGCCAAGATCATAGTATTGTGGTAATCCCTGCAAGAAAACTGGAACTTTGCACACTCATCAAGAACTTACAGCCTATTGGACGTTATAACTGTCGCATGATCCTGGTAATTTCTTGCATGATTTTGGCCTAGATTCTGTAAGATCGAAACACTGGAAAGCTACTTACACTGCAATCAACTACTTGTGTTTTTTTTTCTATAACCCTTCTCCGGGCGTCAAAAACAAACAACGCTTTGACAGCACAATTGTATAACATTTTCTTTCAGTTCCCTTGATAATTTTGACTGCAAAATTATAACTGCGTGAAATTAGTTTTTTTGTTTCAAAGTTTTGTTCAAACTTTCAAGTTGGGCCAAGTTTCGAGAAGCATTGCGATCTCCATTTGATTACAATTGTTTATAGGCGCTGCAGCAGTAGCATTTTTGACCAATGCACTGAGGCGACCGGGAACTAAAATGCAGACAGAATGGGCAGATGTATTCGCACTCCACTTTTTGATCACCCTGGTAGTAGATACATCCTTGAATCGCATCTTCTGGGGTCACGACGACCCCCCGTAACCCCTCACTTCCCGGTCGGGGGCTCTGAAGTGGCTCTGGTCGAGGTTGATGGTTGTCTGATAAACTAATTTGGAAATTAGCTAACGCGTTCAACTCTGATTTAATAGACAAAATCAAAACGGCTATAGCGAAAATTGCATGGTAAGAAGAAATATTCATTGTTTGCAATGTTTAGAAACGAAATAACATTAAATGTAAGCCATTAAATTAAGGTGTCCAAGGTATATGAAGTGAACTGAAAATAAAACTGTGGAAACTTTATGGGTTGTTTCAGGACAAACAGTTTGGTTGTCATAAATGTTGACACGCAATAAGTGGAGAAAGATTCATAAAAATCAATTTTTATCTAAATGTACTTGTTTTTTGAAATGATGATGGCTGACAGAGATATGGTTAATCTATTGCTGCGGAGCTCGTTCTGAACTAAAAAATAAAATTCTACTATCGTTGTTTTTTAAAGGTTTAGTTCCTCTGTTTTCAGCAAAAATCATTCTCAGGACTAGTCACATATTCAAAATATTTGAAAATTAACGAAATAAATCAAACAAAATTGTCAAAAAGAAAAAATGTCATTCCAAAACTTATAATTACCCATTAACTTATAATTACCCATTACCCACTATTTTTTTAAAAATCTTTTAGCCTCCGTCTTTTGTCCTGAGAAAAATGCAAAATTTCGATGAGCTGTTTTTTTCTTTTTGATTTAGACGACACTTTATAGTATGGAAAAAATTAGGTACATCAATAGCTTAAATATACATCAACTACGGTCCTTTTTTGTAAGACATTTGAAGCTTGTAACTATGGCCATTTGGGTAATTTAATTCGCCAAAACAAAACTATTTTTCTTTTTTTTTGACGCGTAGTTTAGGCAGACAGTCAATCCAGCACAGCAAACGTTTTTTATTGAATTGAAACAATTTACAAATCTTACGTAAAAACTTGCTAGTTTAATTTTTTAGCATCCTGGAATTTCTAGCGAATGCTTAATTTGTGTCCAAGTAAACTTTTTTGCCTCGTCTGAGGGTAATACATTCGATGATCGAACACAGCCAATCAAAGAGGGAGCACAACCATGGCTCAGCAGCTGTCCAATAATGGGTAATACCGCTCGACATTGTTTTTCTTGGTGCTTTGGTGCACCCACCGCATACTTTTGAACAAAAACGTTGAACTTTTGTAAATTTTTTGCATTATTATTTATACATTTTTTCGAGGCCAAAACACCATTGCCGATGTTTGTGGAATAACTTTTTTTGACAAATAAACGTCCTCATTTGAGCAAATTGAGACTCAGTTTTGCTCTAGATTTTCTAATTGCCTTTCTGAGTAGAGATATTTATTTTTCGTGGAAATGGATTTGAGTTAATTTTTGTTGTATGGTTTTGGCACTAATGGCAGGCTTTTTGATATTTGGTTGGTCGATATAGTTATTATGGAATACCATCTCATCGCTTTGAAATCTTAATTTCGACATTCAATCAGCAGGCTGAACCCGAAATCAAAGATTTTTATAACTCAAAAATCTGCCGTATATTTCGAGCCGATCGTCTTTTCGAGCTTCTGTCGACGGTCGAAAGATTAATTACAAGAGCTTGTGGTTGATAATGATTCAGAAATTACACCTCAGGAAAAATTGTTAAAGTCTCGTTACATGAGAGTACGCGGCCAACGTTGCAAGAAGTCTGGTCAGCACTGGTCAATCTTAACACAGAGCTCTGAGCAATCTTCAAATTTATTCTAATTTACAACTTTAGTCACGGGACTTAAAATTTGCATATTTTTATTTGAACGAAATTTTTCTTCACGTGTTTACAGCGTTTCCCTGAAACTATTGAAGATAAAAGATTGGAAATATGACATATGCTAGATGAAGTTATTTCAAAGGGCTTAGACAGAACAAAATTATAAAAACCTTCTTTCGAAGATGTAAATTAGTCAGTATATCATGAGTCATTATAGCGGTGTTCTTACCTTGGAAACATCCCTACAAACAAAATAAGGAATTTGAATTTATGGGCTCAAACTAGTTCTTTGGGAAGCTGATGAGATTCACTAACTCTTTATCCCGCTGAAAAAAGATAGATAACGGAGTTGAAAAAGTTAATTGGTCCGGCGTAACAAAGTGTCTACATTTTTATGATTAATTTCGGACTGACTATTGGAATAAAGCAACAAAAGAACAATTCCAGCAAACATTTCGAAAAAGTACTGATACAATTCATGCATAGATTTCTCATTAACGGTTATATAGTGTGTAACTTTTTGCTACTCTTTTGTATAAGCTCACAATGACTTTTAATTTATTTGTCGTCAAAACAGATATAACTTTTTGTCGACGCCGGAATGAGTAACTCTTTCAATTCTGTTATCTGTCAATTTTCGACATCCCAAAGAGTAATTGAAACGCATCAGCTTTCCAAAGAACTAATTTGAGCCAATAAGTTCAATTTTTTGTTTTGTTTGCAAGGTTGATTCCACAGCAAGAACACCTCTAAAAAGAATTATAATATACTGGCTAATTACGTCTTCAAAAAAAGTTTTTCCATTATGGCCCGTCTATGCTTTTTAAAATAATTTCATCTAGTTTATGTCATAATTTCAATCTTATATTCTAAACAGTTTCAAAGAAAACGGCAAAACGTGAATAAAAATTCGTTCAAAAAATCGAAAATTTGCAACTACTATGATCCGTGACTTAAGTTGCTTCTGAAATATTTGTTTTCATCTTTGTCTATGTCATTTGATTTGATAGATGAACTGAAGCGTAGATTTTTAGTTGGATCGTTCGGCCAAAAAATTTTCATGTCCATCAAAGAACTTGGCTTCATTTGTTGTTCTGTAGTAACAATTGAAACCTTCTATCTAAGAACTGTGGGTCGGGCACAATTAGTTTTCTGATATCTTATTTCTTCTGATATAGGAAAGTGTCCTTCCGAATACGGAAAGCAATTTCTTTGATTGACCTCTCTCTAAATAAAAAAGATCGTGGTGTAAATCATTCTCAAATCTTCATCGCTGACATCAAAGATCATGGCGTCACTTTAAAACAACCTCAAGCCTTTGAAATCCTTGGAAATAATGCGTGGGCAGTTTTTGATTTCATAATTAAGTGTCTAAAGTTTTCCCCTGGCTTAGAAAGCGGTTTCTCCTAATGATTAACAAAATAGTTCAATCCGGAATGTGGGAAACAAGAGACACCGACTATGCTTGTACAGGCTGGATCGCTTTTCGCAGATCTTCTGCGAGTAGTAAGAACTAAAAGGGTTTTGACTGAAAGCAAAGATGCCATATGAACAGGTCTCAGAAAGGCTACAAATCGCGTGAATAGCAGCAACTTACCAGCTTATTATCAATCCGCAGAAAATGAATATAAAATTTTCAAACATCTCGAATCATAATGCACGTCTCACAAAAATTTCCGTTCAAAAATTAAAAGCCTGAGCAATTTAAAAGCTTTCTGGTTTTTGACAAACTTTTTGACCATTTCAAACAGAGATTTTGATTTTTCACCAGCAGAAAGGATGATATATTTCTCAAAAGTGTTTTATTTTCTGCAAAATTTGATGTTTCATATTTGTGTTTCTCAGGCAGAGCAATAGTTCCTTTATTGCATTTTCATTCAGTCTATACCGTGCTACTGAGAGCAACAAGTTGCATTGAATTATTTTAGAAACTGAATGAGCTGCTGCAGACTCTCTCGATTGCGCTTTTTTACTGGAGTGTAGTAGGGGCTCTTTACTAGCTCTAGCTCCTAATTTCCGTTTTGTTCTATTTTTAGCTCTATCTAACTAAAGAAGCAAAGATGTCGCATCTAAATTCTTATCTGCTCTCCACTAAAAATTGAGTGTAGTTTACTAAAAGAAACGTTGGGGCGATTATTAGACCCCTTTGTTTCAATTAATTACTAAAGTTAAGCATAAGTATCATACTAGATTTATCATAGATCATAGTCGATCTGGTCATAGAGTTATAATGACATTTATTTAAATAGATAAATTAAAAGGGTTGATTAAATAAGTATAAACTATTTATAAAAAGGGTGAACAAATGTCTAAAATACCAAAATAGGTTTGGGGTATCTAGGTTAAGATACTTTAATTTAAGCTAAAGGAAAACATTAGAATCTTACCTCTGTCAGTTCTGGAATATTTATTTTTTAAAAATATTTTTTATCAGAAAAAAAAATTTATTGATAAATACAAAAAGCAAAATAATTCTACTCGACTGATCGAGTGGGGGAAAATAAAAATTCTGAAGATTCAGATTGATTTATTTCTCGGCTATTTGGCTGAGACAAATCTGCACTTGCAGTCTGGGCTTCAAACTTCATTTTTCCCTTTTTCTTCATACTCTTGATGAAATTGACGAAATTGACATTTGCAGCTCATTGATTGCTTAGCATAAAAAATCAATAATTTAAAAGATCAGGATATTTTTTGAGTGCTGCACCTGCCTAACTTAATTAAAAATTCAAAATCTTTTGTTAGGATTGCAAAACGACTGGAGGCTTTGTCATCGCGCTGTCTGTTTTTTAATGCAAGACAGTAACAGTCCTCCTAATTGGCGACACACTTGTTTTCAATATCCAGACTGAAAGCAGCAGAAAAAAATCAGTCCGATCTTCAAAGATTTATTCTAATCGGAGGTTTATTCGAAATGTTAGAAAAGTAAGTTGTAGCTTAAGTTAGTGTAGTATTTGCAATACTACAACTCACTCCCCTTTTTTAGATATATATAGTTGGGTGACACATTGTTAAAAGTTAAGGATTTAAAAAATCATTTCCATTTGGGTTAGAAATTTAAAGTTGAAATAATACTTTAACTTCAAATGATGTCTTTAATTTGTTCTGTGTAAATAAGCACTTTCTTTCACTTTCGTTTCCTTCTATCACTATGTCTACACTAGTTTTTTTTTAATTTGGCTCCTGGACCGTCAATTGAACTTAATTGCAATCTCCCATCTCTTGATTTTTATGGTATTTGTCTTCATTGAATCTTGGTTGCAACCATGTTGCTGGAGTTTTGCTTCTGACAATCATAGATGCATTGGAATTGTTATGGTTCCTTCTTGCGTTTACTTCGTCCTTGTCTAGTTTATGTTCGAGCTTCCAGTTCTCTTTTTACAGATTTGCACTCCGTTGTTAAATAATAACAAAATAGTAAAATTTTCTGTGTCTTACAGAATCAGTTAATAGAGGAACCGTGTGTTGTACACAAATAAAGTATTGGTAAGTTTTATGAGGTAAGTATTTCATAAATTGGTTTTTCCTGCTCGTTCAGTATTTTCCTGTTATGGGTATTTTTGTGTCATGCACAAACCCACCACAGTGAAAAAATATTTAAAAAATTATTGCATTAGTTACAGAAATGGTTTCTCCGTGCACTCGGGTGGTGTCATTCTTAGACATGTCTTCAAACTTTACATAGCAGTGTGTCGATACGATTGAATGATCAATTTTTGAAAAAGCTATATGAACGAAGAAGAAGGAGAATAAGTAAAAAGAGAATAAGTAAACTAAAAAAGGAGAATAAAAAAACTATCATAAAAAACTGTCACAATTGAACAAGTTTTATCTTAATGGGAAATCAAATTGATATCTATTGTGTTATAATTGTTCACGAAAGCATTGATAATATGAGATTATTGAGAACTTGTGTTTTCAATTGTGATTGCTCCTCCAATGAAACCGGGAAGTTTTTTATGATAAAGAATCAATTTTGATTGATCTGGGTAATTATGAGTCGTGTTCTCACTAGCAAGTACATGGATGACTTCAATTAGGATGTTGTAGTCGAGCAGGAAATTGATATATATTGCTAAGCAGAACATGGTCCTAAGCAAATTGTATTTCCAGTACCTCTCGATATATATCACTTTCATCGGCTATTCAATTTAGTTAATGATTGCAAGTATAGCAAACATAATGCTTATTTTATTGTAGAAGAAATGAATAGTTGCACTAATGGAAATTTGTTGTTTCTAAAGTCGTACTTGGACTTTTCGTCTGAGATTAAATTCTAAAACTGGTTTTACTATGTCTCCTTGGTCTCTGATTACAACAAAAAGAATCAAATTGAGAAGTGTTTGAGCAAAAGCAAAGTTAAAGTTTCTTTATGAACAATTATATCAAAAAAACTTTTAAATGCTAGATGGTGACATGCGGGCGCATTTTTGTTCTTTGGCGGAAAAATTATGAAATTGGCCACATTGTTGAGAAGCGAGTACCATTCGAGTCTTGGAGGCAATGTACAGCCTTGATTTTTTGTAAAAGATTTAATCTTACAATGATTTACTTTAGGACCTTCGGGAGATGAGATTTCCTTTCAAATGTTAGTCTGATAGTGTAATTTTTGTAACGAGCGAAATTCAAAATCAATTTATCAGTTCCATTTTGTGTATTAGGACGATTCCGAGGGCAAAAACTTTGCTCGCCTTAATTGGCTTGCTGCATTTTACATTGGCTAATTGATACATCAAAGATTTCCACCCAAGTTTGTTTTGCGCTTCGAAGGCAATGGGAAAAAGTTGTTTCCACTTATTTTTGTGCTGATTTTTTCAGTAAAAAACCGCCTAAGTTTGAAGTGAAATTGACTCAAAGCCTAATTCAGTTTAAGGCCCTCAACCTTCCGCAGTTTATCATTGTTTTCACAGAAATCAAAAACAATAAACAAGCGCTACAGGTTCCGTTGAATGAGTTATGTTCCATAAGTGTTTAAAAAAAACTTTTGTTTATTTTGCAGGTATACATTCTCAACCATCTTGAACTGTTTCAGGAAGTTTTAGAAAAGATCACACACAGAAACGCAGAAAAAAGTATTGTTTAGATTTTTTAAAAAGAATATAATCACTCGCTTGGTCACAAAATATACTATAAATTAAAGTTTTGTAACCAAATCAGATGGATCACTCATGCGTTGAAATAGTTTACAACATATTTGAAAATCAATTTTTCAGCTTCCTGTTAAGTGATAAATAAGTTTTCCACCGTTTTTTTCTTTCAAATGTTTTCCACCGGTTTTTTCTTTGATATAATTACTTTGACTCTGACTGATTTTTATGCATAATAGGATTGATTTTTTTCGTATCGTAACAAATAAAAACGTAGCAGCATTGATGATTTTTTTTCGATAAAGTTTCATTTCCTCATTCAATGGGATGACGTATTTCTTAATAATGAACCAAAAAAAGCTCATTAGCTTCTATCATATGCGTAGTTATTCGCACCTGCGACTGCTGGCCAAGTGCCTATTGAAAATATTTTTTTTCTCTAATACATTTTAAAAATCTCTGGCTACTTTATTTGGGTCTAAGCCTGTAATAGCTTTGAGAGCTAAGTCTGGATGTGCGACCGTTTCTGCCATTACTGTTTTTGTTTTTTTTGTTTCTTTTTTTTAGCTTTTGATGTTTTTGCTAGTGTAGTTTTTAAGCAGCATGGAAATGGAAATATTGTTAAGGTGTATTTAGTTTTAAATGGAATCGACGACTAGAATTATATAAGAAAGTAATCGAGAGCGAAGTAATCAAACGTTCTTCTGGTATATATTAAGTTGTTTAGTATAATTACTGGTTGGAGAATTGTATCTTTTTTTGGGAGAGTCTGTCTTCGATAAAATGATGATGTGATATTTTTCAGTGTTAGTAATCTTCCAAAGAATAATAGTAATTTTAGCTCTTACTTTAAATTCTTTTTTTTAAAGTGCAAAAATCGATTTTAGAATGTGTTAACCATAGTTTTTTTTTTAAATCAATTTTTTCACAATTTCAATTAATGCTTTTCTACCGTGATTAAGTTGAATAATTGAACAGTTTCAGCCTTTTTCAGATTTCGTTAACAAATTTTCACTTAATGGATGAAAGTTGGCTGAGTATCAGCTGAAATTTAGTTTAATGTGATTATTTTGACAAACGAGTTAAATTTTAGCCTTTTTTAGTTTTTATATATCATAGCGGAGTTCAATATTATGGAGTTTTGATGAAAAATTAATTTTTATCAGTTGTTTATAGAAAAAAGTTTTTAAATTTACTTTTCTAATTTGGTTTCATTTGGCCAGTTTATAGATAAAGTTACAATTAATTCTGAAACTTCGCTATCCTAGGTGGGCTTATCCGGACCAACGTTTGAGTAACAGATTGATGAATTGTGTTTTCTTTTAAATCTTAAATGGCTTATTTTGACAAAAAGGTTGATTTTTAGGTAATTTTGAAGTTTACCTATCTTAACTTTATTAGACTGAATTTTTATTTAATACTGAGTTAAACTAGCTTAAATGCTCTATTTTGGTCACAATTGGGTTTTTTAGGTTAATTTGATTTGACTTTTTTTTAGTTGCTCTTATTTGGGCCAAAGTTGAGTGAATTTCAATTAAATTTCAGTTTACCCAGCTTACAAGACTTCATTTGAACCAAAATTAGGACTGATTAATACTGATTTAAACTAGCTTACATTGCTCGATTTGGTCCAAAATGGGTTAATTTTGGGTTAATTTGGAGTTAGCTGATCTTATTTACGCTGATTTGGACCAAAATTGGACAAAACTTTTACAAATGGAAGTTTATTTAGTTTAATTGGATAAGCCATCTCCAAAAGGGGAAAAGTTTGTTAAAATGGGAGTTTATCTGGGTTAAATGGACCTATTTTGACAAACGTTGGCCGCTTTTTTTTCAAATTGGAGTCTTTCTGGCTTAATTGGGCTTAGTTTGACATAAATTGGGCAAAATATTGTTAAAATAGATGTTTGTCTTAATTAATCGGATTTATTTTGATCATAAATGGGCAAATCTTTGTCAAAATGGACGTTTTCCAAGCTAAATCGGATTTATTTTGACCAAGTTTGGACCAAATTTCTTTAAAATGGAAATTTATCTAACTTAATCGGACTAATTTTAACTGAATTTGGGGAGTTTTCAGTATTTTTTTTAAAATTTGGCTTATCTGTGTGTACTGGAAGTAATTTTTAGAAATAAAATTCTTAGAAATAAACAGTTTTGAAATTCATTTCGAGTGCTATGGCCCTACAAGCAGATCTTTGTTTGCGCGAAAAACTGATTATCATCATTGTCTTCTCCATATTCTTAGACAAAAACACAGTGCATAGGTCACTGAGGTTACAGTTACCAGTAAACGTATTTGTTATGCTATCACACATGGCGAGCAGAGAGTTCATAACATTTTGCCCAGAGCAATGAGTGGGAAACGACATTATGCTTTTAACTCCTGTCTCGAGCTTGGCAACGAAAAGTTTTGCTGTTTTATAGTCAAAAGGGTTGTTGAATTGAATGTTCAAACCACCAGGAATAAAAGTTCGTTCAAAACGAGAGCAAAAATGCGTTACTAAATTAAGAAACTCCGGCGAGAAAGCTGACAAGGGACCCGGACAAGAGAGATCTGACATTCCGCAGACATCAGTTGACCTATTGTAATTCTGCTATCTTGCTTCAAAGTTTTCAGCCACGCTTTCGTCTCTTCATTGAGTCTGAGTTTCGTTACACGACTCTTTTTTTCATACAATTTATACAAATTTTAACCACCGTATAACTTCTCCTGAACTAGCATCTTCGTATTGAGAAAAAAATCATGCGATTAGTAACTGTCATTTTCATTACAAAAAAACTAACAAAATAAGATAGTGATTTCATCTACAAGTTCTTCAAGAAAAATCATGTGAACATGCAAAAATTATTACGGTTTCTTTGCATTTAAAAGGTTGAAAATGTATTACTTTTTGATTTTGTAGCGACAAGATCTGATATATAGGTCCCACAGTATGAAATTGCATTCTACTTGGCCACGGTTAAAAAATCATGCTTACATGGGCCTTTTAATCCAATTTGCTATCCAAAAAATTGGAACTCTTTGCGACAAACTTCAGCTAGAAACAAAATTGAAGGCTTAAATTTGATTACTTTTTTCAGAACAGAGAATAAGTTCATATTGAAAGATGCCAAATATGTTTGAGCAACACTTTTCAGCAAAAAGTGAGAATAATTCAGAGGAACTTTTGATAGAACTGGAAAAATATATATGAATATCACAACCCTTTTAATTGCGTGACCGGAAACCGTAACTGCTCAACAGTGAAATTGACCATAACTTTTTTAAGCTTAACAAAAAACTGGCGACCTCGAGTGATTTTTTGACGAACACGATATTTTTAACTGAATAATCTTTGTCTACGATGTAGTTTGAGAGATTCGGTTGCAGGCACCTGGCACTGAAATGTCGTAATTTAGATTACTTAGCAGATATCAACAGACAAACTAGTAGTTCTTATCGAAACATTCATATTTCTTTTCCTATACTACCGGAAGACCCATCAGCTAATTAATTTGATCGCCAAATTTTTTTTCGAAACTTGTCCAGATGAAGAGCGGAACAAATGTTCTTTTGAGCACTGGGCGTCAGTCCGAGGTCGCCAAATAACTGGACAAACTGCCACAAAAATTGGCCATCAAAATCATTAGCTGTTGGGTTTTCCGGCACTGCAGGAAAAGAACAATGAATTCTTCGATATGAAATACTAGTTAGTTGGTTGATATCTGCTGAATAATCAAAATATCGGGTCATTTCAGTGCCAGGTGCCTGCAATCGGATCTCTAAAACTTCTTGGTAGACAAGGGCTATCCAGTTCAAAATATCGGGTTCGTCGAAACATAACTTGAGGTCGCTAGTAAACTTGATGAGCTTAAAAAAAGAATCAAGTCATTTTCACTCTTGAGCAGTGACACTTTCCGGTCACGTAACTTAAAAGAACGTAAGCTCATGCAAGTATTTTATTCCTGTGGACAGCCACTAACAACTAGTTTAGAAGAAAAAGCCATTGGTTGAAATGACGATTTAAAAAACTCCGGTGTATCTCAGCTCTTAGAAAACTTTTATTATGTGAGTGTGTTCTTAATTCTTCACTGTATCACAATTTTTATTGAAAATGAAATTGCTTGACACCCTTAACTTTCCCGGACCTCACATTTCAAAATCAAACCCTGAAATGCACCCAAACGTTCCTATTGATAAAAATGCGAATAGTAACAGTCATTTTCGTTACAAAAAACTAACAAAATAGGATAGTGATTTCATTTACAAGTTCATCAAGAAAAATCATGTGGATATCCAAAATCAATAAGGTAAAAAATTGGATTACTCTTTGATTTCGTAGCAACAAGATCTGATATATAGGTCCCACAGTATGAAATTGCATTTTAATTGGCCATGGTTAAAAAATCATGCTTACATGGGCCTTTTAACCCGATTTTGTATCCGACAAATTGGCACTCTTTGCGAAAATTTTCAGCTAGAACAAATTTGAGGGCTTGAGTTTGATT
Source organism: Symsagittifera roscoffensis (assembly GCF_963678635.1). Taxonomy (NCBI): domain Eukaryota; kingdom Metazoa; phylum Xenacoelomorpha; order Acoela; family Convolutidae; genus Symsagittifera; species Symsagittifera roscoffensis. Next base: position 57,754,980 of record NC_087062.1, read on the forward strand.
AATGTTTTGAGGAGAGAAAACAAATTTTTATTGAAAGGTGCCAAGTATATTTGAGCAAGACTTTTCAGCAAAAAGTGTAAAATTTTTCAAAGAAAGTTTTATTAGAACTGAAAACATATCTGAAATATTTCATACTAGGTTCAAATGAAAGACGTGAAATCAGACAAAAGACAGACAGTCGGACTTCCTTCAACTTATTCTTGGCATTTGAGAATTTTCTATTGAAAATATTGCGCGAGTCTATCAAGATTCAAGACTCCAGGAATATTTTGGGTTCCAGTTGTTGAAAACAAATACTTTTGTTATATCTCTTAACTCGCATCGAAATCTCCAGAAAGCGCTTTAGTTTTAAATCAGCTTGCCTTACAGGTGTTCAGACGCGGAAAAAAAACTTATCGGTTTTTTCTAGCTGAAAATAAACAATTACTTCTTCAGGGTTCAAAGACCGGCTAGCAATTACGAGACCAAACACGCTAAAATGTAGTTTCAGGGAACTGAGAGGAAAAAGCAACTTACATGAACAAGGTTAGTTTTTCATTCCATGCAATGATGAGTTTTTCCGAGCATTCGAAGTGACAGGATTTTTGAAATTCAATTGGAATCCTCAAAAATCACACCGCTGTGAATAGATGGAAAACTCAAAAAGGAAAATTAATTAGCCTGAAACGAATATTCTAAACGTTGAAACTAAAAAAAAAGGAAAAATCACTATCCATTATGCTCGTTTAGTTTGATATCAAAAAGCCGCTTTCAGCCGTATCAGCAATTTTATCCAAAGTATTTGGGAGCGCGGGAGTTGATTGCAGCTTGCATTTTAAAAGTCCTAGGCTGAACTAATTGATTTATGTTTAACGAATTTTTAACCAAAATTTAAAATATTTCGACCATATTGATCAGATTTGGGTATGTTTCAACCTTATCGAGATCTAACACACTGAGAAGAACTAAGAACACACTCAGATAACGAATGTTTTCAAAGCGTTGAGATACACCTGATGTTTTAAACTTATAATTTCAACCAATGATTTTTTCTAATAGAACTAATTTTCATTGACTGTCCGCAAGAATGTAAGACTTGCAAGAGTTCAGAGTTCACAGGGAACCGTAACTGCTCATTAGTGAAATTGACTTTATCCTTTTTTAAGCTTATCAAGTTACTGGCGACATGATGTTTCGACGTACACGTGATGTTACTGGCGACGTGATGTTTCGAGGAACACGAGATTTTGAACTGGATCACCTTTGTCTACGAAGTAGGTTTAGAGAATCGGTTGCAGGTACTTGACACTAAAAGGTCGTAAATTTGATTATTTAGCAGATATCAACCGACTAACTAGTAATCATATCGAAAAACTCATATTTCTTTTCCTACACTACCGGAAGGCCCAACCGCTAATTATATTGGTCGATATTTTTTTTCGAAACTTGTCAAGATGAAGAGCGCAACAAATGTTCTTTTAAGCACTGGGCGTCAATCCGAAGTCGCCAAATAACTGAATTCTTCGATATGAAATACTAGTTAATCGGTTGATATCTGCTGAATAATCAAAATATCGGGTCCTTTCATACCAGGTGCCTGCAACCGAATCTCAAAAGCTAATTCGTAGACAAAGGCTATCCAGTTCAAAATATCGGGTTCGTCGAAACATAACTCGAGGTCGCCAGTAAAGTTGATCAGCTTAAAGAAGAATCAAGTCATTTTCACTCTTGAGCAGTGACGCTTTCCGGTCACGTAATTAAGAAGAACGTAAGCTCTTGCAAGTCTTTTATTCCTGTGGACAGCCACTAATAACTAGTTTTAAAAGAAAAACCTTTGGTTGAAATGACAAATTAAAAAAATCCGGTGTATCTCAACGCTTAGAAAACATTTATTATATGACTGTGTTCTTAGTTCTTCACTGTATCACAATTTTTATTGAAAATGAAATGGCTTGATACCCTTAACTTTCCCGAACTTCGCGTTTCAAAATGAAACCCTGAAATGCACCCCAACAAAAAAGTTCCACTTCGTGGTCAGAATAATGTGCGGACCTGTCGAACTTTGGGTGAGCCGTAAAAATATTGTTACCTCGAGCAAAGCCGGATTCAACTTTCGTCCGTTGAGAAAACTAAGATAATCGAGACGCACCAAATTTTCGTCAAGTTGATCAAAACATACCTGAACTGCGCAAAAATTGTAAAATTTTTTTCTTCAGCCGAAAAAAGAGGATCAACCAAATCACACCTGAAAATGGCCGAACTAGTCATTTCATATCCAAATTGGGTTGAGCGTCATCTATTAAACAGCTTTTTAGTCGAGAAAACTGAACATGCAAACATTGTCTCGATAAGGTCGAAACACACCCAAATCTGATCCATATGGTCGAAACATTTCAACTTTTGATCAAAAAAATCCGATAAGCAAAAATCAATTAGTTCAACCTGGGACTTTTAAAATGCAAACTCCAATCAACCCTTGCGCTCCCAACAACTTTGGCTAAAATTGCTGATACTGCTGCAAGTCTAATTGAAACCAAACCAACCAATTATAAGGGATAGTTATTTTTATTCATTTTTTTTCAGTTTTAACAATTAGGTTATTCAACTCAAGTTAAACATTTTTTCTTTTTTGAGTTTTCCGTCTTTTCTCTGAGATGTGATTTTTAAGGCTTGCAATTGAATTTCGAAACTTTTGTTACTTACGCATGCGCGGAAAAACTCATTGGTGCATGGTATGAAAAAAAATTATTCATGTAACAAATACAAGTCCTCAATCAGACTTTATATCGAAACTGACTGTTCAGATTACATGACATTTCAAAGTTGCCTTTTCCCCTCAGTTCCCCGAAACTACATAGCGTGTTTTGAAGGTAGCTTGTCTGGTCTCGTAATTGCTAGCCGGTCTTTGAACCCTAAAGAAATAATTGTCTATTTTCAGCTAGAAAAATCAGATAAGTCTTTTTTCCGCGTCTGAACACTGGCGAATAAACACCAAAATCGGCAATTAAATTTTCACAATCTTGATTATGACAAAAGAGCGCCTGTAATCAGCAAGCTGATTTGAAACTAAAGCGCTTTCTGGAGATTGAAAATAAGATTCTATCTATTTTAAGAGTGCATTTCGAACCGAGTTAAGATATACATAACAAAAGTATTTGTTTTCAACAACTGGAACCCAAATTATTTCTGGAGTATTGAAGTTTGATAGACTCGCGCATTATTTTCAATAGATTACTCCCAAATGGCCGAGGCAATGTTGGAAGAAGTCCGACTGTCTGTCGTTTGTCTGATTTCACGTCTCTCACTTGAATCTAATATGAAATATTTCATATATATTTCCAGTTCTATCAAAAGTTCCTCTGAATTATTCTCACTTTTTGCTGAAAAGCGTTGCTCAAATATATTTGGCATCTTTCAGTATGAATTTATTCTCTGTTCTGAAAAAGTTAATCAAATTTAAGCCCTTGAATTTATTTCTAGCTGAAGTTTGTCGCTACGATTGCCAATTTGTCGGACACCAAATCGGATTAAAAGGTACGTGTAAGCATGGCTTAATAAGCACGCCACCATGGCCAATTAAAATGCCATCTCATGCTGTGGGGCCTATATGTCAGATCTCGTCGCTAGCAAAACAAAGATTCATCCAATTTTTACTTATGAACTTTTGAAGATGACATCATTTTCAGTGAAAAACTGGTGAAAAACTTTCAGTGAAAAACTGGTAGAAAATCATGCGAATGTTTACTGTCATTTTGATTACAAAAAAACTAATAAGATAAGATAGTGATTTCATCTACCAGTTTTTCACTGAAAATAATGCCATCTCATGCTGTGGGGCCTATATGTCAGATCTCGTCGCTAGCAAAACAAAGATTCATCCATTTTTTACTTATGAACTTTTGAAGATGACATCATTTTCAGTGAAAAACTGGTAGATGAAATCACTATCTTATCTTATTAGTTTTTTTTGTAATCAAAATGACAGTAAACATTCGCATGATTTTTCTTAATAGGAAGAGGCTAGTTCAGGAGAAATTTTACTGTGATTAAGATTTGTTTGAATTTTAAGAATAAAAAAGAATTTCCGCCGCACCTGAAGTCATAAACATGGATGGCATCCTTAGAAAGTCATATCTTTCCCGTACTATGAGAGCATAGCGATTTAAAAAGAGTAAACAAAAACTAAATTAAGTGGTAGACAAATTTCTATTGGTAATGAATTCAACACCAACTGAAAAGAAAACGAGCGTGGCTCTACTTCGTGTGCAAAAAAAATTGTCACGCTTAATGCTCGTGCCACTTTTGATCGAAAGAAAAAACATTGATGGCTTAAAATTTTACACTTTTCAAATTTACCACAAGTTATGAAGGGCGGCTTGAGCTTGCCCTGGCTGCGTGAGACTATGACGGACAGGTGAGTCATCAAAATCCAATGTTAAACTAAAAGATACCTTCCAGTTCATTTTAATTTGTGATCAATTTTGCAAGCCAGGCTTCAGGAAGCGCGGTTGCCCAAAGCAGCTTTTGTAGTCGTTAGTCAACGCACTTCCCAGAAATATATGATATGGCGTCTGCTTTTGGATGCTGTTTAGTTTAAGCGCTAAGAAATACTCATGAAGCTAAAAACTTTCAGCTAGTGTATACAAAAAGAACATTTCTTTTTCTGAAGAAAGAGCATGACATTTTTTTGATACGTGGAATACGGTCGATTATAAATCAAAGACAAGTCCTGGCTCCATCGTGACTTACTTTATACAGCATCTTCTAAGTAGCGCCTCAAAAATAGTTGAATAGTCGAGTGATATGTAAAATGTTAAAAAACACACTTGCTAAAATTTTAACCCATATCGTTTCATAGTATGGCTATCGTATGAATGTACTGAAACGTGTTTTTATTTCGGGAAGAAAATTTTGATGAATTGTTTTTTAATGCCCAACAGTTACCCCAAATAAACAACAAATGGGGAGTCAAGTGAAGTGTTAAATAAAAAAACAACTTCGTGATTTGTACCTAACGAAATGATGAGCACCTAAAAATTGTGATCACGTCGAAAAACAAAAAAAAACAGGAGAGTCAAAAACTTAGATGTATTTCAGGGAAATATGCAGGGTGTTTCAGATAGATGTAATAAGTAATCACCCTGCAAAAAAAATTCTTTCGGGGAAAACCTGCCCAAAATATCGCCATTTTGTGCCAATGAGTCAAAGATTTAATTCGACAACTTGTTCACACGTTTTTTTGCGGTTTTCACAGCATTTTGTGCTGAGCAAGATACTATAGTGTTGAATTAAAACAACCGGATGAAATGCACTAAAACAGAAATTTTAAAATTGCTTTTCTCATTTTCAGTAGTATTTGACTAAAAATTGATGAGCACAAAAGTTGCTTGAAACTTTACTAATTTTTTATGGTGCAATGTTTTCCTAAGTTTTGAACCAAAGTTACACCCTTAAAACGGATCAATTCAATTTGTTTAAAATTGAGGTGGACAAAAGGTCATTTGATAAAAGAAACTGCAACTTAGCCTGTGTACCTTCTCAATTTTGAACAAAACAAATTGATCCGCTTTAAGGGTGTAATTTTGGTTCAAAAACTTGCCAAAAACAATGCACCATAAAAAAGCTGGTACACTAGCAATTTTCATTAATTTTCGGTCAAACAACGTGAAATTGAGAAAAGCGAGTTTAACAATTCAGTTTTAGCTCATTTTATCCGGTTGTTTTAATTCAATACTATAGAACCTTGTTCAGCACAAAATGCAAGAAAAGTCATTAAACCGCAAAAGAACGTGAGAACAAATTTTTAATTTAAATCTTTGACTTGGGCAGGTTCGCTCGAAAAAAAATTTTTCGTAGGGTGATTCATCGTGAAGCTCAATGATGTGATACTTATTACATCTATCTGAAACACCCTGTATACCATTTCAGTTAAACCACTGAATTTTTCCTTCTGAAAAGCCAACAAAAAGGCTCGAATTGATACAAAAGATAAAATTTAAAATAGGATTTTAACTTAAACTTTTTTCTTTTTTTTTATTAAATTTACACGCAAAAACATTTTTTTTTTGGATTTCAAAACTTGGATCCATTAGCTAACTTCAATCCAATTCGGAAAAATTTCCAAGCTCGGTTGCATTGGCGGTGGCGCTGCGCATTAAAAGAAAGTTGGCTCAAATTTCAAATCCCTATAATTTTTTATAAATTGCTGTGAATGAAATTTTAAGCATGCAATGTTAATGCAATGTATCGTTATATTTCAGACTGCTCACAAAACCTGTCAAAAGTTTGCCTTGAGAAAAATCCACCAAAAGCTTATTCCACCAAACTTATCTAAAAACGAAACAATTAAAAAAGTTGAACCAAAAAACAACCTTTCATAGGATATCAAGATGAATTTTGAGTTATCGTATCTTCGTCTTTTTTTCGTATATGTTTGAAAAAAAGGATAGGATGGGATGGAATATTTGTGCTCGGGGTGCTTTTTATGGTTTTTTAACCTGCCGGACCAATTTGGACTTTTTAGCAAGCAGCTGAGCTCAAAATTTTAAATATATTTTAGCTGTGGACATTTTTCGTAAATTTATGAGTGTTTAAAAGCAGCCAATTCCCGATCATTACAGCTCGACATATATGGTGCTACTAACGCGAAAGCGAAGCTTAACTAGTCTTAACTCTTCAAATTATATTGGTCAGGCTATGTAATCTATCGAACACTTTCCTAAAATTGCAAAAAATATCACAATGCACTTTACATAGCTTGTGGAGGGATAACTTTCAAAAAAACTTCGAAAATTTTTGAATATTTATTTTTTTCATTCTTTTTAAAAATTTCAACTATATTTTGAAGGAAGCAGTTTTTTCATAGAACTCAAATTACAGTCGGAGCAATCAATTTCAAGGCTTCGCCCCGATAGAAGCAATTTTGTTTGATATGTAATTGAACATGGAGTCGTAAGACAATGAGTGGTATATCATACCCAATTAATTTTAAAATTCGAACAGCAATTTTTCTAACACTCTTTTGGCATCAAATATTTTTATGAAAAATTTTGTATGTTCAAAAAAGTAAATGCAGTTGAATGTGAGTCGTTATTTATCAAAGTGGGAAAATGAAATAAAAAACGGAACAAAAAAGAGTGAATTTCTCCTCTCTGTAATTGATCAACAGGAAAGTTGACATTTTTGAATGCTCAGCTTTGTCTTCTTTGCAGTTTTCTGGAAAAATTGAAAAATTACATGAAATTTACCCAGAAGTGTTTTACAAAATAAATCCAAGGGACATAGTTAAAAAGTCCAAATTTGTCTGAAAAACAAACAACACCAAGCACACAAATTTTTTATCTTTACATGTTTTTTATCTTTTTGATTGAAATGATTGTGTTTCATATTTATGATCTAGTTTACCGATTAGATAAACAATGATGATTTGTCTGCCAAGGAAAGTACCAGCATACGAGTGATGTTTATGTACAAACAATTTATGGTTACCTGCTTTTTACTTTAAGCAATTCCCTAATGTTCCAATTTTCAAAGGAAAAGACGGCATGTTAGTGCTCCGAGTGATTTTTTCTGCAGACAACTTCGACTTTATAACTAGCAATTTTTGACAAAACTTTTTAATCTTATTGGAAATGTTTTTGTTCTGAGCTCAAATAAATGGAAAGAATATGTATTTTAACGGGGACCATTTTTAGTAAAAATATCGGGGTTTAATAACCGCCAATTTGCGATAACTAACGCGCGATATATTTCGTATTAACAACGCAACGCGTACTCAAAAAATTTTCCGTCTTGAAAATTGTTCCAAATTGAACTGATGTATGCTTTTTGGTCTATTGAAATTTTTGTTATATGCAAAACTTATCACTTAGTTGTTTAAAAGCGTGTTGGAGATGGATTGAAAAAAATCAAACATTTTTTTCCGGAATTTTCATTCATTTTTTTCAAAGGAAACATTTAATCCATAAATTTGAAAATGCAATTGAAAGATTTAGGGCTCCGTTCTGATACGAGCAGTCTTTTTATACCTCCTAAGCAATTGTTAATAAGAGCGTTTTATCCAAAAAAAAGTCTTATCTGAATTTGTCCAAAAGGTAATTTTACAATAATTAAAAAACTACTTGAAGTTTATTTTTAGATCGCAGCATTGAAAACGTAACAATCCAGAACAAGACACCCTAATTACTTTGACAAAATCAGTTTTTTTTTTCAAAATTTTGAGCCAAGATGTGTTCAAAAAATGACGATAAATAATTTTTTGTTCAAAGAAGTTGAAGACAAATGCATTGCACCCGTTGTAAAGAAACTAATCTACACAGTTTTACTCGAACTCGCAGTCTTCTCACAGAAGTATAAATTTTGTCGATAGATATAACAGTTTTCGCAGCATTCCGCAGTTTATTTCTGGGTTCTGTGTTTTTTTTTCACCATCAATAAATTCACGATTTCTAAAAGAGAATTCACTGCAAAGGCTATATGTATGTCGATGGAACTAAAACAAACCAAAACTATGCATACGCCTTGAAAATCTGCTTTGTCTGTGGGATCCATATAACCTTTCGATCAAAAAAACCAACTTTAACGCCTTTCAGCTTAATCAAATATCGATGGATTCCTTCTGATTTTTGACTTAACAGCATTTTCGAAAATCTGTGGTTTTTGATGAAAAATATACGAACTTTGAACACAATGACGGCATGTTTCAGTTCGACGTCAAAATACTTGAGCTGATCGTGGCTACGAAATTTACTGATGACTCAAATTCGGGCGTATCTAGGATTTTTTTGAAACAAAAGGGGGCGGATTGTCAAAACATTTTTGAAACTTTTGCCGATCTTATTTAGGTCAACTAAACTGATTGCCCGACCTCTTCAGAAGCACTTTAAAGACCTTATTTTCCCGCTAAATTTCTGCGCCGCAGGCATATGTTTGAAAAAAAGGCCAGAAATGGCATTTTACGGCCTTTTTCTAGAGATTTTTTAGCAAAAATGTGCGTTTTCCCAGCTCGCGCTTCGCCTTGAAAAGGCTTAGGTTCCTCTTTAGAAAAAGTTTAAGATCGGTCGGCCGAAAATGGTGTTCATACAAAAGTACAACAATTTTATTCGAGGAAACCTTCTTTAGGTGGTGATTGGGTCAAATCTCAAATCCCAAATGTAAAAGACATCTTGCGGCCCAAATTGCTACTGGATTCAAACCATCAAATGTCGGAAAGTTTTTTTCAGTGCCAATAAAATATATTTTCACATCTTTCGTTGAAAGTTTAAACTTTTTACTCTCTAGAGAATATGCCAACATACGAATGCGTCATATTTTTACGGATAACCACGCTGATGTTTTAGTTTGAGAGCCACATGCAATGTTTTGGTTACTTTTCTGTAAGTTTTCGTTAGACTACATTCAACTCAACGAGAATAAGTTTTTGGAAATTTCAACTGCGGCGGTCTCAACATTCGGTCCTATTGATTTCGGTCCTAATATCAAATTGATTTTTTTTAGTCTCTTTACCAAAATTCAGAGTTTCCACAAAAACGGATCCCACAAGTCTAAGAACAGTCCTCATTTCACGTCTTGAAAAAATAAAACGCGTGATTTCTATTCGTTTTTGTCTTAGCAAAGACTCTGGCTCTGTTATTTGTTTTTTTTTAAAAAAAAAACTCTTGGAAGGGATTCAATACGCGCTCGAAGCTAAATAAAGACAGAGGGTATTTTGGCTAGTAGTTCCATTAGAGACAAATCGAACAATTTTTGATGCAGTCAGAGAAAAGACATCAGTCAGAGATAAAGTAAATTATAAAAAGAAGTCGTAGTATCATTTCCAATCGACGACCAAAGTAAACAAGCACCTGTGTGTATTTTAGCTAGCCAGTATATTTGTAAAAAGTGCTGCTTGAAAATCACTGAGTAGCCAAAAATCTCTTCTTTCGACTGTTTAAATTTGATAATTACAGCTTTCACGTTCGACTTAATGAGTTTAATTAGAGGTTGTAAGCATGTTTTTATTGTGAAGCCGCCAACAAGATTATCAAATCATAACAAAAATTTTGTCAAGAATTCACAAAAATTGGCTTGTTAAGTAAACTAATCATTAAAATGCACATAGGTGTATAATCATAATAACAGGTGATTGAATATTCTGTACATTCTTTTGTAACCAGCCCATTAGAAGCTGTTGTTGTTATTATAAGCCACTCTCAATTGAGAGAGCAGATAAAGATACTCGATCATAGACTTCCAAGTGTATATTAAGATATTGTAATAAACAAAACTGAAGACACCACTCGTAAACTTACCAACTTTCGTTATCTCTCCTCTTAGAGGATCAAGAGGTCTACATATACGTTTGGGATCCGCACATTCAGACTCTCTACGAATTGGGTAAGTTGAGTTTGATTTGGGGGCTCTTAAGTTGAGTGTTCTGTTCTGGTTACCTTTTGGGGTGAATCTCCAGCCGCGTAATTTTGGCTCAAAGGATTCCAAAGTGGAAGATAAGCTCGCCGTTAACACATCAACAAGCTACATTTTTGTCATAATAACGGATTAAAAATCGAGAAGTGGCAAAGCCGTGCGATTTTGTCGAATCAGGGCTATCTGTGGTGGTCCCTGAGCTATCTCCAATTAATAATTACCAAATACCTACCTGACTGACTACTCAAAGACCCAAATTTTATTAACTTTTTCACTTCAAAACAAACTTCACGTCACGCAATCGCATCAGGAAACAAATTCACAATTCCGACCTAACAATACAAACCTGTGACACCCGCTCACCAGAAAGACTCTTTTCTTATCCCAAGTGTTAAATAACCTGTTTTTTGCTCCTATTTTTTGTTTACTCACTTGACAGGTGTTATTTTTAAGGTCCCTTCAATTACCACATCGACCAAAATGGCCATCAGTGTAATTACGATTCTTCGAATTTTTGCAACAATATACCCCGCTATTATCCTTGCAGAAGAGCTTCCCACGTTAAGTCGAAAACTTGACCCCGATTCCCTGAAGCAACTTGACATGGGACTTCGGAAGGCTTTCGGCTTTACAGACCCCCAGTTTAAAGCGAGAAAAAGAAGGAGCTCGGAAGCTTCTGTGGTGCCCCAGTTCATGGTGGATTTGGCCAATCAGGAAACGACACACCATAGAGACTTGGAGCCGAACGATGACTTCACATTTTACGGAAACATCAGAAGCTATCATCCACTCAATTATGGTGAGATAATCATGCCTGCGATGCAATAAGTGAAGTAAGAACCGGAAAAAAATGAAACTTGAACCTTAAATAATGAAAAAATCCATTTGATTAGAAGAACAAAACAGCTATGTTTAAATTGCCCTTTTTGGCTTGTTTTTTTTTCAAAATTTTGCCTGCAGCGCAGAAAATGTGGCCAAAACGGGACTATTTAGTGATTTGGGAGAGGTCAAAAATTCAATTTGGTCGACCTAAAAAAATGTCTAACTTTTCAAAATTTTTTTGAAAATCCGCCCCCTTCGAGAAAATCCTAGATCCGCCCCTGATTTCTGGAACATCTGATAGGACTATTCAAACAGTGCATTTAAACCTTTTCGTGATACTTTCTAAGTTAATTTTCGCGTTACCGCTTCTATGTCCCAATAAATCAAATATCCGTTTCAGACATCGAAGAAGTTGCAACTTCTCATCAAAGACATCTGAAGTACAACTTGGAGACATTTCCACCGGACGAAGTCCTGCAGAAAGCAGAACTGAAATTATTCACAGAAGCAGTGGATCCCTTTGGAAACGCATCACACGTCACAGTACATGTATACGAAATTTTATCCAATGCCGATGAAGACAAGGTCATCAAATGCGATGACAGTAAAGAGAAGAAGAAGTTGATAGAAAGTCGAAAATTGTTGACCGAAAGTGAAGCTAAGTGGAATTCCTTCGATGTTACAGAATCCATTAAAAGTTGGATGGCGACGCCGAGCGAACTGCGTTGCGGGTTTTTGATCAACATTGAACCTCTGCACAGCAGCAACGAAATTCACAGTTTTGAACATATAAAACTCAAAATGAGCAAATATAATCTCGAATCTGTCCAAGAGTGGATGCGATTGTATGAGCCAGTTTTGGTGTTGAAATCACGTGACCAGACGCAAATGAATGAGCCTTGTCGGCATAAGTCTAAAGAAGTGGGACCAAGCTCGCGGATAAGCGACCAGAAACAGTTAAGAAGAAGAAGAAACGTGATTCAGGGAAGTTTTGATCAGAGTGAGAAAGCTAGAAAACTGGAAAGCATCCGGAGCCAACTTTGCAACAGATATCTCTTCTACATCGACTTCTCCCAGATCCGCTGGGACGATTGGATCCTGGCTCCTCCTGGATTCCAGGCATACATCTGCATCGGATCCTGTCCTTTCCCCCTGGCACACCACGTGAACTCGACCAACCACGCAATCGTCCAGACAGTTGTGAACTCCTTCCGACCGCATGTTGTCGGACCCTCAAGATGCATCCCTACAGAGCTCAGCTCAATAAGTCTGTTGTTTTTGGACCAGAACAACTCCCCAGTCCTGAAGAGCTACAAGGACATGGTGGTGCAAGCATGTGGATGCAGATAAACCCCCCTTTTCCCCCATTTTTGAAAAAAAAACAATCCCAAGAATTCAAACAGATTACTGTTGATCATGCAAATTAAGGACTCGAAGTCTATCTGTTCTGTTGAGTTGACCTGACGGACTCGGAAAATATCCGATTGATGATTTGTTGGACTTGAAAAGGCAGCTCAGCTAAGTTGTTGTTTTTGATAATGCACATTAGAAATTTGTCAATTTGTCAATTTTAATATTGTAATTATTTTTATAGAGGTTATTTCACTTGATTTTAACGACAATTTATATTTAGTTGCTCATTTTTTTAAAGTTAGCGAGATCAAAAATATTTAGAAGAAAAGTATATATTTGCAAGTCATTCCGATTTTTGGTAATCACGAATCGATTAATTTGGGCCATGAGAGTAGGAAAAAGAACAGCCAGTTGAAAAGACAGCTCAAATACTTTCGAACTATGAAAAGAACAATTTTTTATAAATTGACGAAAGGGGAATTGAGGAGGAGAGTTGGGTGCGAGTTTCAAAAACTAAATTGTTTCCACTAACAAGTAATAGTTGGGATAAACGATGCATTGTAGTTTAGATATGTCTCATGACATTTCTAGTTTTTGTCGTTCACAAAGCGTTTCCTGTACAGTGCCACTTCGCTGACGTTCAGTCAAAAATTGTTTGTTTCGACTTTCGTCATGTCGAAAGTAATGTCAATCTAATCGAAGTAATGTCATTTTTTCTCCAATCTTTTGCCATTTTCATGGCTCTTTAACTTTGGTTTTCGTTACACATCATGGTGACTTATCATGTTAAAAACAAAAAGTTGACTTCACTGTCAACGCAATTTTTTTTTGAAATGTGTACAAGCAAAAACTGTAAGAGCAGCCCGAGCGCTCTTTTTTGATGAAACAGAGCTGATTTATCGATAAACAAAAACTGTACCCATATAATCTGAATTTCATTTGTCACAAGAACTGTGCAATCAATGTTTCAACAGTGTACAAACATAGCCAATCAAAGATTGAAAAAATGTAATGAACGCAAGTAAACATAAAAAAAACACTGACATGTTGAAAAAATCTCAACTTTTGAATTTAAATGAAAAAAAGATGCCTTTTATGCTTTTCGAATTTCTAGAACGATTTATGATTGGAATTTTTTTGATAATATGAACCCAACTAGAGAAAACTGATTTTCCGAGCTATTTGCACGTTCGTATTCGGAGAGTGCTATTTACGTCACTTTCAGCAGATGATTTTCAATTGAATTCAAAAAGTGCAAACATAACTAAGTGCATTAATAAATGCATCAATATGTATGAATGCACATCTGTAGTTATTGGACATTTTTTGCACATTTTAAGATTTTTCCTGAAAAATAAACAAAAAAAATTAACAAGACTTACATAAGAGTCTTTACTGCGTTCATTACTCTTAACCAATGTGTTTTATATTGCCTTAACAATTAATGTGCAAATGACGCGCATAGTTTTTACAAATATAGTGGTCGACGCAACAGCGAACTTCGTAATCCAAAAAAAATTTAGGGCGTTTTTTTCTTACAATATCTATATGCTTGCTCTGATAGATAACAACTGATTTTGACGACGTGCCTCAAAATAAGGCTGACACATAAGATTTTTAGGCAAAATTAAACTAAAAAATTATCTAAGTCTTAAGCGATTCTTTTTATAGAACTTTAATACTTTGTTTATATCACAATCTTGGCATTTTTGAGGCCAATAAAATAAATAAAACTGAAAGTTAAGCCGTAAAAATACCTATTTTCTTTGGGTCAAAACTGGGTTTTCCTGGTTGTTTCAGGCAAAACTTGTTTTCAAGCCTACAAGAAAACCCAAATTTAGAAAAGAATCAAATATAAATGAGTAGATGAAATGTAATCAATTTTGCTTCAGCCGCTTTATTCTGAGGTAAAATTTTGCGAATATTTTATGATGCGATTTCAATGTCGCTCAGTGTAGTTAATCTGCGTATTCTGACAAGTTCACTTCTATGTACCAAAACACAACATGGTGTATATCTGAAGTGCAGATATTTAGTCTTTACTAGCTAAAAATACCTTGAATGGTGTTTATCGTCAGACATTCATCTTCGCCAATGAAACTCGTCTAAGCAACTTTGTTTTGAGAAAGGACAAAATGTTTTTCTATACTGTAGATGGTTTCACGACTGAGAAGATATATCACTTAACATCAAATCTGACGGTTGCTTGAGGTGCCTGATTTTTGATTTTTGTCAGATAAACTACAACTATATAGGAACTTCCTCTTCATCGGTGGTTGAAGAAAATCTGAAAAACCAAACTTGAAAATAGCAGACAGGGGTGCATGCGAAATGGCTCCCAGCGAATTTGGAAAAATGTTAAGATTTATTTATTCTTCGTTTTCATCTTTGCGAAAATTATTCCGATTTAGTTCTTTTTAACTTCTATCATCACAAATCTTGCCACATTTCACTAAAAACCAACCTATTTAGTTTTTTATTTGCGAGGTACATTTACAAAGATACTGCAAAAAACAATCAGATCCGAAGATAAACGCATTTCAGATCCTGTTTTGGGAATCGACTGAAAATGGAAACCAGTGGCTGTTTAACTTTGAAGGCTTTCAGGGTGCAGTCATCCGAAGCGATTTAATTGGTTGGGTAGTTTTCACGACAATCAGAGCTTTGTTGTAATGGTTAATTTCACCCCTCTTGTAGAGTGAAATGGTTTATCGTTGGTTGTATTTTTTTCGTTTCAAGTTGTTAAGGCGACCGTTGCGAGAATTAATTGCAACAATAAGAATTAATCACTTCAGTTTTGTCGTGTTGCTTCAAATTACGGATTGAAATCGATATAAGGCACTCCCATAGCTCCCATCCAAGCAGGCATGTACTTCATGTGAATTTTTTCGATAGGGTATCCCCCCACGGTTAGATCTTCATGCACACATAACACGATTCCATAGGCACACGCGTAAGCACTAATGATATGCCACACACCGTGTAAATAAGGAATGTACAAGGACCTCCAGAGGGGGCAAAAAGATTTGTCCAGGGTCCAGATTACAAAGGCGAAGACGAACCCAAGGATGAATTTGGGAAAGCATTTGGTGTAAATGTGTGTTGGAGTTCTGTAGGCGAAGTAGTCGGCCATGACCGTGAGCACGAAGGGTGCTCCGAAAATGATGAGTGCGAACTGGTTGAACGCGGGTGCTGTGATTGAGAGCATCGTGCAGCAGAAGGTGATAAAGATGAAAATAATGGTGAATTTGGTTCTGGATTTGAGCCCGAAAGGCAGCAGGTGTTTGGGCCAGTATCCGGCTGAGAGCCAGCTGAGACTCCACAGGATTCCACATTCATCCACTAACTGACCCGCGAATCTAGAAAAGAATAGTGTACATATTTTTTACGTTGTTTTCCCATGAAACAATCGCTTATAAAATCCAACTTTAATCAGCCAAATACAAATATGGTTTTTTGAATCTGTTCTTTGTCAAAAAATGCAACTTTTCATTTCAATTATTTTTAAAAAAGCAGTATTTGGACATATCATATTTAAGCGCTGAATTTCATTATTTCAAAAAAAGCTTCATAAACGAGGGTGTGGAATGGTTAATTTTTTTTCTAGTCTTTTTTTCTCTTAATGATTTCCTTAATAACTTCAAAATTTTTACAGAGCAGAAAAATAATCAATTTGTGGGGTGGATTTTGGAATTTGGGTGAGTTTTAGTTTTTTTCATTTTATTGTTTTCCACGCAAAATTAGGTACCACAAATAACCATCGGAATCATTATATTAAAGAACTTTTACTCGTCATTCAAAAGACATTTAAATAATTCAAAAGTTTGTCTCAGTATCGAGACACAGAATTTAAATTTTTTAAGAATAAATTCGAGCAAAAGCGAGCAAGCAGGCTTACCATAGCTTATTTATGCTTAATTTAAGCCGTGAAAATTTAGTTTCACTCGAAATATAATTAGTTTTTTGAAGTTTTTCTAGCGCCACTTTGGGAATCAAAACTTTCAAAAATTTCTCAATTTGTTGTCTGATCTGCCTTATTTGTTTTGACTGTTAAATATGCCTGCCGTTAAATATTATCGTTCAGGTTCTTTCACCGCACCGAAAAACGACACTAACTTGTAAGAATTGTCTGTAGGTCTCTGGAACTCAGAGACAACTTACAAAATATCCATAGATTCCGAGCTGAAATACGTCTAACTAAGTTTTGTCGGCACTTTAATTTTTTCGTGGATTCCGCAATGAGCGAATATCATTAGTTGTACAAAATCCGCAAATGTAAGTGAATTCCTCAAATTGTAAGCAGGTTCCGCAAAAGTATGCCATTCCGCTTACATTTTGAAGATTTTACATACACTTTGCAGATTCCGCTTACAATTTGCGGATTTCGCTTACAGTTGTGATTCTGCGACAGCGCATTTTTGCTACATACGTATTTTATCATTGTTTGTAGGTTCCACAAACTTTTCCGGATTCCGCAATTTTTGTTGTCGATTCCGTAAATTCACCTGTGTTTGAGATGAATTTGAGCTAAACAGTGTTGTAGTTATTTTTTCGTGGAATCCAAGAAAAAATAAGATCGAACATAACAAACAATTTTGTGGATGCCGCGACAATCACAAAATGCATATTTTGACCTCGCTTTTGTTGATGCCGCGACAACTCACAAAATACACATTTTGAGCAACCGGCTATCCTTGTTGAAAGTGGATACGTTTTGAATATCTATCGAGGTGTGTACTGACGAGAGTGTGGCGTGGTAGTATGCGGATCCAATGCCCACCAGCTGGAGGGTGAGGAGGAGGAACTTCAGGTTGGGCTGGCAGAAGGAGGCATAGCGCAGGTAGATGTAGTACTGTACCACAGGGAACACCACCAGCGGCAGATTGGACACCTAGGCGCAAACCACCAGTGCATCCACTGTTAGAAAATTTGGCTGCCGATAATGAATTAGTATTTAAATGGTTATCCAACGTGCGAAAATATGGAATGTTCATACACAAAAAGACTGATGACGAAATCTTAAAGTGTCATTTCAAACAAAAACACAATTTGAAATTAAAAAAAAACAGATTTCAAAATATGGCCGATAAAAAAATGTAGATGGAATTTAAATTTCCGATCTTCCTATAAACCTTAGGTTTTACCTAATATCAAATACCCATTTTTGAAATGAAACACATTGCCACGATCTATCAGAGCTATGGTTCTAACTTCAATTACAATAAGAACACTTTAAATGCAATATTTATTATAGGGTTTAGGAACTTAGACGACAGGAAATTAGACGATCAGAAAACAACGAAATTTAAACAATAACTTGCGTGAAAATTGCATGAGTTTTGTTTACAGACCCGGGTTGACCTCCATACACCAAAAATGCTTATCATACAATTCTATACATCAAAGTGTGTGGGAAAAGGCTTGCCATACAATTTTCATACAACTTCGAAAAATGGGTGAAAAAAGATAGAAACTAATTTCTGTGGCTGTTTGATTCTAATCAAACAATCTGGTGATAAAAATCAGAGGTTTTCGTTTTTTGAAAAAAATGCTTATCATACAATTCCCATATATTGAAATTGTATGACTAGCGTTTTTTTGATGGCGACACAAAAAAATTTTCAAGTAATTTTGAATTTGCCCCCAATTTTTTTCGTTTTTTTTTTCAACCGCAAATCGATTTTTTGCACGCGAGCAAACATTTTCCAAAAATTTTTTTTTGCATGCAAAATTTATTTTTTTTGTGTGCATAACGTAGTCCTGGATACACTAATGTTGGGGTTTTTTCCTTTTCGCTTTATAATTTTTTTTCAAAAACGCAGAAAATTCTTATTTCTTTTGTGTGGCGTGTTTATGTATGCCTTGATCAATGTCTGATAATTTTAAATTTCAAATTTTAAAATAATTGTCATTGAAAAATTTTGCCAAATTTTAAAAGTTATTTTTATATCACTTGTGAAAGACAGCTCGAAGATAATTCAGGTCGTTTTTTATGCATTGAAAATGCATGAGAAACTCCACTTTGGTGCTTTGAGTAAACCAAGGTCTTTGTGATTTGTGTTTGATTACAAACACAACCAAACTTTTTCAAAAATTAAATTTATATATGGAAAATGTACGATAAGAAGTTTTGATCAACCCGGGGACTTAAAGTAACTTTCGCCTGAGTATAAAATGGTTTTCCGTAAATTATGGGGGTTGAGAAGTTAGACGATAAGCAAATTAGACGGAGGTTTTTAAAAAGAAATTAGACGATTTTGCAAAACTGCAAATGTCAGAAAATAGACGAAAGTGAGAGAGATCAAAATTGTTTGCAGACAAATTGGGTGAGAAAAACAAAATTGTTTGCAGACAACAGTTAAATTTCGGTGGCCAAAAATTTTACAAGTCAATCATGCATAATTTATTCAATTCAAAACTCTTCTGTAATATTTGGATTTGTCATTTTATGTTCATTTAAAGTAATTGTTTTGCTAGGTAATGTCATTTTATGTTCTTTTTGTATTTGTGAAACTTGACTGAAAGAAAAAATTTTATTGGTTCTTTCCTTTTCATAGCTTTTTCGTCTAAAATGCCAGATCTGTAATAATGTTAAATTTCGTCTTTTTCATTTTTGTTGCATCCGTCTAATTTGCTTATCGTCTAATTTCCTAGGCCCCGTAATTTCCATTTCTTTACTGTCGTCTAACTTGCTTGTCTAATTTCCTAGGCCCCATTTATCAATTAAGTTTAAAATGAGAGGATTTATCTCAATTTCTTCTCACAGATTCCTTCAGTGCTTACCGTGTTGACAAATTCTGTGATGAAAGGTGTGACTGCGTAGTTGGGCTCACACCAATCCACCTCAGAACTCAAGGGATTAAACGCCTCGGGTAGTCGCATCTTAATTGACTTACACTCGGTTAACTTCGACCGCTGTCGCGTCGTTTGCTGCAGCACACTTGGTAGCTGGTTGTAGAACTCTGTTTACAGACGAGTTGTTGCTTTTTGACAACCCGAAATGAAGATCTTGATTCTAGGTTGTCCTGAAAACTTCGAAATCCTTGTAAACTCACGCGTGAAGTATAATTGGACTGACAACAAAATTGGTATCTTCGGGTGTTGTGAGGCGATGTCTTTGTTTTCAGTACGACCCGTTAAAGCACAATTCGCTCGAAGCTGTCGGTAGTCCTTTACCTTTTGTAACTATCTTGGTTGAAAAACACAGTTAAGTAGCTATACAACACAGCACTCCCTCTGATCCAGCTTAGAACCCTATAAATCAAAACCAACTTCTGCTGCTGAATGCTGTAAGTCCACGTGAAATGAAATTAGTTCAGTCCGCAGTTGACCGTGACCCACAAACAGATTAACATCATCCTCGTCCTTGAGATCGGATTAATTAGTAGTATATCATAAAACTGGCGAGGAGATAATTCTACTAGTGACGAAATATAAGGTATATAATTGATGATATGTATTAAGTTGATGTAAAATAAGAACAAAATTGAAGAAGCATGGGTTTATTTGGCGGTGTTGTTTGGCGCAGGATTCACTGAGAGATTCTGGGTAGCACATACGCAAGGATCGTAAGGTTGTCCCGATTCAGATTCTAGAGATGGCACTGAGAAGTCAAACAGATGTCATGTAACTCTATTGCGATCTTTCAGGTGCTCCCGCGCTCTCCATTGATGCAGAAGTCACCATATTAGTGATACTTCGAACAGACCATTCATTCATTATACATAACATTAAAGCCAAGATACCTACAGAAAAAGTTACCGAAACACATTCTTGGTACAAGCTTGATGGCTTAAAATTACCAAATGATAAGACTTATTTGAAATTGTTCGCATAACGAAATCAAAGGCCATCAGCAAGAAAAGTACATATATTCTACAAGTTCCTTATAAGGTCTTGTTAAAATGGCTCTTAAGATGACTATTTTTCAAAAAAAAATTCTTGTTCTACCCGATCACATAAAACGAGCACAAGTAAAAATTTGTTGTTGGTGATTGGAAAATAAACACATATGCCGACAAAATAGGACAAGGCGAGCAAAAAGTTGAAACAATCAATATTTGTTGGAGGGTGACATACGGCGTAGTATCTGTATTGAAGGTCCACTCATGACCAAAGCAGTCTTAATTATAATTGTAATTAAAAACCTGCCTTTGTTATTGAGTTGATCACAAGTCTTAGTGACACACTCTTATACAAAGTTGAAGAATAACAGTCGATATTCAATTGTTAACTTTCTTTTAAATGACAAAATCTATATTTAATTTACAATGTCCTTCCAGATAATTTTCTACTAAGTTCACAGTCCATTTTTGCTGCTTATATTGTGGCGCAAGGAGCAGTTGTCCTATCGGACAAGAAAAAAGAATAAGTCGGAAAACCGGTATTTTGGCAGAGCCACCGTTTTTATGGCAAAAGGGACCGTCCAATTGTTACTTGCAAAATAATTGAAACAAGGTTGCAGTCCCAACACACCACTACTGGCATCCGGGCCGATTATCCTCCCCTGAAACCAGAAACTATTCCAACATAAGAAACACCCACCAGATGAAACGAAAACCCTCCGATTATCCTCCCCTGAATCCAGAAACTATTCCAACATCAGATGCACCCACCAGATGAAAAGAAAACCCTCCGATTATCCTCCCCTAAATCCAGAAACTATTCCAACATCAGATACACCCACCAGATGAAACGAAAACCCTCCGATTATCCTCCCCTGAAACCAGAAACTATTCCAACATTAGATACACCCACCAGATGAAACGAAAACCCTCCGATTGTCCTCCCCTAAATCCAGAAACTATTCCAACATCAGATACACCCACCAGATGAAACGAAAACCCTCCGATTATCCTCCCCTGAAACCAGAAACTATTCCAACATCAGATACACCCACCAGATGAAAAGAAAACCCTCCGATTATCCTCCCCTGAAATCAGAAACTATTCCAACATCAGATACACCCACCAGATGAAACGAAAACCCTCCGATTATCCTCCCCTGAATCCAGAAACTATTCCAACATCAGATACACCCACCAGATGAAACGAAAACCCTCCGATTATCCTCCCCTGAAACCAGAAACTATTCCAACATTAGATACACCCACCAGATGAAACGAAAACCCTCCGATTGTCCTCCCCTAAATCCAGAAACTATTCCAACATCAGATACACCCACCAGATGAAACGAAAACCCTCCGATTATCCTCCCCTGAATCCAGAAACTAATCCAACATCAGATACACCCACCAGATGAAAAGAAAACCCTCCGATTATCCTCCCCTGAAATCAGAAACTATTCCAACATCAGATACACCCACCAGATGAAACGAAAACCCTCCGATTATCCTCCCCTGAAACCAGAAACTATTCCAACATCAGATACACCCACCAGATGAAACGAAAATCCTCCGATTATCCTCCCCTGAATCCAGAAACTAATCCAACAATAGATACACACACCAGATGAAACGAAAACCCTCCGATTATCCTCCCCTGAAACCAGAAACTATTCCAACATCAGATACACCCACCAGATGAAACGAAAACCCTCCAATTATCCTCCCCTGAATCCAGAAACTATTCCAACATCAGATACACACACCAGATGAAAAGAAAACCATCCGATTATCCTCGCCTGAAACTAGAAACTGTTCCATCATCAGATACCCCACCAGATGAAACGAAAACCGTCCGATTATCCTCCCCTGAAACCAGAAACTATTCCAACATTAGATACACCCACCAGATGAAAGGAAAACCCTCCGATTGTCCTCCCCTGAATCCAGAAAATTTTCCAACATCAGATACACCCACCAGATGAAACGAAAACCCTCCGATTGTCCTCCCCCTAAATCCAGAAACTATTCCAACATCAGATACACCCACCAGATGAAACGAAAACCCTCCGATTATCCTCCCCTGAAACCAGAAACTATTCCAACATCAGATACACCCACCAGATGAAAAGAAAACCCTCCGATTATCCTCCCCTAAATCCAGAAACTATTCCAACATCAGATACACCCACCAGATGAAACGAAAACCCTCCGATTATCCTCCCCTGAAACCAGAAACTATTCCAACATCAGATACACCCACCAGATGAAAAGAAAACCCTCCGATTATCCTCCCCTGAAATCAGAAACTATTCCAACATTAGATACACCCACCAGATGAAACGAAAACCCTCCGATTGTCCTCCCCTAAATCCAGAAACTATTCCAACATCAGATACACCCACCAGATGAAACGAAAACCCTCCGATTATCCTCCCCTGAAACCAGAAACTATTCCAACATCAGATACACCCACCAGATGAAAAGAAAACCCTCCGATTATCCTCCCCTGAAATCAGAAACTATTCCAACATCAGATACACCCACCAGATGAAACGAAAACCCTCCGATTATCCTCCCCTGAAACCAGAAACTATTCCAACATCAGATACACCCACCAGATGAAAAGAAAACCCTCCGATTATCCTCCCCTGAAATCAGAAACTATTCCAACATCAGATACACCCACCAGATGAAACGAAAACCCTCCGATTATCCTCCCCTGAATCCAGAAACTATTCCAACATCAGATACACCCACCAGATGAAACGAAAACCCTCCGATTGTCCTCCCCTAAATCCAGAAACTATTCCAACATCAGATACACCCACCAGATGAAACGAAAACCCTCCGATTATCCTCCCCTGAAACCAGAAACTATTCCAACATCAGATACACCCACCAGATGAAAAGAAAACCCTCCGATTATCCTCCCCTAAATCCAGAAACTATTCCAACATCAGATACACCCACCAGATGAAACGAAAACCCTCCGATTATCCTCCCCTGAAACCAGAAACTATTCCAACATCAGATACACCCACCAGATGAAAAGAAAACCCTCCGATTATCCTCCCCTGAAATCAGAAACTATTCCAACATTAGATACACCCACCAGATGAAACGAAAACCCTCCGATTGTCCTCCCCTAAATCCAGAAACTATTCCAACATCAGATACACCCACCAGATGAAACGAAAACCCTCCGATTATCCTCCCCTGAAACCAGAAACTATTCCAACATCAGATACACCCACCAGATGAAAAGAAAACCCTCCGATTATCCTCCCCTAAATCCAGAAACTATTCCAACATCAGATACACCCACCAGATGAAACGAAAACCCTCCGATTATCCTCCCCTGAAACCAGAAACTATTCCAACATCAGATACACCCACCAGATGAAAAGAAAACCCTCCGATTATCCTCCCCTGAAATCAGAAACTATTCCAACATTAGATACACCCACCAGATGAAACGAAAACCCTCCGATTGTCCTCCCCTAAATCCAGAAACTATTCCAACATCAGATACACCCACCAGATGAAACGAAAACCCTCCGATTATCCTCCCCTGAAACCAGAAACTATTCCAACATCAGATACACCCACCAGATGAAAAGAAAACCCTCCGATTATCCTCCCCTGAAATCAGAAACTATTCCAACATCAGATACACCCACCAGATGAAACGAAAACCCTCCGATTATCCTCCCCTGAATCCAGAAACTATTCCAACATCAGATACACCCACCAGATGAAACGAAAACCCTCCGATTATCCTCCCCTGAAACCAGAAACTATTCCAACATTAGATACACCCACCAGATGAAATGAAAACCCTCCGATTGTCCTCCCCTAAATCCAGAAACTATTCCAACATCAGATACACCCACCAGATGAAACGAAAACCCTCCGATTATCCTCCCCTGAATCCAGAAACTATTCCAACTTCAGATACACCCACCAGATGAAAAGAAAACCCTCCGATTATCCTCCCCTGAAATCAGAAACTATTCCAACATCAGATACACCCACCAGATGAAACGAAAACCCTCCGATTCTCCTCCCCTGAAACCAGAAGATATTCCAACATCAGATACACCCACCAGATGAAACGAAAACCCTCCGATTATCCTCCCCTGAAATCAGAAACTATTCCAACATCAGATACACCCACCAGATGAAACGAAAACCCTCCGATTATCCTCCCCTGAAACCAGAAACTATTCCAACATCAGATACACCCACCAGATGAAACGAAAACCCTCCAATTATCCTCCCCTGAATCCAGAAACTATTCCAACATTAGATACACCCACCAGATGAAAAGAAAACCATCCGATTATCCTCGCCTGAAACTAGAAACTGTTCCATCATCAGATACCCCACCAGATGAAACGAAAACCGTCCGATTATCCTCCCCTGAAACCAGAAACTATTCCAACATTAGATACACCCACCAGATGAAACGAAAACCCTCCGATTGTCCTCCCCTGAATCCAGAAACTATTCCAACATCAGATACACCCACCAGTTGAAACGAAAACCCTCCGACTATCCTCCCCTGAAACCAGAAACTATTCCAACATTAGATACACCCACCAGATGAAACGAAAACCCTCCGATTGTCCTCCCCTAAATCCAGAAATTGTTCCAACATCAGATACACCCACCAGATGAAACGAAAACCCTCCGATTATCCTCCCCTGAATCCAGAAACTATTCCAACATCAGATACACCCACCAGATGAAAAGAAAACCCTCCGATTATCCTCCCCTGAAATCAGAAACTATTCCAACATCAGATACACCCACCAGATGAAACAAAAACCCTCCGATTATCCTCCCCAGAAACCAGAAACTATTCCAACATCAGATACACCCACCAGATGAAACGAAAACGCTCCGATTATCCTCCCCTGAAATCAGAAACTATTCCAACATCAGATACACCCACCAGATGAAACGAAAACCCTCCGATTCTCCTCCCCTGAAACCAGAAACTATTCCAACATCAGATACACTCACCAGATGAAACGAAAACCCTCCGATTATCCTCCCCTGAATCCAGAAACTAATCCAACAATAGATACACACACCAGATGAAACGAAAACCCTCCGATTATCCTCCCCTGAAACCAGAAACTATTCCAACATCAGATACACCCACCAGATGAAACGAAAACCCTCCAATTATCCTCCCCTGAATCCAGAAACTATTCCAACATCAGATACACACACCAGATGAAAACAAAACCATCCGATTATCCTCGCCTGAAACTAGAAACTGTTCCATCATCAGATACCCCACCAGATGAAACGAAAACCGTCCGATTATCCTCCCCTGAAACCAGAAACTATTCCAACATTAGATACACCCACCAGATGAAACGAAAACCCTCCGATTGTCCTCCCCTGAATCCAGAAACTATTCCAACATCAGATACACCCACCAGTTGAAACGAAAACCCTCCGATTATCCTCCCCTGAAACCAGAAACTATTCCAACATTAGATACACCCACCAGATGAAACGAAAACCCTCCGATTGTCCTCCCCTAAATCCAGAAACTGTTCCAACATCAGATACACCCACCAGATGAAACGAAAACCGTCCGATTATCCTCCCCTGAAACCAGAAACTATTCCAACATTAGATACATCCACCAGATGAAACGAAAACCCTCCGATTGTCCTCGCCTGAAATCAGAAACTATTCCAACATCAGATACACCCACCAGATGAAACGAAAACCCTCCGATTATCCTCCCCTGAAACCAGAAACTATTCCAACATCAGATACACCCACCAGATGAAACGAAAACCCTCCGATTATCCTCCCCTGAAATCAGAAACTATTCCAACATCAGATACACCCACCAGATGAAACGAAAACCCTCCGATTCTCCTCCCCTGAAACCAGAAACTATTCCAACATCAGATACACCCACCAGATGAAACGAAAACCCTCCGATTATCCTCCCCTGAATCCAGAAACTAATCCAACAATAGATACACACACCAGATGAAACGAAAACCCTCCGATTATCCTCCCCTGAAACCAGAAACTATTCCAACGTCAGATACACCCACCAGATGAAACGAAAACCCTCCAATTATCCTCCCCTGAATCCAGAAACTATTCCAACATCAGATACACACACCAGATGAAAAGAAAACCATCCGATTATCCTCGCCTGAAACTAGAAACTGTTCCATCATCAGATACCCCACCGGATGAAACAAAAACCGTCCGATTATCCTCCCCTGAAACCAGAAACTATTCCAACATTAGATACACCCACCAGATGAAACGAAAACCCTCCGATTGTCCTCCCCTGAATCCAGAAACTATTCCAACATCAGATACACCCACCAGTTGAAACGAAAACCCTCCGATTATCCTCCCCTGAAACCAGAAACTATTCCAACATTAGATACACCCACCAGATGAAACGAAAACCCTTCGATTGTCCTCCCCTAAATCCAGAAACTGTTCCAACATCAGATACACCCACCAGATGAAACGAAAACCCTCCGATTATCCTCCCCTGAAACCAGAAACTATTCCAACATCAGATACACCCACCAGATGAAACGAAAACCCTCCAATTATCCTCCCCTGAATCCAGAAACTATTCCAACATCAGATACACACACCAGATGAAAACAAAACCATCCGATTATCCTCGCCTGAAACTAGAAACTGTTCCATCATCAGATACCCCACCAGATGAAACGAAAACCGTCCGATTATCCTCCCCTGAAACCAGAAACTATTCCAACATCAGATACACCCACCAGTTGAAACGAAAACCCTCCGATTATCCTCCCCTGAAACCAGAAACTATTCCAACATTAGATACACCCACCAGATGAAACGAAAACCCTCCGATTGTCCTCCCCTAAATCCAGAAACTGTTCCAACATCAGATACACCCACCAGATGAAACGAAAACCCTCCGATTATCCTCCCCTGAAACCAGAAACTATTCCAACATCAGATACACCCACCAGATGAAACGAAAACCCTCCAATTATCCTCCCCTGAATCCAGAAACTATTCCAACATCAGATACACACACCAGATGAAAACAAAACCATCCGATTATCCTCGCCTGAAACTAGAAACTGTTCCATCATCAGATACCCCACCAGATGAAACGAAAACCCTCCGATTATCCTCCCCTGAAACCAGAAACTATTCCAACGTCAGATACACCCACCAGATGAAACGAAAACCCTCCAATTATCCTCCCCTGAATCCAGAAACTATTCCAACATCAGATACACACACCAGATGAAAAGAAAACCATCCGATTATCCTCGCCTGAAACTAGAAACTGTTCCATCATCAGATACCCCACCGGATGAAACAAAAACCGTCCGATTATCCTCCCCTGAAACCAGAAACTATTCCAACATTAGATACACCCACCAGATGAAACGAAAACCCTCCGATTGTCCTCCCCTGAATCCAGAAACTATTCCAACATCAGATACACCCACCAGTTGAAACGAAAACCCTCCGATTATCCTCCCCTGAAACCAGAAACTATTCCAACATTAGATACACCCACCAGATGAAACGAAAACCCTCCGATTGTCCTCCCCTAAATCCAGAAACTGTTCCAACATCAGATACACCCACCAGATGAAACGAAAACCCTCCGATTATCCTCCCCTGAATCCAGAAACAATTCCAACATCAGATACACCCACCAGATGAAAAGAAAACCCTCCGATTATCCTCCCCTGAAATCAGAAACTATTCCAACATCAGATACACCCACCAGATGAAACGAAAACCCTCCGATTATCCTCCCCTGAAACCAGAAACTATTCCAACATCAGATACACCCACCAGATGAAACGAAAACCCTCCGATTATCCTCCCCTGAATCCAGAAACTAATCCAACAATAGATACACACACCAGATGAAACGAAAACCCTCCGATTATCCTCCCCTGAAACCAGAAACTATTCCAACATCAGATACACCCACCAGATGAAACGAAAACCCTCCAATTATCCTCCCCTGAATCCAGAAACTATTCCAACATCAGATACACACACCAGATGAAAAGAAAACCATTCGATTATCCTCGCCTGAAACTAGAAACTGTTCCATCATCAGATACCCCACCAGATGAAACGAAAACCGTCCGATTATCCTCCCCTGAAACCAGAAACTATTCCAACATCAGATGCACCCACCAGATGGAAAAAAAACCCTCCAATTATCCTCCCCTAAATCCAGAAACTATTTCAACATCAGATACACCCACCAGATGAAACGAAAACCCTGCGATTATCCACCCCTTAATCCAGAAACTATTACAACATCAGATACACCCACCAGATGAAACGAAAACCCTCCGATTATCCTCTCCTGAATCCAGAAACTGTTACAACATCAGATACATCCGCCAGATGGAACGAAGACCCTCCGATTATCCTCCTCTGAAACCAAAAACTATTCCAACATTAAATACACCCACGAGATGGAAGGAAAACCTTCCGATTATCCTCCCCTGAACCCAGAAACTTTTCCAACATCAGATACACCCACCAGATGAAACGAAAATCCTCCGATTATCCTCCCCTGAATCCAGAAACTATTCCAAAATAAGATACACCCACCAGATGCAACGAAAATCTTCCGATTATACTCCCCTGAATCCAGAAGTTATTCCATCATCAGATACACCCACCAGTTGAAACGAAAACCCTCCGATTATCCTCCCCTGAATCCAGAAACTATTCCAACATCAGTTACATCCACCAGATGAAACGAGAACCCTCCGATTATCTTCCCCTGAAACCAGAAACTTTTCATCCTCAGAAACACCCACCAGATGAACCGAAAACCCTCCGATTATCCTCCCCTGAAACCAGAAACTATTCCAACATTAGATACACCCACCAGATGAAACGAAAACCCTCCGATTGTCCTCCCCTAAATCCAGAAACTATTCCAACATCAGATACACCCACCAGATGAAACGAAAACTCTCCGATTATCCTCCCCTGAAACCAGAAACTATTCCAACATCAGATACACCCACCAGATGAAAAGAAAACCCTCCGATTATCCTCCCCTGAAATCAGAAATTATTCCAACATCAGATACACCCACCAGATGAAACGAAAACCCTCCGATTATCCTCCCCTGAATCCAGAAACTATTCCAACATCAGATACACCCACCAGATGAAACGAAAACCCTCCGATTATCCTCCCCTGAAACCAGAAACTACTCCAACATTAGATACACCCACCAGTTGAAACGAAAGCCCTCCGATTGTCCTCCCCTAAATCCAGAAACTATTCCAACATCAGATACACCCACCAGATGAAACGAAAACCCTCCGATTATCCTCCCCTGAATCCAGAAACTATTCCAACATCAGATACACCCACCAGATGAAAAGAAAACCCTCCAATTATCCTCCCCTGAAATCAGAAACTATTCCAACATCAGATACACCCACCAGATGAAACGAAAACCCTCCGATTCTTCTCCCCTGAAACCAGAAACTATTCCAACATCAGATACACCCACCAGATGAAACGAAAACCCTCCGATTATCCTCCCCTGAATCCAGAAACTAATCCAACAATAGATACACACACCAGATGAAACGAAAACCCTCCGATTATCCTCCCCTGAAACCAGAAACTATTCCAACATCAGATACACCCACCAGATGAAACGAAAACCCTCCAATTATCCTCCCCTGAATCCAGAAACTATTCCAACATCAGATACACACACCAGATGAAAAGAAAACCATCCGATTATCCTCGCCTGAAACTAGAAACTGTTCCATCATCAGATACCCCACCAGATGAAACGAAAACCGTCCGATTATCCTCCCCTGAAACCAGAAACTATTCCAACATTAGATACACCCACCAGATGAAACGAAAACCCTCCGATTGTCCTCCCCTGAATCCAGAAACTATTCCAACATCAGATACACCCACCAGTTGAAACGAAAACCCTCCGATTATCCTCCCCTGAAACCAGAAACTATTCCAACTTTAGATACACCCACCAGATGAAACGAAAACCCTCCGATTGTCCTCCCCTAAATCCAGAAACTGTTCCAACATCGGATACACCCACCAGATGAAACGAAAACCCTCCGATTATCCTCCCCTGAATCCAGAAACTATTCCAACATCAGATACACCCACCAGATGAAAAGAAAAACCTCCGATTATCCTCCCCTGAAATCAGAAACTATTCCAACATCAGATACACCCACCAGATGAAACGAAAACCCTCCGATTATCCTCCCCTGAAACCAGAAACTATTCCAACATCAGATACACCCACCAGATGAAACGAAAACCCTCCGATTATCCTCCCCTGAATCCAGAAACTAATCCAACAATAGATACACACACCAGATGAAACGAAAACCCTCCGATTATCCTCCCCTGAAACCAGAAACTATTCCAACATCAGATACACCCACCAGATGAAACTAAAACCCTCCAATTATCCTCCCCTGAGTCCAGAAACTATTCCAACATCAGATACACACACCAGATGAAAAGAAAACCATCCGATTATCCTCGCCTGAAACTAGAAACTGTTCCATCATCAGATACCCCACCAGATGAAACGAAAACCGTCCGATTATCCTCCCCTGAAACCAGAAACTATTCCAACATCAGATGCACCCACCAGATGAAAAAAAAACCCTCCAATTATCCTCCCCTATATCCAGAAACTATTTCAACATCAGATACACCCACCAGATGAAACGAAAACCCTCGGATTATCCTCCCCTGAATCCAGAAACTATTCCAACATCAGATACACTCACCAGATGAAACAAAAACCCTCCGATTATCCTCCCCTCAATCCAGAAACTATTCCAACATCAGATACACCCACGAGATGAAACGAAAACCCTGCGATTATCCACCCCTTAATCCAGAAACTATTACAACATCAGATACAACCACCAGATGAAACGAAAACCCTCCGATTATCCTCTCCTGAATCCAGAAACTGTTACAACATCAGATACACCCGCCAGATGGAACGAAGACCCTCCGATTATCCTCCTCTGAAACCAGAAACTATTCCAACATTAAATACACCCACGAGATGGAAGGAAAACCTTCCGATTATCCTCCCCTGAACCCAGAAACTTTTCCAACATCAGATACACCCACCAGATGAAACGAAAATCCTCCGATTATCCTCCCCTGAATCCAGAAACTATTCCAAAATAAGATACACCCACCAGATGCAACGAAAATCTTCCGATTATACTCCCCTCAATCCAGAAGTTATTCCATCATCAGATACACCCACCAGTTGAAACGAAAACCCTCCGATTATCCTCCCCTGAATCCAGAAGCTATTCCAACATCAGTTACATCCACCAGATGAAACGAGAACCCTCCGATTATCTTCCCCTGAAACCAGAAACTTTTCATCCTCAGAAACACCCACCAGATGAACCGAAAACCCTCCGATTATCCTCCCCTGAAACCAGAAACTATTCCAACATCAGATACACCCACCAGATGAAACGAAAACCCTCCGATTATCCTCCGCTGAAACCAGAAACTATTCCAACATCCGATACAACCACCAGATGAAACAAAAATCCTCCGATTATCCTCCCCTGAAAACAGAAACAATTTGGACATCAGATAAACCCACCAGATGAAACGAAAATCCTTCGATTATCCTCTCTTGAATCCAGAAACTATTCCAACATCAGATACACCAACCAGATGAAACGAAAACCCTCCGATTATCCTCCGCTGAAACCAGAAACTATTCCAACATCAGATACACACAACAGATGAAACGAAAACGCTCTGATTATCCTCCCCTGAATCCAGAAATTGTTCCAACATCAGATACGCCCACCAGATGAAACGAAAACCCTCCGATTATCCTCCCCTGAATCCAGAAACTATTCCAACATCAGATACAACCACCAGATGAAACGAAAACCCTGCGATTTTCCTCCCTCTAATCCAGAAACTATTCCAACATCAGATACACCCACCAGATGAAACGAAAACCCTCCGATTATCCTCCCCTGAATTCAGAAACTATTCCAACATCAGATACACCCACCAGATGGAACGAAAACCCTCCGATTATCCTCCCTGAAACCAGAAACTATTCCAACATCAGATTTACCCTCGAGATGAAATAAAAACCCTTCTATTATCCTCCCCTGAACCCAGAAACTATTCCAACATCAGATGCACACAACAGATGAAACGAAAACGCTCTGATTATCCTCCCCTGAATCCAGAAATTGTTCTAACATCAGATACACCCAACAGATGAAACGAAAACCCTCCGATTATCCTCCCCTGAATCCAGAAACTATTCCAACATCAGATACAACCACCAGTTGAAACGAAAACCCTACGATTTTCCTCCCTCTAATCCAGAAACTATTCCAACATCAGATACACCCACCAGATGAAACGAAAACCCTCCGATTATCCTCCCCTGAATCCAGAAACTATTCCAACATCAGATACACCCACCAGATGGAACGAAAACCCTCCGATTATCCCTACCTGAAACCAGAAACTATTCCAACATCAGATTTACCCTCGAGATGAAATAAAAACCCTTCTATTATCCTCCCCTGAACCCAGAAACTATTCCAACGTCAGATACAACCACCAGATGAAACGAAAACCCTCCGATTATCCTCCCCTGAATCCAGAAACTATTCCAACATCAGATACACCCACCAGATGGAACGAAAACCCTCCGATTATCCTCCCTGAAACCAGAAACTATTCCAACATCAGATACACCCACCAGATGGAACGAAAACCCTCCGATTATCCTCCCTGAAACCAGAAACTATTCCAACATCAGATTTACCCTCGAGATGAAATAAAAACCCTTCTATTATCCTCCCCTGAACCCAGAAACTATTCCAACATCAGATACACCCATCAGATGAAACGAAAACCCTCCGATTATCCTCCCCTGAATCCAGAAACTATTCCAACATCAGATACACCCACCAGATGGAACGAAAACCCTCCGATTATCCTCCCTGAAACCAGAAACTATTCCAACATCAGATTTACCCTCGAGATGAAATAAAAACCCTTCTATTATCCTCCCCTGAACCCAGAAACTATTCCAACATCAGATACACCCATCAGATGAAACGAAAACCCTCCGATTATCCTCCCCTGAATCCAGAAACTATTCCAACATCAGATACACCCACCAGATGGAACGAAAACCCTCCGATTATCCTCCCCTGAATCCAGAAACTATTCCAACATCAGATACACCCACCAGATGGAACGAAAACCCTCCGATTATCCTCCCTGAAACCAGAAACTATTCCAACATCAGATTTACCCTCGAGATGAAATAAAAACCCTTCTATTATCCTCCCCTGAACCCAGAAACTATTCCAACATCAGATACACCCATCAGATGAAACGAAAACCCTCCGATTATCCTCCCCTGAATCCAGAAACTATTCCAACATCAGATACACCCACCAGATGAAACGAAAACCCTCCGATTATCCTCCCCTGAATCCAGAAACTATTCCAACATCAGATACACCCACCAGATGGAACGAAAACCCTCCGATTATCCTCCCTGAAACCAGAAACTATTCCAACATCAGATTTACCCTCGAGATGAAATAAAAACCCTTCTATTATCCTCCCCTGAACCCAGAAACTATTCCAACATCAGATACACCCATCAGATGAAACGAAAACCCTCCGATTATCCTCCCCTGAATCCAGAAACTATTCCAACATCAGATACAACCACCAGTTGAAACGAAAACCCTACGATTTTCCTCCCTCTAATCCAGAAACTATTCCAACATCAGATACACCCACCAGATGAAACGAAAACCCTCCGATTATCCTCCCCTGAATCCAGAAATTGTTCCAACATCAGATACACCCACCAGATGAAACGAAAACCCTCCGATTATCCTCCCCTGAATCCAGAAACTATTCCAACATCAGATACAACCACCAGATGAAACGAAAACCCTGCGATTTTCCTCCCTCTAATCCAGAAACTATTCCAACATCAGATACACCCACCAGATGAAACGAAAACCCTCCGATTATCCTCCCCTGAATCCAGAAACTATTCCAACATCAGATACACCCACCAGATGGAACGAAAACCCTCCGATTATCCTCCCTGAAACCAGAAACTATTCCAACATCAGATTTACCCTCGAGATGAAATAAAAACCCTTCTATTATCCTCCCCTGAACCCAGAAACTATTCCAACATCAGATACACCCATCAGATGAAACGAAAACCCTCCGATTATCCTCCCCTGAATCCAGAAACTACTCCATCATCAGATACACCCACCAGATGAAACGAAAACCCTCCGATTATTTTTCCCTGAAATCAGAATCTTTTCCAACATCAGGTACACCCGGCAGATGAAACGAAAACCCTCCGATTATCCTCCCCTGAATCCAGAAACTATTCCAACATCAGATACACCCACCAGATGGAACGAAAACCCTTCGATTATCCTCCCCTGAAACCAGAAACTATTCCAACATCAGATACACCCACGAGATGAAACAAAAACCCTTCTATTATCCTCTCTGAACCCAGAAACTGTTCCAACATCAGATACACCCACCAGATGAAACAAAAATCCTCCGATTATCCTCCCCTGAATCCAGAAACTATTCCAACATCAGAAACACCCACCAGATGCAACGAAAACCCACCGATTATCCTCTCCTGAATCCGGAAACTACTCTATCATCAGATACACCCACCAGATGAAACAAAAATCCTCCGATTAGATTCCCTGAAACCAGAATCTATTCCAATATCAGATACACCCAGCAGATGAAACGAAAACCCTCCGATTATCCTCCCCTGAATCCAGAAACTATTCCAACATCAGTTACACCCACCAGATGAAACGAAAACCCTCCGATTATCCTCCCCTGAATCCAGAAACTGTTCCTTCATCAGATACACCCACCAGATGAAACAAAAACTCTCCGATTATTCTCCCCTGAATCCAGAAACTATTCCAACATCAGAAACACCCACCAGATGCAACGAAAACCCACCGATTATCCTCTCCTGAATCCAGAAACTACTCCATCATCAGATACACCAACCAGATGAAACAAAAATCCTCCGATTAGATTCCCTGAAACCAGAATCTATTCCAATATCAGATACACCCAGCAGATGAAACGAAAACCCTCCGATTATCCTCCCCTGAATCCAGAAACTATTCCAACATCAGTTACACCCACCAGATGAAACGAAAACCCTCCGATTATCCTCTCCTGAATCCGGAAACTATTCCAACATCAGATACACCAGATGCAACGAAAATCCTCCGATTATCCTCTCCTGAATCCAGAAACTATTCCAACATCAGATTCACCCACCAGATGAAACGAAAACCCTCCAATTATCCTCCCCTGAAACCGGAAACTATTCCAACATCCGATACAACCACCAGATGAAACAAAAATCCTCCGATTATCCTCCCATGAAAACAGAAACAATTTGGACATCAGATAAACCCACCAGATGAAACGAAAATCCTTCGATTATCCTCTCCTGAATCCAGAAACTATTCCAACATCAGATACACCAACCAGATGAAACAAAAACCCTCCGATTATCCTCCGCTGAAACCAGAAACTATTCCAACATCAGATGCACACAACAGATGAAACGAAAACGCTCCGATTATCCTCCCCTGAATTCAGAAACTATTCCATCATCAGATACACGCACCAGATGAAACGAAAACCCTCCGATTATCCTCCCCTGAAACCAGAAACTATTCCAACATCAGATACACCCACCAGATGAAGCGAAAATCCTCCGATTATCCTCCCCTGAATACAGACACAATTTGGACATCAGATACACCCACCAGATGAAACGAAAACTGTCCCATTATCCTCCCCTGAATCCAGAAACTATTCCAACATCAGATACACCCTTCAGATGAAACAAAAACCCTCCAATTATCCTCCCCTGAGTCCAGAAAGTATTCCAACATCAGATACACCAGATGCAACGGAAAGCAGATTAGCGAGAGACGCGGCAGCTGTTCGTAAAACTAACGAAAAAGGAGAAGGGAGAAGAGAAGGACCATACTCAGGTCCAAACAAATATTATCACAAAGTAGATAATCGGATTTTTTCATAATAGGAAATCATGGGAAGAAACGGTTTTTTCTACAAAATCCACAAGTTTTCATATTTTCAGTCATTTTTGAACGAGTTTTTAAACGTTTGCGCGATCTTTTTTGGAGAGAAAAAATAGTTACTGTTGAAAAAACTCAAATTAGAATGCTCACAAAAGTGACAAAGAAGGTCTTCAAGGTCTTCAAGAAGGTCTTTTTGTTTATCAGGTCAAGCATTGAATTGTGGTGGACTCAAGACATTGAAAAAGAAGTCAATTCTAACATATTTAGTGCTAAGATGAAATTTATTGATGTTCAAAGAGTCCAATGCATCGTTCAATACATCAGACCCAGGGTTACGGCGGACAATACTTTGAAATCGACCTTATTACAAGAAAATATAGAGCTACAGCCAACTTTCTAAGAAAACAGAATCCGTTTGGAGGTTGCAATCAAAGTACTGGTTTTTCCAAGTTCAAACAAGAGCCTAAATTGTCAATATAATCGAATAGAATAAAAATACATATAAAATAGAATGAACAGAGCTCTTGAAAATTCATGGAACCAAAGTAAAAAAAACAATCAAATTCAAAACCAGAAATTGGAACAGTCAATTGTGGTAAGACCTTGCAATTTCTAAGGCAACAAATTCAAGCAGAATCACCAAAAACTCTTATGCAGCTCGGAGGGTATATGACAACTTATGCGACAAATGCTGACATTTCGCAAAATAGTGCATCTCATCGAAACCACAAATCGGTAATGTTGCCTCGAAGGAAGAAGACGAAGAAAGAATGATTTTCTATCGATTCAGACATTGAACCCAAATGCTCGGTTCTGAAGATACATGATGTCACACAAAAAATACTGTTAAGTGTCTAGAGGTGATAAATAAAGCTATAGGGGAGAACGAAACAATTGAGAGGGCCAAGAAACTGATTTTTAGTTCAAGGATTGCCACAAGAAGTCCAGCTTTCTCTGTTTATAAGAAAACGGCGGACAAACCTATGTCCAAACATTGACAGCTAAACTACTCACGGCTAATGAAAAATTAACTAGCACCTTCTACGTAAACATTTCAATACGTCCAGGAAACCATTTGGCTCACAGACACTACTTTTTCAAACCAATGGACCAAGAGAAAGGATGAATTTGTCGTAACAGAAAAACCTAGGCTTTGTGACAAAACAACACCAATGAAACATTCTAGTAAACATCCAAAGTAGCCGAAGATGAAAAACCAGAAGAGTAAAAACCCTCAAAATATTGTGAATTATTTTTGTGAAGAATTATAACGATGATTTTAGACCAGGATGATCCATAAACAACAATGTTTACACATTAATTAAATCGCCACTGATCCCAATCTAAGAGAAAAACACACAAAAACCGATCCACAGTTAAGAAAAAATGGAACAGAAAAGAAAAAAAACTGATAAGGAAGGTTTTCTTAATCAAATTGGGCAACTGCACCAGCGATCATTTTGGTAGCTCAAGTAATAATAACAGTTCAGAAGGACGGCTAGGTGAAGTTAACTATGGACGCCAAACAATGCATGGCCAAAACTTTTAAAACGCAATCTAAAGGTCAAACCTGTGAGAAATACGGGACTCAGCAACTAAAAGTTTAATTTCGGATTTTGCAGGAGGTGATTGTGTTACATCACTACACTTTCAGTACGTCTTTAACCAATTAGGTTTAGATGAGTCAATCAGCTAAACTTGCAACTTCAGTATCAGGCGTGGGGAATTTGCGCAGGATTCAAGCCAAGATGTCACGGTTAAACGATATGCCTGTGGTATATCAAAGGGCAATGTACTACACATTTGTTGAATTACCAGACGTCTTCTGCCTCTTAGATGTTATATCTGTGGTACCCAAAGATTTTGCATATAGTCATAATGACTTTGTGAAGTTTTGAAAAAAGCAGATAATGAACTTTTTCCGATGAAGTTTAGCAAATGCGAATTTTCAAAACAAACCTTACCTTGGATATGATCCGAGATTGATTCGATAGGAATGGGACCGACTCACGTCAATCTACAGGCAATGTTAAAATTACAACTAAATTTTTAAAACAATTGCAATCCCTTATAGGGAAACCAACCAGCTCCTGCATTTTATACCAAATCTGCAGATGACCACAAAACGAAATTCAGCAAAAAGTCACAATCTGTTTGGGGAAAACCACAAAATTTGATATTTATGTTGTTATTATATTTGATAGGTCATATCAGATAATACCTACCGCTGCAGCGCAAAAACATGCTTCCCAATCAAATCTGTTGCCAGCCTCGAACCAGTGTCAAGCCGAGTACTTGATAACAAAACTATTATCCGTTCAATTACGTACCTGATTTTACTAAACACATAGCAACAAAACATTGGGACTATATACTTTTTTGATCATTAAGAAGATCACAGGCCATTTTACATATTGCATGACGTGTTACATTTCAAAAATTTTCAAAAACTATTTATAACACCTTAATATACTATCAGAACCAATAAAATTTGCCTTGATAACAAGTTTTTTTTTAGCGTAAAGGGCGCATTAGGAAACACCTTAATAATCTCGAAGTTGAAAATAGAAAAAACGGTCATGCGACTCTTCTAAAAAACATAAAAACTGTCGGTATCCTTCTCTTGATTATGGGAGACAATTATTACATAATAGTTTGGAACAGTTTTTGACCAAACAAAAGTGCGTCGCGTAATGTACAGGTGCCTGTCTGGTTATAGATTAAAAAAATATTCGCCAAATAAGGCTATTTTGATGGGAAGGTGTCGTTTAAATTGTTTCTTAAATCATGTGTCGAAATTTCAGCCCTGTATCTTAAGTAGGGCTGCAGAAATTGGAACATTCAATTGTGGTAAGACCTTGCAATTTCTAAGGCAACAAATTCAAGCAGAATAACCAAAAACTTTTATGCAGCTCGGAGGGTATATGACAACTTATGCGACAAATGCTGACATTTCGCAAAATAGTGCTTCTCATCGAAATCACAAATCGGTAATGTTGCCTCGAAGGAAGAAGACGAAGAGAGAATGATTTTCTATCGATTCAGACATTGAACCCCAATGCTCGTTTCTAAAGATACATGACTTCACACAAAAAAATACTGTTAAATGTCTAGAGGTGATAAATAAAGCTATAGGGGAGAACGAAACAATTGAGAGGGCCAAGAAACTGATATTTAGTTCAAGGATTGCCACGAGAAGTCCAGCTTTCTTTGTTTATAAGAAAACGGCGGACAAACCTATTTCCAAAAATTGACAGCTAAACTACTCACGGCTCATGAAAACCCAACTAGCACCTTCTACGTAAACATTTCGGTACGCCCAGGAAACCATTTGGCTCACATACAGTATTTTTTCAAACCAATGGACCAAGAGAAAGGCTGAATTTGTCGTAACAGAAAAAAGAAAACGTTTTTTAGGATTATATTTGCAGCCAGGCCCAGGCCATGTGACAAAATAACACAAATAAAACATCCTAGTAAACATCCAAAGTAGCCGAAGTTGAAAAACCAGAAGAGAAGAAACCCTCAAAATATTGTGAAATAATTTTGTGAAGAATTATAACGAAAGTTTTAGACCAGGATGATCCATAAACAACAATGTTTACACATTAATTAAATCGCCACTGGTTCCAATCTAAGAGAAAAACACACAAATTCCGATCCACAGTTAAGAAAAAATAGGAACAGAAATGAAAAAAAAACTGATAGGGAAGGTTTTCTTAATCAAATTGGACAACTGCACCAGCGATCATTTTGGTAGCTCCAGTAGTAATAACAGTTCAGAAGGACGGCTAGGTGAAGTTAACTATGGACGCCAAACAATGCATGGCCAAAACTTTTAAAACGCAATCTTAAGGTCAAAACTGTGAGAATTACGGGACTCAGCAACTAAAAGTTTAATTTCGGATTTTGCAGGAGGTGACTGTGTTACATCACTACACTTTCAGTACGCCTTCAACCAATTAAGTTTAGATGAATCAATCAGCTAAACTCGCAACTTCAGTATCAGACGTGGGGAATTTGCGCAGGATTCAAGCCAAGATGTTACGGTTAAACGATATGCCTGTGGTATATCAAAGGGCAATGTAATACACATTTGTTGAGTTACCAGACGTCTTCTGCCTCTTAGATCTTATATCTGTGGTACCCAAAGATTTTGCATATAGTCATAATGACTTTGTGAAGTTTTGAAAGAAGCAGTTAATGAATTTTTTCCGATGAAGTTTAGCAAATGCGAATTTTCAAAACAAACCTTACCTTGGATATGATCCGAGATTGATTCGCTAGGAATGGGACCGACTCACGTCAACCTACAGGCAATGTTAAAATTACAACTAAATTTTTAAAGCAATTGCAATCCCTTATAGGGAAACCAACGAGCTCCTGCATTTTATACCAAATCTGCAGATGACCACAAAAGGAAATTCAGCAAAAAGTCACAATCTGTTTGGGGAAAACCACGAAATTCGATATTTATGTTGTTATTATGTTTGATAGGTCATATCAGATAATACCTACCGCTACAGCGCAAAAACATGCTTCCCAATCAAATCTGTTGCCAGCCTCGAACCAGCGTCAAGCCGGGTACTTGATAACAATGTAATTAGAAAACAATGTTATTACCCAAACTATTATCCGTTCAAATAGGTACCTGATTTTACTAAACACATAGCAACAAAACATTGGGACTATATACTTTTTTTGGTCATTAAGAAGATCACAGGCCATTTTAAATATTGCATGACGTGTTACATTTCAAAAATTTTCAAAAACTATTTATAACACCTTAATATACTATCAGAACCAATAAAATTTGC
The DNA here is from genome assembly GCF_963678635.1 of Symsagittifera roscoffensis. NCBI lineage: Eukaryota > Metazoa > Xenacoelomorpha > Acoela > Convolutidae > Symsagittifera > Symsagittifera roscoffensis. The sequence continues at coordinate 57,796,418 of NC_087062.1, forward strand.
CTTGATAACAATTTTTTTTAGCGTAAAGGGCGTATTAGGAAACACCTTAATAATCTCGAAGTTGAAAATAGAAAAAACGGTTTTGCGACTCTTCTAAGAAAACATAAAAAACTGTCGGTATCCTTCTCTTGATTATGGGAGACAATTATTACATAATAGTTTGGAACAGTTTTTGACCAAACAAAAGTGCGTCGCGTAATGTACAGGTGTCTGTCTGGTTATAGATAAAAAATTATTCGCCAAATAGGGCTATTTTGATGGGAAGGTGTCGTTTAAATTGTTTCTTAAATCATGTGTCGAAATTTCAGCCATGTATCTTAAGTAGTTGTCAATGAATTGACGTTATCCAGTTTTTTGCTCAATCGAAACAAAGCTATTGCAACTTATTTTTGATTAACGACAGTAAATGAAAATAAAAGTTATTTAAATTGTGAGGCCAGTTACGAGGCCAGTTTATTTGAATTATTTAAATTGATGGAAACAGAGTCACAAAGTTCGAAACTAAATTGAAAAAAATTGAAAACTGAAATTCCAGAAAAAAATTAAGGGTTTTATTTTAATCGTTTTGAATAGCAATTGAGTGCAGGTGACTTATGCTTTTCAGAAACCAATTCTGTTGTTTTGAGACAAGGTTTCTATTCTGATCACAAACTCAGTGCTTAAATTAAAGAAAATTTTCTCAAAAATTCAAATTTCTCTGAAGTTTGCAGCTTTTTATTTTCGGTTTCGGAATCTAATCTAAACTACATTTCCTTATTGGATAAATTATAAAATCACTATAAAATTATTAATATTAACCAATCATAATCCATCTAACTGACAACCCACTTATTTGTTAGTGCTGAAATTACTGCCGAAATTAGTGCTAATTTCAGCACCAGAGGTTTGAATTTAACTTACAAATTATTTACCTCTCCAAGAGAACTTCAGCAGCCGCAATAAGCCAGTATACTCTAGATCTATTGAGCCTAGCAGGGAATAGTTAAACACCCTGAGACTAGAAGATATAAGAGTAAGATTAGGATCGGTGTTAGACTAAGAAGTTGCACGAATCTATCCGGCCGAAAATAAGATAGCGTGACGAGCAGACGGTGTACCTTATCCGAAGTTACTCTATGTGTTATACCCATAACACATAACTCATCTGGTGTGACCATAAGTCTCGAATAAAGACCTTAAAAAACAAAACAGCTCAGAATTAACCAAAAATAGATTAGAAGAGAGACAATACTATTTCAAAATGTTACACGACAATAACTTAATTGAAATGTCTCTACGACTCAATAGATCAGAGAACTACCCGTTGTTGGAAAAAGACCTCGAACAAGAGACGACATACAACTACATAGAAACTTACTATTTAGTTTCATGGTCGTACGGCAAAAGCCAACACAAACTTTTATATTTAGAGTCTTACTAGCAATGAATTTAGATTTTCATTTGCAAACATAAAATCCTTGAAGGAAATCTTCAATGCTTATTTCAGGCGCTAGATAAAATTATTATTGTTCAATAACGATTGATAAAATTATCTCAATTCGTGAAAAATAAATTGTTAGTATATATAAATCATCCTGTTGTTCCAGCTTCATCACCTAAACATAACAGCAATCATAAATCAACTAATATCATCGAAAACTAAAACCTTTTACCAAATAAATTTAAATTGTTTTAAACTTAATTTTATTTAATTTAAACCAGATCATCAAGGCCTTCCTTGGATCTAAATCAATTTTCGATCTTACAAATTTTAAATTCTGATCATCAAGGCTTATCCTTGGATCAAAAAGAACAATTTTGTTGTAAACCACCCACTTATCAAGTGTCTAACGACCTCAAACATTGATTCACTACCCAACCTTTTCAAAAAACCCAGGACTAATAGAAATTTTCAATCACGCTAATCATTCAAATTAGGCTAAACAGTGAAGAACTTCGGTTATTCATCCTTCACTTGAACCCTCCTCTTACCTGACCCAGGATAAATCTTAAACTTAGTAAGTTTAAAATAGTATCTAACGAACTACTTGCGTTCTAATTATACCTGAATCTTGTCAATCGATTTACTATTATCCAACCCTTGAACACAATCACTACCCCTAAGTAAGATTAAGTAAGTTAACAACTTAACTTAGACTAGCCACGAGAAATTAAAAATCATTCTTCGGAATTGATATACTTTTCTCTCTAACCCTGAACAAAAAGACCCAGGTTAAGCTAACCAAAAAATTGTAAGGGTTAACAGTCGAGGAAAATTAAAATCACTTATAACTTCTTGCATCCTTCATCCTAAACCTTTTGTCATTGAAAAATTTAGGAAATAAACAAACAATGGTATTACACAATTGTGAAATAGAAAACCAAAAAAACAATCTTGTAATATCCCTGCATACACAAACAGTTGGATACATTCGAACAAAACGACAAACAATAAAAAGAAAAGTTATAAGTAAACAAAGACAGATAACACGAAAAAGATTTTCAAAAAATAGAAATGCATTCTCCGAATCAGAAGTCAGTAGTCTAGACCCACTATACAAATTAAAAGAATCAGTAAATAAAAAATTGCCCAATCCATGATCAATCATTGTTTTCGATTCAGAAACAACTTCAAACTCATCAAAAAGAGGAAAAAGAAGAATAAAAACGCTATACAAACACAAACCAGTACATCTATACAATTGGAATCAACCAATTAGACATATTGATAATTATATATTAACAGTCATGAAACGAAAAAATGAGCAACACTCTAAGAGACGAAAGTCCAGACGAAGAAGCAGTTTTCCCATTTGTTATAAATTCACTCAGTGATAGAGGACAAACACGATTTTGCAAAAATTTACTCGTAAATTTGTTTGAACCAGGAATCAGTCCATGCAAATCAGAATTCCCAGATATAAAAATCAAAAGACAATTATTGAACATTATTTGAAAGAGATATGTAACCTAACACAACAATACGGAATCTACACCATAGAAATCAGTACACCAAAACCACTTCATGGTAAATATATTATCTGAACAGACGATATTGATTTAGAATTTTCAAAAGTGTTCACAGAATATATCAAAAGCATACAATATCAAAACTCACAGAGAGCAAACTCAATATTCACCAACGAAGTTTTTGCATTAATATATACTTATTTATCTATATTAGAAAGAACAGAAGCTCAAAGTACATCACCAGTCCAAACATCAAAACATACAAAAGTAAGAAACGAAAGCGTCGCATTTTCAACATTTTTAAATGCAATCCGTGAAAATTTTACCAATAATGATGTCTCACAAAACACTAAACATGATTTACAAAAATTACTAGCTTGGTTTAAAATTGATTATTTTACACATAATATCGACCTAATTGAACAAGCAAGAAAAACCTTTAGACCCCAAAGTACCAATGACGACACTGCCATTGCAGAACAATCAGATTACGTTTGGGACCCTGAATGGTCTCATCCAGCATTTCTAAATATTCCACAAGATAACTCGAGTCAAGCAAAAAGTACAATATCTTTCCACAGAGATTATGTAAGAGTAATACCATTAACGAGTGACGCAACACCTTTAAATTGTAATACATTTTTAACTGATACACGAAATAACAGCTTAAATTCAACAGTTATACATCATGAAAATCTCAATGGAACTAGAAATCTACACAACAAGATATTCAAACACAATCAAACTTCGTGAATGAAGAAATAGTTCAAACAGCAGTAACAACTACACAACAATGTATCTCACCAATACGTCCAAACCTCACAACACCGAGAAATAAAAATACAACACTACCACAAGTAACCTTACAATAGACCGTTAAACCTTCGGTTGCTCCAAAATATTCACATATGGACTATCAGACATATAGACTAATGACAAAACCGTCAAAAACACGAAAAACGTTCACAAGAAACAGTTTTGCAGAACAACTATAATTATGTAAATCAGTCAAAAACAAATCAACCCCCCCAAAAAATATGCAAAACCTAAACCACGTATTTTCTCATTATTGGAATCTTCCAAATACATCGACCAATTTAGTAAATTTCCAAGATAATCCACACCCTCCACAGGATTATAGTGAAAATTACCGATTTTTTCAACAAAATAGGAATAAACAACAAACACCTTATTACACAAATTACTTATCATCTGATGATGATGATTATCATCAACCAGACATTTTTGCACCATATACTAAAGAATATCGCACACAAAGACCGCGACAATCTCAACCATCCCAAAATATGAAGATTTATCCACAAAATCTAGCAGATATGCAGAATCAACAACCAATGCATATACAAAACTCAATTAACGCACACTCTTTTCAAACTATACAATCACAAAACCCAATGACTATGCATTCTTGCCAACCAACTCAAATGCAGAATTACCTACAACAACATGAAATAACAAAAAACCAACTTACAATTTTCCCGCAAACACCAAACGCCGCAGAGTCACTCCAAATGACGATGAATCCATATTTAATGGGAGGGTCGTCAATAACATCCAATAAACCATTAATGGTATTCACTGGAACAGACCCTGAATACTTGGTAGAAGATTACCTAAATGCAGTCACAGCAAATTTAATTTTAAATATAGGACCCGAACCAATTAATACGCCACTCCATCAAAATTGGATACATAGACGCTCAGCGTTAATACAAACAACACTAGATGGCGCAGCCCAAAATTGGTTTTCAGTACTACCTATAGACATAAAATCAGATTGGAAAAGATTCACACAAGAATTTTCAAAAATGTTTGTTTCTGAAAGAAACAAACAACATCAAAGAGTTTTATGCAACGAAATTCGCAGATTACCAAATGAAACAATTAAACAATTAGCAGTTCGAATCGAAACACTAGTTCGAAAAGCATAATCACTCAATACACATGATTACAAAAACACAAAAATGACAGAATTTTTTTTGATGACCTTAACACCTCAATTAAGGAAAATAGCTATAAAAAAGAGAGCATCTCATCCTTCCTCAATTCGAGAACCAGACTTTGATTTTAGAAAATTAGTAGATAAACTAGAACAAGCAGAAATCACAATTGAAACAGAAAATCTAAAACTACAGTATGTTAATCGGATCGAAACAAATACTACACATATAAATAACATACAAGGACCAGATATAGACCTGATTGAAAAAATCACTGAAATATTAAACATCTATGAAAAGAACCCAAACTTTGAAGGTAAACCATCTTTCAACAAATGGTGTAATTATTGCCGACGATACGGACACACTATTGCCGAATGTAGACAAAATTAAAAAGGCAATCAGAATAAACCTCAAAAGCACAAAGAACCAAACAAGTCATTCTAACAATATGTGAAAAAAGGTCAAAACCTACCAAACAAGAATATACACAGTAATAATAGCTCTGGAAAATCACTTCCAGGCGACTCAAATTATACAAGAAATCAATCACTATATAACTCCAGTTATAGAGGTAGATCGCCCGAACAAAAAAATTCACGAAATTTTCTCACAAAATAGATATAGTCGATCGAATAGCCAAAATAACCAAAATAGAAATAACTATTCACGATCGAATTCAAACACAACAGAATTTGTTTCTGCATCCAGTTCCAATTCAAACCCAACGAATAGACACTATTCCAACAATAGATCACGAAAATCATCATACAACATAAATAGAAACTATTCAAACAATAGGAATAGAAGTTATTCCAACAATCGAAATCAGAACTATCCAAACAACAGATTAAGGAACAACTCATATAATAGATCAAATAGCCAAATATCAAATGATAATTATCATGACAGATCACAAAATAATTCACGAAACCGAAACTCAAGCTGCAACAATAGATACAGAAACTATTCCCAGTCACCCCATAGGAATAATAACCGTTACCCCGATTCTAAACATCGATACAGAAGTAACACATCAAAGCATCAAAGACAAATCAATCAAGTACAAACAAATGAAGAAACAACTTCAGACCCCCCATGTATTGATAACACAGAAAATAATGAATTACACTTAAACCACATTAATTGTGAATCAACAGATACTGAAAGTGATACACATAATACCATCTCAGTAAATATGATAACAGTCGAAAACGACTATGAACCTATCATATATGAACAACCCTTTAGTTCACACATAAACGAAAATCAATTGGAACTTCTTCATGATTATTACACTCGACCCATTAATAGTAATACACGAACTACACAAGAAGTAAACGAAATTAACACTGTAATTAAACCTGATAAAAAAGACGAAGTACAATGCTCAAAAACAAAACATATTTATCAAAAAGAACAACCGAGAGAAAAAATTTGGACAATCCCATTTCTCTTAGAGAGTCCAAGAAGTAAAGAATTTCAACCACCAGATCTTGAAATTGATTTTTTAATCGACTCAGGAGCAGAATCAAGTATCATTAACAATTCCACATGGAATGAAATCAAAACACTGCATCCGAATTTAACACCTCTTGAAACATCTAGTAAATTAGCAACAGCACAAGGATCAACATTAGTAAATTATGGAAAAATGCAACTATTCCTTGTTCCCACAAGAACAATGGAACAAAACAAGATTTTGAACAAGCCATTCAAACAAACTTTTCATATTACTGATATTAAACACAATATCATTGGCATACCGTTTATAACTAAATATATACCAACAATAAACATCTTAAATAGTAAAATCAATATCAAAGATAAATATACAAAAACGAAAAACACAGCCTTAACATTCTTTCAAAGATTAAACAAACAGCCACCATTTTTCTCAAAGTGTTACCCCATTTATAATCAAGAACGGAAACACTTGAAACCACTATCAGGAAACGTATAAAATTTTTCAATAAAACAAGTTCATCAGAATGACAAAAGTCAAAACAATTAACAACTTTTAATGTCAGATTTCGAATTCAAACCCATTCACAAATTCTTCAAAATTACAATCTCATCCATAAAATACTTGAAAAACACAAAATCCGATATTATTTCACTACACTTGTATAACAAAACACCATATCAAATAACATTACCCTTAGGACTCTTAGGATATTGTGAAACAAATGCTACAACTTCATTTATAAATGAAGTAGCATATCGAGTAAATAATATATATTACAACTATTAGATATTTGTCAATCAACAATTCTTGACGAAGAATTATCCATAAATAAGATAGTAAATAAAGAAAAAAGGAATGCAGATTACTTTACAAAAACACCATATTTTAAACCAACATTTAATATAACAAATTATACAAAAGAACAACAAAAATTTTTAACAATGTTTAATTTTCAACATTCGCAAATAACGCAAAATGAAATTGACAAATTAGCTAAACAACTGATAAAATATTCAACAATCTACGCAACATCAAAATTTGACGTTGGAAAAATTAATTCATCACTACACCTTCCAATAAAACCTGCCGCAGTTTTCAAAAAACCAAGAGCAAGTAAAGTACCGATTCACTTACACGACAAGTTAAAAATTTTACTTGATATCTTAGAACAATACGAAATTATATCACCAGTAAAAAAAGAAGAACAACCAAAAAGTAAATCATTCATCAACCCTGTTATCATTCTAGCAAAAGGTGAATCACTAAAAATAGTTTTAGACGCTAGATATCTCAATTCACTAATTGACGAATCAAAATGTAATTGGCCCATTGAACCAATACAAGTTATCTTAACAAAGATAAATGGTAAGTACTTCACAACCGCAGACATGAATAGTGCTTACAATCAAATGCCACTAGATGAACAATCACGACGATTAACACAATTTGTTATTGGAAATCAACAATACGAATTTAATCGATTATTCTATGGAATATCCATAGGACCAGCAGCTTTTTCAGCTTTCATGAGTGAAATTTTTAGACCCAATTTTTCAGCTTTCATACTCAAGAAAAATGCAACCACATATTTAGATGTTGTTTTCATGCAATCAAAAACTAAAGACGAAATGTTTACAGTTTTGGAACACTATCATAAAATACTTCAGAACGAAAATCTGAAAGCAGCCCCCGATAAATCACATTTCTTCTTAACACGCGTTAAATTTTTAGGACATCATATTGAACGAAACACTATCACTCCATTAAAATCACGCATTGATGCAATTCAAAATTTTCAACCACCTACAAATAAAAAGAAATTCCAAGAATTCCTTGGCATGTTGAATTTCTTAAGTTATTATGTTTATAAAATGCAATTATGCTTAAGACCCTTCTATAACATCCTCAGACAAGAAAATAATTTTGAATGGACCACTGAACATCAAACACGATTTGAAGAAATTAAAAAACTTTTGACAGAACAAATCTCAAACACAATTCCATATCCAAACCAACCATTCTATGCAATGTGCGATGCTTCAAATTTTGGCATCGGTGCAGCATTATTACAATCACATAGTGGAACAAATAAAATGAATCTTATACCAGCAAATTCACGATTATTCACACAAGCCGAGCTACGACTCTCTACTCTAATGAGAGAATGTACAGCTATAATATACACACTTACAAAATACGAATTTCTGATACTTGGATCAAAACACCCAACAGTTTTATTTAAAGATCACAAACCAATTATATTCCTTTTCACACAAAAATCGAATCTTAATCATAGAGTTGATAGATTTCAATTAATTTTAATGAAATTCCCAAACTTACATATAAATTGGACAGCAGGAAAAAACCTTGCATTACCAGATACATCACCAGATACCTTGCATCACCAGATACAATGCACAGCTATAATTTATACACTTACAGAATATGAATTTCTGATACTTGGATCAAAACACCCAACAGTTCTATTCACAGATCACAAATCAATTATATTTCTCTTTACACAAAAATCAAATCCATATCATAGAGTTTATAGATTTCAACTAATTCTAATGAAATTTCCAAACCTACATATAGTTTGACAGCAGGAAAAAAACCTTGCGTTACCAGATACTTTAAGTAGAAAAACGCCACCTGAACTTCTAACACGAAAAACTACAGTTGAATTACCAAAAAATATCAAATTCTATCTCGCAAAAGATGAAACATCACCCCGATTAGAATGCCAATACGCAGTAAAAACTGACATTGATCAATCACAAATTAACAATTTACAACCTTTTACACTCTACCTAGATTGCCAAAATAATCACTATGAAGTTGATTTATTAGGTACATTTACCTTTAAACCAATTCCATACTCACAATGGATAAAAAATAAAACTCAAGAAAACTAATTATGTTCACAGCAATTGCTCACAAAAACGCACAAGGTCATTGCAAACCAAAAACTACAGTTGAATTACCAAAAAATATCAAATTCTATCTCGCAAAAGATGAAACATCACCCCGATTAGAATGCCAATACGCAGTAAAAACTGACATTGATCAATCACAAACTAACAATCTACAACCTTTTACACTCTACCTAGATTTCCAAAATAATCACTATGAAGTTGATTTATTATGTACATCTACCTTTAAACCAGTTCCATACTCACATTGGATAAAAAATAAAACTCAACAAAAAAAAAATAAAACAGCAACCGCATAAAAAAGACCTTTTTCCATTAATTGAAAAAAAAAAATTTGACCGATAAAATAAATTCATCAGGTCCACAAACAAATGATTCAAAATACACAATAAATCAAGTTTTTAACCTCCATGATCCACCTGACACAGTCCCCCTATCAAAAATAGACTTTACGAACAATGGATATCTAAATTCGTATTACCCGAAATCCTAGTTACAGACAACGGTACAGAATTTATTAATATTGAAATTATCACACTATGCCACTTATACAACATTAAACATAAGCCACGTACATCTCATGCACCTTGGACAAATGGTTTAGTCGAAGGTAAGAACCGTTCAATACAGGAATATTTTAGATGTATCATTAATGGAAATGATACACGATACACAGAATGGTCAGCAGATGTAAAATTATTTCCCTTATCATACAATTCACAAATAACGACAACTTTAGGAATGTCACTATATGAAATGATTATTAATCAAAAACCAAGAAAACTAATTATGTTCACAGCAAATGCTCACAAAAACGCACAAGGTCATTGCAAACCAAAAACTACAGTTGAATTACCAAAAAATATCAAATTCTATCTCGCAAAAGATGAAACATCACCCCGATTAGAATGCCAATACGCAGTAAAAACTGACATTGATCAATCACAAATTAACAATTTACAACCTTTTACACTCTACCTAGATTGCCAAAATAATCACTATGAAGTTGATTTATTAGGTACATCTACCTTTAAACCAATTCCATACTCACAATGGATAAAAAATAAAACTCAATAAAAAAAATAAAACAACAACCGCATAAAAAAGACCTTTTTCCATTAATTGAAAAAGAAAAATTGACCGATAAAATAAATTCATCAGGACTACAAACAAATGATTCAAAATACACAATAAATCAAGTTTTTAACCTCCATGACCCACTTGACACAATTCCCCTATCAAAACTAGAATTTGATAATATTTTTCTCCCACCAACAGAAAAAATTACACTTGAACTTTTAAAACAATACCAAATTTTTGACCCAGTAATTAGACAACTCAAATGATGGCACAAAAATAAAACAAAACCAGCAAAAGCTGATACCACAATTTTAGGAAAGAAAACAATACTCCGATATTCCGAAAATTTAATAACACAACCATCAATGAAAATACAGATCTTTTAGAATATCAATTAGATTATTCTAAAGTTCCCTGTCATCCCTTAAGTATGATTTTAATAGCTTTTAACATCTCACATACACAAAATACAAAAGGACACTCCGGATCAGAAAAGACATACTCGAACTTCACACAAAATTTTTATTTTCCAAATGCCCCAATTTGGATAAAAGTATTATGCAATGATTGTATAATAAGTCAATTGAACAAACCTTATCCAAATCAAAAAAAAAATAGCACAGAAAAAAGATTTTAAAGGACAAAGTTTATATTTCAACCATAGAACTTCAATCGACACAAAAGGACCAATTTCACCATCATCTGAAGGAAACTCCTATATTATGGTCATTGTTAATGCATTCACGCACTTTGTAGCACTCAACCCAGTACCACATTGTAATGATTTTTGAACTTACACAAGACATTACGAACAATGGATATCTAAATTCGTATTACCCGAAATCCTAGTTACAGACAACGTTACAGGATTTATTAATATTGAAATTATCACATTATGCCACTTATACAACATTAAAGATAAACCAAGTACATCTCATGCACCTTGGACAAATGGTTTAGTCGAAAGTAAGAACCGTTCAATACAGGAATATCTTAGATGTATAATTAATGGAAATGATACACGATACACAGAATGGTCAGCAGATGTAAAATTATTTCCCTTATCATACAATTCACAAAAAACGACAACTTTAGGAATGTCACTATATGAAATGATTTTTAATCAAAAACCATAAAAAAACTAATTATGTTCACAGCAAATGCTCACAAAAACGGACAAGGTCATTGCAAACCAAATAAAGATTCAATATGCTATAATCTACCATTACACACCTATGATGAAGATCATTTTCATCACCCACAAATTCTCAAATTAGCATCCGGCACACATACCGAATGGATTTTAAATAGAGATAAAAAGCACAATGAAATCTACCAAAAAGTAACAAAGTAAATGTTACAAAGGCAAAACTTTAACAACAAATTTAATTCACGTTTTATGCCAGCCACAGATTTTAAAATTGGAACATTTGTCTTAATACCTTATTTTACTACACAAAAAGGAATCTCCAAAAAATTACAACCACTTCGAAAAAGATCATACCAAATAATTGCCAAACCCACTGAAGTAACTTACAAACTCACAGACTCAACCAAAAAAGAAATTGTTCAACATCGTAACAATTTATTATCTTAATACCCAAAAGAATACGCATTACGCGAATTAACTCAATTATATTCTTCTACAGGTTTAAAAGTTATTCAAAACAATACATATACAAAACAAGAAACAAATGCACATGACGACATTCATCATAAACAAAATCAAAAACAAAACACAACTCATAAAATTATAAAAAACACCAGACCCAAAAATATCTCAAAAAGAAAGAAAAAACAGGAAAATGATAGAAAAAATCTTACCACAAGAACAAATAGAAAAATCAAAACACAGAGAATTATCACGACTTAGAAATCAACCACGTAAAAATTTCAAAACATTCATCCCACAATCTACAATATTCGAGAAAGTTGAATTTCAAAACAACAACTTTAATTTTAAAGCCAAAAATTCGTACACCTCTAAATCATTTTGAATTTTCACATTTTCAAGATAACATGCTGAAACATACGCAACAATTCTAGTTCAAATTCAGCCAATAGGATTCACTCAAATCCGTCACCTTCAATATCTCTAACACAAACCTTCTAGCTGATAAATATTAATCTCCAGACATATCTATAACTATAATTTTACAACCTCCAGGTCAAAAATAAGCAACTTGCTAAAACTTGACAACTAAAATAAACACCACCATAATATTACAACCCTCCCCTATCTAATAATGCAAAGATCAACAATATTTTCCCAACTTAGACCTCAGAAACCCTCCAACCAAAAATGGCAAATTAGCCTAAAGTAAAAAAGAACCATAATAATTTGGCCTAAAGTACAAATATTTCAAAAATACCCCAGATTACCCAAAAAACAAAAACAAAGCAAAGAAGACCTCCCGAGCACCATAAAATTAGCCTCCAACAATTTTTCACAAAACTCAACCCACTTGTCAGAAAATCAATAAATAATCCAACCACACTTGAATTTCGCCCCAGAAGTTCAAAAAATATTCGACGAACGAATCTTTTCTAAATGCTTCTCTCTTTAACAGTCAATACTCAATATAAAAATATAATCATAAACCTTTTCATAAAATTTTTCATTCTTTTTAAACTTTTGCTAATATGTTTTATTGAAACTTTTGAAGCCCTAATAATCCTTTTAATAATTTTTTGCAATATTTTTTAATTTTCTTCTCCTTATTTAAAATATATCTTCAACCTTCCCAAATCATTGACCACATTCACAGGTACGATAATTCAAAGTCTACTTAAATGATACGAACATTTTTAGTAGAACAGATAATTTTTTACTGTTCGTAATTTTCATCACATTTTTATCATCCCTAATTATGACAATGTGCAAATGTGTAAAAAAGGCAATAGTCACATTCGCCTTTGCAATAATTCTTTTAATTCTTTTCATCGAAGAATATTACAATAAACATAAATCTTCCCACTACGAAACAGATTGATCGGACACATTTCCAAAATTGCTAACCAACCACCAACAAAACAGTGTTCACCGACATCTTCCCAAGAAAACCCAATCATACTTACAACTACCCAAAACCGTCAAAGATCCACACGCATTTTTTTTCAAGATAACCCGTACACTTTCGAAGAACGACACGCCCGCTTATCCGAACCACTAGAACCGGTTCAGCGACAAGCATCCCTAAGTGAACCAACATTAAATTTGTACCCCACATTACCACAGGATTTAAATCGAATAAGACATATTAGTCAAAATCAAAATACAGTTGAAGTCAATAGACAAATTGTACACCCAGGACGGAATAGAAATTTTCAAACTTCCAGAGTTACTTTTAGCTACCTCAATCCCCAACACCATCAAGCTCAGAAGGCTCTAGTATTACATTACCAGACACTCCTACGCTCACTTCACAAAATAACACACCAAATCTCCCTTCAGACTATCTAGGTTCAACACCAACATCCGAACAAATCCGTGAAAATCCTTTTAATCCCCCAGATACCAAAGAAAGACCACCATATTGGACAACACACTCAAATACACAAGGTGAACCGAACATAGTATTACATTACCAGACACTCCTACGCTCACTTCACAAAATAACACACCAAATCTCCCTTCAGACTATCTAGGTTCAACACCAACATCCGAACAAATCCGTGAAAATCCTTTTAACCCCCCAGATACCAAAGATAGACCACCATATTGGACAACACACTCAAATACACAAGGTGAACCGAACATAGTAAATGAACCAATAGATATTTCTACTGATACAACGCTACCGTCGTTACCAGAAACACTATCACCCCCCTCGACACCATCAATAAGTCAAATATCACCAATATTTTTCCTTCTAAATTTTCCCAATAACCTCGACGCTCGATACAGAGAACAATCAACGAATATACCCCTACGATTAGATTGGAACACATTCGTAGCACCTACCCCATTATTCGGACAACATCACGAAAACCACCGACTCCACAGTTAGGCACTCAATAGGTTACAATATAGACAAGATATCCACGAGGATATTCGACAACATAACGTTCAAATACTCCAACAAAACAGTCTTCAATTAAAGTTTGAAATAACAGGCAAACTTAATAATATTGTACAACACCCCTATCCATTAAGTCCATCAAATTTAACAGCTCAATCACTACCTCCTCTTTTTATAACAACTGAAGTAATATATAAAAACGATAGATATAGAAAAAACACAATTGGATACATAACAATTTATGTATGTTCTAAAAATATTAACATTTGAACACATCCTTTTTCTAATATTTTCCGACCAAAACACAAATCCACCTCCTCGCACAGGACCTCAGGATTTATTAGTAACACTCTATGATTGTGAAGAAAACGAACAAAAAACACTACACAAGTATGCAATAAATCAAGTAACACAATGCGAAACAGAACCACAAGCTATAGAAACTACAAATGTAATAGCAACATTGTATTCAAAAGCCCGAGCAACAACAGTCGCAGGATATAAGTTTACAGCAACATTTTCTGAAAAGAAAGTACATTGTTCACAAGTTTCCAACGGAAATAAAAACCGACTTGATCACGAATCATTTTACCAGAGTAACATAAGAGACTTTTACATCTAAGCACCGACAATTGCAAAAACGAATTACTCAGAATAAATCTAACAAGAAATAAAAACACAGACAGAAACATAGTAAATTTTCAAGTCTTTGCCGATTCTGTACATCAAGCAGAACTTAAACAATATCTAGGACACGTTCAATTAGACGAAAAATACCCATATAATGGCGCACATGGACGATTACACGATAAACACTGGATACCAGACATTGGAATGAATAATCCCTCAAACTGCAAAGCAGACAAAAAAAATAAAGGATATCAAGAAATTATGTTTTTTGATTGGAAAATACAACTTGAAAAAAAAAACAACTCACACGAGATTTATGAAAAAAAATACAACCTACATGCTCGAATGAAAAAATTTCATGAAAAATATTTTATTGAATCAATTACATACCACCAAGTGAACCCATCTCACAAACAAAGCACTGATTTCAAAAACATTCAGGATATACAAAAATAAATTGACACCTTTTCAAATCTATCACGAAACAGAATTTGCATGTATATATCGCAATCCACTTTATAAGACACAATACTCTGAAATACTTGTCGAATACGAAAAAGGTTTCGACATGACCAATGGAAAAATGAAATTTAACCCTTACGCCACAAGTCATCCTATTAATGAAGGAACATCATACGTCCCAGTAAACTTTCTGAAAAGCAAAGGTCAACCTGGTGGAAAACTAAAACCATATGACAGTAAAAGCACACGGTTACAAGAACTATCACTAATGAATTGCACCTACTGTGGTATAATATACATTATGAGATTCACTTAGATATGAAATTAGACTACACAATTTGTAGAATTTTCCAAGAAATGTCACCATAAATATTTTCAGTTTTGTAACCTTAAAAAACGAAATTCTCGCCTTTCTAGGATGGCCCTATTACATCTTAGAAAGATTAACTATCTTATACGCTATGTTTAATATTTCAGGATTTCTTTTCTCACTGTTAAAAGAAATCTATAAGACATGCGCTATACACACACAAGTAAACTGCCAAGCAAATGTAGCACGTATATTATTTGCAGGATTTTTTGGAATATTCTCATCATCAATCAATAAAATACTTCTAGATGCACAAATAAAAGAACATAATACAAAAATATCCACAAGACCAAACACATATGACGATGAACATAATAATGTAGATACAATACCTACAGCACCACAGATACCAACCCTACCACAAAACCATCCACTATCATTAGTTCCCCGAAATTTTCGAAACCTAGCAATCTCAAATAATCCAAATTTCAGACCAAATACAACAAAAAGTCCCATTCAACACATAATGACACATCATTCACAAAATGATAATACATATGAACAAATTATCGAACAACCTCATACCACCATTTTTCAGTCTCAAAATAATCATTTTTTTAGCCCACGATGAGCCGACAAATTGGATCCCTCCATCGCTCAAATTCCCACTCAGCCAACCTCCAAACTCAAATCCCAATTATCCCACTTTTTGCTTTCCCGCCACCCGATTCTCCAGTTATTAATACACCATCAGGCATGAATTCTGATACTAACTCAGATATTTCAGTTTTTGATACCATCTCACAATTTAACAACTCCGATGTAGAAAATCCCGACGAATTCGCAGACTCCGAACCATCTCCCTCTACCCATATCCAGGCCAACTCTTCAGCTTTTTCAAAACCCCCCTTTCGACCCATCCAAACCACTCATCCACTCCCATCCCTTTCCACTCCTTCTTACGCTTCCCAAGTAACCCCATCCTATTCTCCATTTAATTTCGACAGATCTCATAATAACTCCCCAGATAATATTCAAATCTCCGAAGAACTTGACAATTTCATTACACTAAAACAACAATTAACATACCCCCACACTCTTACGATACATCAACTATCATCAATAGTAACAGCATCAAATCCACAAACACCTACACCACTTTCAGATTACACTCCATCATTAGCTCAATCATTCACATCCACCGAAACACCTACCAGCACTAACCGAGCTTACCGCACTTTTAAACGAAAATTCCCAAATCACCCATTTACAACCAAACCCGGAACAGCCAGAGAATATACCAACCACCCAGATCACACAAACACAAAAAATTACCTTCAAATAACCCTACCCTCATTTCCACAATATACCTTAAATACTTCTACCACTACTAATGAAACACAAAATTTTGTTGATGAGCACGTTTTAATGACAACACTTCATTGGACAGCTTACTACAACTATACTAACCCCCTTTATCTACCACCTAGTTGACATACAAGCATATGAAAGCTTCTATGATAAATTTCAGTTATTTTGACTAACCTTTCACTTTTTTTCACCACAGGAGCGCAATTCGCACTGTTCCCACGATAAAACGTTACGCACTAAACAAACGCACACTTACACATATTATCGTTTTATTCAAAATCATTTTGATTTACACACACCATCACGACAAACCAACCACCGTTTTCAGTTTATTAACTCGAAATACACGTCACCTTTCTTTCTTAATTTTATATATTGCATTAAAAATACTAACCTCCACGGCATCCTCCGCAACTACGATCCAGTTACCCAAATGTATATATTCTGTCCCATCACGAAGACCTTCAATGATGGAGAATCAAGACCCTTCATTATCCTGCATGAATTCATCCAACCTATCGAAATCCCCATACTAGAATTTATTCATAATACTAAATATAATCATAAAATTTACAGTCTAATTCAACACACACCTTATGAATTCGCAGTAGGCACAGAAGAACTGAACACCATCAACGCACTTCAATTGCTTTGGCCACTGCTACAAACTAAAAATGTTATACTCATACTAGCCAAGTTATTAACGACATCAGATTTGATTCACAACATCTTCCCACGTGGCTTTTTCCCAGATGAATAAGTTAAATATGAAATCAAATAATTTTAACTAATAAATTCAAAATTGTTCTAACCATTTTCTATCAATGTTTAATTTATCCTTCTAGTCTTCACACCACAACATCTACAAAACAGAAAAAAGACAAATAAAAATACAAACTTGTTAATTTATAATAAAACTCCTAAATCTTTTGCACTAATTAAGGTAGTAAAATCAATACCCAATGTAGTAATTTTATTTATAAATTATTTCCCAAGAAGCAGTAAAATTAAATGCGATAAAAATTTATAATTTTAAACTTCCCCAAAAGCAGTAAAATTCAATTTCTAAGCAATAAATTCATAAAATGAGAAAGCAGTACAAACCTTTTCAATATTTTCATTCGTTCGCACAAGAATTCTATCCAAACTCGCACAGCTCGCCATCGAAGAATTGTTAAATTAATGATTTTATGTTTCAAGTTTTCACTAACAACAACTCAAACAAGCAATAACAAGTTTCAAACTTTTCCTTAACCCGGTTGGAAAGGAACTATATACTAAACCAAACTAACCAACGCAGCTTACTTAACACCACAAATCATAAAATAACAGCATGACTAAGAAAAGAAAACCAACGGTACCCAAACACGATTAACCCAGCTTAAAACTGGATAATTTATTCTTTTGAAGACTATTATACAGTCTAAGAAAGAAATAATAAAACACAAAAAAGTCGTAAGACAAACCCAAGCTAAAAACGATTTGATTTTTGAAAAAAGGACAACCAAAGTAACAGAAGAAAGACCAGAAAAAACCAACATAAAATGTTATCACATAACAGGACCTTTCAAAGAAACAGCATGAAATCATACTCCCACCCCTGGCCTAACCCACCAGAGTAGGACGTCCTGAGCATGCTTATAGCCGGCCTAACCCACCGCGCTACACCCACGCTTTGTGACCACACTTCAATTTTTAATAAGAGGTACTCAAGGGTGGGCAACTCTTCAAAATAACTGAACTAAAATAAAACGCTTTTGTGAAAACAACTAACTAAGATCATGACAAAAAACCAAATTCACAAAAATTTTTAAAACAAAAATCATAATATGCAGTATATAGATCATACACAACAACAAAGACGAACATCCAAAGACTAGACGATCCCATCACAATCGAACAAAAGAATGGCTAAACACAACCGACATGCCGTCCACAATCACGACTCAAAGGATTTAGAGTACGACTTGACTTCGCAGAAAAGGACTTCATTGAACTGGACCAATGACCACCTCGATGTTCAAGTATACGTACAGATCCGAGTTACAAGGCATCCCTTCCAAACACGATTTTCACGCCATTCCCAGACGAGGCTGAACACAAAACAGTTCTCTACTAAAACAGAAAAATCTGACATAGCAAACCATTTTGAAATCGGATTGATTTCATTGGGGATCACAATCGTTGTCGAATGACAAGATAACAACTTGATATCCATCATTCCAGCGCCCTGGAACGTTCTTCTTCAAGAGGAACCGGATAAGAAAATGATGTTCGCCAAATACCAACGTTCATCATCCATCCTTCAATTACAGAAAGAAAGATAAATCTAAGAACTCTGTAAACCCCGGATGGGTGGAACCTGATCTAAACTACATTTCATTATTAAATAAATTAGATATTTTATCACTATAAA
Organism: Symsagittifera roscoffensis; assembly: GCF_963678635.1. NCBI lineage: Eukaryota > Metazoa > Xenacoelomorpha > Acoela > Convolutidae > Symsagittifera > Symsagittifera roscoffensis. The sequence goes on from NC_087062.1 coordinate 57,816,020, forward strand.
ATATTTAATATTAACCAATCATATTTCATCTAACTAACAACCCACTTATTTGTAAGTGCTGAAATTACTTGTAATTTCAGAACCAGAGAGATTTGAATTTAACTTAGAAAGTAGTTACCTTTCCAAGAGAACTTCAGCAGCCGCAATAAGCCAGTATTTTCTAGATCTATCGAGCCTAGCAGAGACTAGTTAAACACCCTGAGACTAGTAGATATAAGAGTAAGATTAGGATCGGTATTAGACTAAGAAGTTGCACGAATCTATCCGGCCGAAAATAAGATAGCGTGACGAGCAGACGGTGTACCCTATCCGAATTTACTCTATGAGTTATACACCCTAACCAATAACTCAGTTTCTAACCTTCTCACACTTAGTTAATTTTTGCGTTCTTCTTAAATTTTTACACGCCAAAAGTTGAACACGCCAAAATTTACAATCAGCCCCCATCTCAAACACCTACCTCACCCCACCTACCTTCACCCCCATAGAAATGGCTCATATTCATAAAAATCTATCATAATCTGTTATAATCGGTTGCAATCCATTATATTGAATTACATGGATTTTGAAATGATCTCTATTTGTTCTATAGTCCAAAATTAATCCTTTATTAGCGACTATTTTAGATTTTTATGTAGCATTACCGAGGAAAGGAAATCTTGGATAACCGATATGATCCATGGAACCTGATTGCGGGTTGCATTTGGAGCTAGGAGTTATTCATTTAGTTGTGGCTTCCACTAAGATGAGAAATCAGAATCCAGTTGCAGAATCTGGTTGCAATTCGCAAATCACACAGTCAGGCTTCGTTTTGAAATTTTGTGAAACAAAAACATTCATTCTTATTTTTCCAGCTTGGAGCGATCTCTGAAAATAACAAGACCGCTCGTACATCAGGGCAAAGCCCTGACTGTTCCGACTGTCCCTTAATTCATATCGAATAGTTTTTGGAAAAAGAAAATATTGAAAACTTGTCAATTTTGGACAAAATCGAAATGCAAAGTTTTGAGTCGTACGAAATTAATACGACCTATTAGCTAGCCTCAATTCAATTTGGAACAATTTTGCTGCGTGGGAGAATTTGCCACGCATAAATAATTTGAGATACGCTCTCAGCAATATGAATAAATTCTTCAAAGCGCGCATAATGTAGTCCAAAACATGGCCAATTTAGCAATTTTCAAACCTCACTTTCAGAACTTCACAAAAATTAATTGGAGGTCAAACATCTGGTTGCATTTGAACTCAGGAAGTCGATGTCTTCATTGGGGTATGAAAAATTTTTGTCAAAAACTATTATTTCGATTGGTGAAAATTGACTGAATAAAAAAACCACACTGAGCATAAATATTCCGTTTTCTTCAAAAGTCGGAACAATAAGTTGTATATACTTACGTTTTTAATCCAGAACATAACAATAATAGAAATTTATATATCATAGCAAAAAGCCATATACCAGAAAAAAAATTGAAAAAGTTGGAACCAACCGACGTTTAAGTTGTTTTTTTTTGGAGAGCTCTTACAGTTATATCAAAATCGGCTGCTTATGACATTTTCACAGAAACATAAAAAATTTAACGTCTTTCAGAGTAAATGCGAGCTAGTTTAATTAAAGTTATATATATATAGTTATTTAATCACAGATCGAAATGCAAGGCCTTTTTTCGCTCCTTAATTTAATAGTTAAGAACTTACTGTTTTTCAAAATTTGTGAAAAGTACAACTTAACCCGCGAGTACCCTTGAAGCATTGAAAGTAGTTTTAAATATTCAAACTCAATCAAACAGCTGAAGTTTTTGTCAGATCTGACATTTCACCAATTCATCATTTTTCAAATAATTTCATAGTTTGAAAATCAAAAAACAGTTGAAAAGTTTGTTAAACGGCAATTCGGTTTTTACTTAAATTTATCGCTTCATCAATTTTGAGCAGGAAAAACATGAAGAACCGTAATTGAGTTTAACAAAGCTTCTCACATAAGTGCGATGTTTTATATTTTCAAATTCTTTATTGATGTCGAGCCTGTTCGTTGGTTATTATGTCACAATTCAGTTGCTGGGAACTTTTATTTTAGAGCTTTACTACCCATGCTGGTCACAATTAGTCAAAACTACATGTAAATCGCGAGTATCATTTATTTAAGGTAATAGCTTTAGCGCGTTTATGTTATGTTAAAATCAAGAAAAAGTGGCAGCAGAGTTGATGAACATCAAGAACCTCGGGTGAGAGGCTTTAAATTTTCATGACAAAGGGAGAGGGACGAACTCAATCAATTTTGTAGCAAATGAGTAGACGCCTTCAGAAGCTGTAAAGTCTATCTTTTTTACGCACAAAGACTTTTTTGACAATTTACTGGTAGATGATTCGTCGAAAATTGCTAATGGAGAGTACTCATCGCTAATGACGTCTCATCAGGAAAAGGTTCGGTGTCAGTGGAAGGTCGTTCACGATGTCACCTAATGACATGCATTAGCCGACAACGGTTAAGGATTGCCTCATTCCCGGCTACGATTGTAGCAAATAGATCATTTTATAGTCAATCGTAACCGAGATTTAAAAAGAATGCTCGCTTCATCATTGAAACGAGTCGCTCCCACACGCCGCTAATAAGTGCTGAAAAAAGCATGTAGGCTCCATTCAACAAGGTAGCGTCTCAGTTTGCGTGGTTGCTTTGAATTCATGATTTCTGAGCGTCGATTGCGTAAATAGCGTTGTCAGAGAATAAAAACTCTTGGTCGTGCTTTTTCCAGCAATGAAGCTTCTAATTGCCGTCAAACAATTGTTTGTAATTTTCTCCTTCAATTCAAGGAGCACCGCGCGAGTTAAGAGGCATGCGAAGAGGCAAATGTAGTTTTTCTCAATTGCGTCTTTTGTTGATATGTATAACTCATTCCCTGTGATGCCAAAAATCAGTCCCTGTGTTTATGAACGGGAATAGATCAGCAGATGTATCGTCGAAACGAGTAAGTGGCGAGTCAGTCATGAGTCTATATAATGCTCTACCTTGGAACCTTCTCCAGGGAAAGCAATTATGTCTTATCTGTTTTATCTTATCTGTTTTTATCTTATGTCTTATCTCAATTTTGTTGAATCCAGAAGATGACAAAGCTTTGTTGCAATTAGTTGCGAACGTATTGAGTGCCGTGATGCATATAACAGTATGTAACGGTCTCGATCATCTTGCGCAAAATAGGTTTCTTTGCGTTTGGTCATAAGAACTCTTCGATGCTGAGTTTTGTAGTCGTCCTCGCGCAAGAATAAAATCATTGACTTAATCTAGTCTTTTTTTGTTGTCAACTTTCTCCTAAGTTTGTAATTGATTGAAAGTGTCAGCAAAGGCTTATCGCTGGGAATGTTGATAAAGGAGGAGTTTTATTTCTCCATTTCTTCCATACTAGCCGATTGTTTCCCGTTTTTTTCCGTTTTATCCATAAAAAAGTATAGCGTTTGGTGAGACAAACTAATCGAAAAAATTCTAAAAACCGTTAGGAATCCATTATTTTGTAGGTACCTCCAAGTAGTTATTGTTGAGTAGAAAATCCCGTGCGTCCAACCGGAGCTTAGTTACATTTTTGAGCTCATATTACTGCATAGCCTTTTCTGCGAGGTTGAGTTTACCAGGAATAGGTTTCCATTGATCAACTTTGCTTTAAAAAATTATTTCATCGACTCTGTTTGCGCAGTAGGTTTTCAATTTACAAGGCGATACATTACAGGCCAGAAATGTTTTGCTATCTGTACAATAGTGTGTGAACTGAGGGTCCAAACGCATTAACAAAAAACAAACTTGCTCAGCCGAGCGCTCAATGGGGGATCATGTACTTCGAGTCTTATAATGCTTTCTTTGTTCAGTGGAGCTACCTTTGTTCTCCAATCATAAAAGTAGCAAGTGTGCCTGAGCTGCCTGTTGTTTGGAAGTAGATATACGTTGCTATGGTCTCTTGCGACGTGTCGTAGAACACATGAAGCTGTATGTCACTAGGTGATACTTGTGGACCAAGTAAGTGAGGCAGCCTCAGAGGGGACCTTGTTTGCATTGGTTGAATCATTTATCGTTTATTGAACAAATTCATGGGGCACGAATTGGTACCTTGGAAAAACCAGACTTCAACAATTTTTGTTGAAGGAATTTACGTTTTATGACAAACGATGCCAGGACATCAAGTGGGTCTAGAACATTTGTTACTGTAGAGGTGACTGTTTTAGTATTAGTTATCTTGTTTATTGATTGATCGAAAATTTTATCACCAGTTGTGTCCAGTTTGCTGCGTAGGACCCGATGTACAGTAGCATCAGCAGAAATTTCACTTCCATCAATGGAGTAGAAGAAGTCATAAGCATTAGATACGAACTTGTGTAGATTTAACTCCCCTGTCTTAGAGAAAACTTTAGTTATGAGGCCTCACTTGTCATGCAGAAAGAATGAACACAGCCGTTCAGGTAGAATTTTTCATCCAACAGTTGAACAAAATTGTGGCTCGGTTATGCAGTACTTAGCAGCTGTTTGAGAAAACGCGCTGATGGTGAGAACGTTTTAGTAAAGAGAAGTCGCGTCTGTTGGTGTTGCTTCATACGATTTTTGGTAAGCCAGAGGAAGCAAAGCGCACTTTATTTCTCATCATAAATCTCTTTAATACCCATTTGCATCAGAAACATGCCTTCAATATCCGCCGAGAAGGCCACGGGTTTTTCCGGGAATCCTACCAGAAGGCCAAACTTGTTGTTTATTAGGTCTATTGAGTTTCAATGCAAGATTTCAACGGGACGCCTTTGTACGTCGAGGAAGCGTTGGCCACTTTGTATTTTCTGGGCTTGTATGGGAGGTACCAAACTAACTACGGCTCTGGATAATGAAAAATTAGAAACGTGACGTTGTTTTTTTTGTACCAGGTCTGTAGTAAGCGATTCCTCATTTAACTGCTTGGTTTTATGATATGTTTTAGCCGTACGTCTCTGTTGTGATTGCAGTTGAAATTTTGCTACCAGATAGATGTTGAGTTTTTTCATTTCGCTCTTCCAGAGTAATTTGTTTTTGTTGCGATTTCCATTGTGCTCACCGTTTTTCCCGCTCTTTTTTGCTGTTTTCAAAAACTGGAGTTGTTGGCTTTGTGAATACTTGAAGCTTTTCCCTGCAGAAACTTCCCATTGTTTTAATGAGAATAGCGCATTCTTGTTCGGTTAGGTCAATGAAGTTGTCAAAAACGAGTTTGACTCGGCCATATTAGATTTCTGATTGAGAAGGTTAGTGATTGTGCAGCTTGGCAGACTTTTGACAGTGTAGGGGGATGCCTGTAGGCCCTATCCTGATATCGCGCTTGGAATTACCCCATAAAAGCATCCACGCTTAACAAAACTTGCACATTTTTTTGTCGACTATATCAGAAAAATTGCCTTGTCGACGGTGATTGCAGAGTGAGCACGTTCTGTTATGGTTGGTATGAATTAGGTCAAAAATCAAATTCAAATGAGTAGATTGATTGTAGAGTGAATGTAGGCTAAGTAGCGTTAAGATGTCTGTTACCGAGCTGGACCAGAGAGGAAGACTATTTTAGCTGAGTACTTGCCTATTTTAAACTCCCCTGTCTTAGTAAACTCCCCTGTCTTAGTAAATTGTTTTTTTTTAGTAAACGAGCCTCGTACGCTAAGTTGTCGTTATTGGCTTAAGTTAATATGAAGTGTTTGTGCTGACTGAGGGTGTATGAGCAGCTGCTGCATATGTTGCGATTGGTAAGGCAGATTAGTTTACTGCTAATGTTGAGAAAAGTTACTGGCAAAAAAAGCGACATACCTTTCCAATGGATTGATTGGGCGTTTGAAACGGCTTTTGTTCGATAGATAGAGTTGATTAAGGTCTTTCTCCACGTCTGTTGATAAACATCGCTTGGCCGAAGTGCATTCGATAAATTTGTGTCGGCCTAAGCTGTTGAAACACTGTTTGTATTCTTCCACCATTTCTGCCTGTTGATTTACGGCAATTTTCAAGTTAGTGAACTTGGCTATCTATTGGACAGGTCAAAACTGTTTATGCTGCATCAGGAAATCTGTCGTAGTTTCGTCTGGACATAGAAAAGAGCTGGTTAGGCCGTTTATTTGACAGTTGTTGCTTTGTTCCTTGATTGTGTCATCCCGCTTGGTATGAAGTCGATGGTTCTAAGTTCAAGTTGTCGCATGCTCGTGAGAAGTTACTCAGGCACTGCGCAAAGTCCCAGCTTAAAATATTCGATGTCGTGCAGCACGCTGTGTTTTTCCCACTTCAATGGTAAACTTACTGGACGATTTCAGCAAGCAAGTTGGGTTAGGTTACTCGACTTGAGGTCGGCTGGTAAGCCGTTGATTTTAAAAAGTTTCTATAGAATCTAAATGTAGATTTCGTGGAGTCTAATTTTGGCAGCATTCTAACAAATTTGAACCAGATGTTAAATCCAGTGGGTTGGCGTCAACCTTCTTCAGTCTAAAATCCGGCAAATTGAACACTTGAGACTAAAGTTGCTGCCAGTAATCGGACGATTGTAAGCATAGTTGCTGACTTTTCTTTAACCAGTGCCAGAAATGATGTGATTGCCAAAAATATTGTGATCTCTTGAAAACGATTTAGTTCTATGATGGTTGCTGAGATAGATCGCAACGTACACTTCAGTTGCAGTAACAGATCTATTTGCTTGAAGTTGTTAGTAGCTCATATCGGAAATTTTCAGTTGACAGCTGGGCTTCGTGAGTTAAGTTGTAGTTCCATATGGGAGTTGCGTTAGAAACAAGTTGAGGTGAGAAATTGTATCGTAATGGAGCGCAAAAGTTGAATGTGTCCTGATTAGCATGTTATGTTGATCTGAAATCAAATGCATGCTGAAGCAGTTGTTGAGTGGTGACATTGTTTTTGCCTGATTTTTAGCTCCGTTTGTTTTTAGCTCCGTTTGTTTAGCATCTATGTCGATTGTAATCAAACTGTAAGTAGAATAGTAAGTAGAAAAGTCAGCAACCGTAGAATTGACGATGCTCTTGACTTTTATTAGTAGGTCGCACTTTCATGTTCGTAATGTCGAAACAATGCCGAGCCAATCTTAGTAGAAAAAAAACAGCAAAGTCGTGTGCGATTTTGTTGAGAAGATCGAAACAAGACGTTACCTCCTCGAAAGTAAACTTGACATATTCGTTTTTAGGGGCTTCTGTAGAGGTCAATTAACTACTGTAAATTAGGCTTCGCTGGAGCCATAGAAAAAGGTAATTAAAAAATTTTAGCTCATTAGACATGGCGGATTAAAAATTTTACCAGCTCAGTTGGTAGCGATTGCTAAGTTGTTTCCGTTAGATAAAGCTCTCTTGAATTTTCACTATTAATCACGATCAATTTTTTTATTCAATCAAACCAAGTGCTATTCCAGTGGTTAAAAAATATATTGAGTTAGAGCTCAATCAGCTTTGAGCTTCGGGTACAGTGTATTTTGAGACTTTTCAAGTTTTTTTTTCAAATACTTGCAAGCATAGGCTGAAGATTTTTTTTAACCTTTAGATTAAGGAGAAAACCAGTTGGGTTTCTGAAATTTAAAGCAAAATGCTTCTGGGCTGAAAGTTTGGCAATCGAATTTTTGCATTTTTTTTCAATTGGGTAACTTTCTTTTTTGGATCCAAGTGAGTTAGAAATTCTTCAGATTTTTTCAAATTTTGCTAAAAAGTTCTTGGCTTAATCTGGTTTTGAAAACTTTTGTTCAGAATATAAGGCTAAGCAGCTTTGAAAAAAGGCCAAGGTTTTGATAATTTTTGGGCTGAAAAATTTGGGTGTCGAAATTGTCTTTGTGAATAGGAAACATTCTAAGAAAAACTACCCTGGTACACCCCAGATTAAAAACTTTCGGGCATTACTTTTAAAGGAAAAATGCAAGAATTTAGTACAGTTCGTGATGAAACGCAAACATTAGTTTTTTGTTGTTATGAATTCTTTTTTTTCAATAGTCTCCTCGAATTGTTTTTGAATTTTTGTAACACGAAACTGATTTAACCAAAATCTTAGCACAAATAGTTTTTGTGATCTTAGTTTCGAATTTTAGCACAAATTTTGGATTATTTTCAAAACGAAAGAAGTTGGTTCTGGCCGGGTCAAAGAGAAGGTCGAAATTGGCTTCCAGAAGAACTTAAAACTCTTAACCACTCAAATTTGGTCCAAAAACAAGCGAAATCGCGGAATCTGCGACAGTAGTTGCAGATTCCGGAACAGATTGTTAAAACCAAAACAAACAATAAAACATTTGAATAACAAAACTGGCCTGTTGACGAGTTTACAACTGTCAGCGGAATCAACAAGGTGAAAGCGGGTTCCGCTAAATAAAAGCTAATCCCTCAAGTTGTATGCAAAATCCGGATTTTGTTTGCGCGTTTCAGTTACATAAAAAAAAATTAGCAATCACTATTTTTTTTACATGGTGATCACTAGCGAGTTCAATCTCAATTACTACTAACAGTTGAGCTACTCACAAACTTTCGTTCTCACTCCTTGCCAACATGCCCCTAAATGCTGGATCTCAATTCCCGTCAACTTATTCCCAGACATTCGATCTCCTGTTAACTTACTCCCAACTTCGATCTCAAATCTTGCCAACGTATTCCCAGCTTCGATCTCAATTCAATTCCTGCCAACTTATTCCCAATTTCGATCACAATTCCTGCCAGCTGGACATACTGAAAAAAATTATTACATCAAATCTTTTCAATTGCCCTTCAATTCAACTAAATTAAGTTTGCTTCATTTTGGCCTTCATTGCAAAACTTTTTATCAGCCAAAAAACCAGAACAGACAAGTACAGTTGTTAATCTCAGTAATCCAAAAAAGATAGGTCAGAATTTAGCGATTCTAAACTGAAAATTGAATTTGGAATCTTATGTGCTGCTAATAAAACATAAATTTACCGGACAAAAAATTAGAAATTGCTAATGGTGAGTTTGAACTTGCAAATTTTACAACCCACGAACCTCACATATTGGCTTTAATCAATGGTTGTGCTTCCGAATGATCCAAAAAAATGATTGCTGAAAAATTTCCCAACCAAACACTAAAAGGAACTTTCAAGGATTTAATTAACCGAATATTAACTTACGACCTGTTCGTTGATTCCGCTGTGAATTGTTAATTCTATCCTTTTAATTTTACTTGTTCATATGCAAGAACTGGTTCAAATCAATTTAACATATAAGCGGGATCCACTTACAATTTGCGGAATCCGCTTGCATATGCGGTTTCCGCTGAAAAGTTTTGCGGAATATGCTTGCAGTTGCGGAATTCAGAGCTACTAGCTAAGATTGCTTGTTGCGGAAGCCGCAAAAAATGTGCCGACAATTTCTAAGTTACGGGTATTTTACGCGGACTCCATAGAGTTTTTAAAAGTAAACTCCACTTACCTTTTAACCTGTTAAAAGACTTGTCTCTGGGTTCCAAATACCTACAGACACCAAACTGTTCGTCAATTGAGTAATTCTGCTTGAAATCATTTAGGTTTGTCGTTTTGCTATACAATGTAAAACGAACAAACCACAATGAAAATTTTAAAATTAGGTTAAAAAGATCTAACTTAGAAAATCAGAAAACTAATTTGCACTAACTTCAATTAAACTCACTTTTGGCTGGGTTTTATTCATATTTTAGTAATCAGCGGAACAAAATAAGTAGAGCACAGAAATTTCAAAAGCAGTGCAAAGGTAAAGAGACGTACCATATGCCAGTTGGTCATAAACGATTCAATTACATCTTCTATTAGAGCTATTTCAGTCACTGCTGGTAGCACCAAATATGCACTTGAAGGTTTTGCACTGTATTAACTGAATTTTATGCCACACTACCAAATATGTAGAAAATTAGGAAAGACATTATGGTCTTTAGCCGACGCTAATTCGAGGATGAAAGAGTATGTCGCTATTTTTTCACACTTGTTCATAAATTAGATTTTGTTCTTGCTCTTAACATGAGTGGTTCAAGCTTATAATAGATATTTAAGTATATCTTCAGTAGAAGAAAAGCTTATACTAAAACTGTTAAATTATAATTTCAAATGCCTATTCGTTTCTGTCTATTCGAGTATCAAAAAATAATAATGAATAGGTAACTGAAAACAATAAAATTTAAATTCGAATTTTATTGGCATTTCTGTCATGAACGTAAATACATTCTTAACTGAACAGTCATTTTTCTTTGCATAGATGTAGACAAGGGCAACTAGTTGACAATAACAGAAGCGCAGTAATGAAACCTTAATGGTTTTGGTAATTTCCTATAATCCTTCAATTTAGAGCGGGCAGAGGGAAGAGCTTACCATTCAAGCAGTCCCGCTATGTAAAAGGATATGAAAGCACTTGACAGCACACATAACGAAAATGTTACTTAGGAAAATGAAAGGGATGACCTCCGATTTCTAAATAATCTTGAAATTGAATGTTGCAGAATCAGTTGGAAGCTGCAAACACAATAAAAATAATTTAAAAATTTTAACTCCGTTGTTAATGTAGACAAGCTCAGAAAAAACAATGGCGAAAATCATTGTTTTATAGACAATCTCAGAAAAAAAATTGAAAAGAATCATAAACATATACGACAAAAAATTAAGGCCCCACAACAAAGTTATGTTTTCTTAAGCTTTGGTGTCATATTTAGCCTGAACTATCTTTTTACCTCAACTTTCAGATTCCAAGAATGAGTGCCTCTACGCGGATGGACCACGCATCACTCAACAGTGTGGTTCCCAAATTCCATTTATTCTACATCGGTCTCGTATCGAGAGCCAGAGAGAGAAAAGGAGAGAGAGAGTGCTGCGACAGAGATAAAGAGAGAGAGAGAGAGAGAGAGAGAGAGAAAGAGCGAGAGAGAGAGAGAGAGAGAGAGAGAGAGAAAGAGAAAGAGATAGAGATAGAGAGAGAGAGAGAAGGGAAAAATAAAAAAAATGGAAGCCGAAGAAATAGGAGAGTCGAGAAAAGAAAAAAGAGATAAAACGAGAGAGAACAAAGAAAAGAAACACCACATGGGTTTTGGAATAATGAGCAGTCAGAACCAGTCTACCTGCTCATGTACTTGTTACTGGCTGGACTTCTAGTTCTCACCCTACTATTCTGCCGCGGAATCGAACCAAACCTTGGCCCACATAACTGCAGTATTTGTCACAATAAAGTTATCATTAACCAATACTATGTCTGATACCACTTCGGAGGGTGGATACACCTAAGAAGCTCCACACTTAAAGTTATCAATCAAGGTCACGCAGTTTTTACTATGACTATGGCAAAATCTAACCCTTTGAATTGTGACTACTGCAAAATCAACTCCATCGACACCCTTAATTAAAAAAAACAACCCCATCGACACCCTTAAAAAACAACAGCAACCCCCACCACCAAAACATGACCACAACATAGAATACTACGTTAAAATGCAAGTGGCCTTAGACCAAAACTAGATAACATTATCCACCACATGGCTACAACAGACAGATGGTTGCAGCAGTCCAAGAAAACTTTCTAACGAATGAACCCAAGCCTCTTAATGAACACCAAGTTGTTGTACAAAACCGATTTACCAGTCGAGGCAATGAAGCGGACTAGCATTCATTTTGAGGAAGACATAAATTATCAAACACCAAAATTATCACCTAACGACCCCCAAACAGAATAAGCAATCACAAAAGTTATAAACACGTTATCTTTAACAGTTTTTAATATCTACATCCCATCACATTCAAGCTGAAGCCCCTGATATACTGCTTCCATCCAACACCTACCAACAAATACAGATGCAATAAGGCAAACAAAAAACAACCCTTAACTTCAAAAAAGCAGACTGGAATAATTTTTGTAAAGATAGCAAAAAAGCGTTTTGAAAAAAGCTCTACTCAAATCAACTATAGAAGGCGAGACAACCTTCCGGAAATCAGTTTGCGGCGGGGCATTTAGACATATACTTCAAGGATGCATTAAAGAAGTTTTCAACAGAAGCTTTTAAACTCTCCTTAACAAGGGACACTTTTCAAGAACAAGATCTCGGAGACCACAAAATGAGTGAATTAAAATGAGAAATGAAATTTTTTTTAAGATGAAAGAAGAAAAAAATAGATTGAGTTTCTTGGCAATGTCGACATTCGATGGGCAACAAGTGAACTCTGGTATACGGTTAAATATTTAACCAACACCATTGCCAAAACTCCAAGAAAAGCACCTATTATCTTCGACAACGATCCCATTCACAACACGCAAAAAAAGGTGTGAATTTATTCATTTCTCATTTTATTTCACTCTTTTTGTAGTCTCCGAGATTTTGTGGTCTCGGAGACCACAAAATGGGTGAATTAAAATGAGATATGAATAAATTCTTTGTAAAGATAACAGAAGAACAAATTGAATTGAGTTTCTTGGCAACGTCGATATCCGACGGTTTACAAGTAAACTCTGGTATACGGTTAAAGGTTTATCGAACACCAATGCCAAAACTCCAAGAAAACACTTATTATCTTCGACAACGAACCCATTCACATCACAAAAAACCTGTAATAATTTCAACCAACAGTTCACTCGATGCCCAAAAAAAAATAAAAAGGCAAAAAGGAGCATTTATTCGAATGATCAAGCAATTCAAAAAGAATTGAAAATTTTACTTAAATTGGTAAAGGATGAAAAAAATCAAGTAAGAAAAGAAAAGCATTTGCACCTGTTAAAATCGCTCCAATTTAATTACATTTCATTAGAAAACAATCTTTGAAATACCTCAGTATGTTGATAAGCCTCTTATTGAGTAATGCACCATAAATAAAAAATGGAAAATGGGTAGATTAATACCCTTGCCTAAACCTTTTACAGATCCCGAAAAAGATAAGAGCTACCGAAAAATTGCACTGATTTCTCCAGTGAAAAAAAATTATCGAGCGTTGCCCGACTTCAGTTTTAATGAAAATTTTTAGGAACATCAACACGGATTTGATCAACTAATACTGCCCTAAACTGTATCTCAATCTAATAAAAGCTATTTTGAACCAGGCCAAACAATTTCAAAGCATTAACGATTGCCCTAGATTTGACTTCAGCCTTTGATACTATTGACCACCACCATCTGCTCAACGACATCGCCAGCTCGAATCCTTCCAAGAACACCAAAAGGTGCTTTCTTGCATGCCTGCGAGGTAGACATACTTATGTAAAAATTAGAGACCCAAAATACAAACGCAAGAAGGTGAAGCAAGGTGTCCCACCAGATGGTGTTCTATGCGCGGCCCTATTTAATCTTCATATTCCAAAACTATGTACTAGAAATTGATTACATCAAAGTGACCACTGATGCATGCGTCATAACCCTCATAACACTAGTACTTAATATTACCAAAGATAAGTCCACAACATCAGTATTCTCAACTTATAACCTTGAATTTAAATCAAAACCAAAAAGTAGGGTTCAGAGAATCAGTTTACCCGATACTTGCCTTCCCAAAATTCTAAGAATCACATTTGACATACAACTGAACTCATGTGAAAACTGCACTAAGACCTGTGATAAACTGCATAAAAGGAACTATGTACTTGAAAACTTGCTAACAGTACTTGGCGTTGCTCCATAGAAACACTCAGCGTAAATAATAAGGCAACTGGGAGAGGATATGCATCTCCAATTTGAACCCCAACAATAAGTTACACTAACTGGCAACGCTTACAAATAAATTAAACAACGCGAAATTAACAAACGGATGCTTAAGAATGAGTGACATAAAACCTTTACGTGACAATACAAAAGTTCTAGCGGTTAAAAAACACAACGAAATGCTTTCTAAACTGTTTTTTCTCGGATTTTACCAGGAGCGCATAGCTGACCACCAAACTATTAACAACGAAAGCATTAATCGGAATATCATAACTATCCTCAAAAGTATGTTCAAACCAGATATTGGACATTTGCTTAACAAAAACCGAGCGAAATTCTCTAAGCTTGAATACGCTACCGGGATCAAAAATTTTCACACCACAGAATCACAAAACTTTCTGAACGAAAATTCCAGGCTACTTGGCAGAAGACCCCCCATTTTGTCACCAAATGAATGCAAATTTGGCTGGAAAACTCGATATACACTGCCCATTTTTCGATGATCACTGATCTGGATTTTCAACTCACCTCGCCAGCTACCACCACAGGCTAAACAACGCTATACCCGACGTCTGCCCAAGTTGCTACATAGGACTGAACACCACGGACCATCTAATTAACTGCCGGATACACCCAACCTCACTTACCATTGAGAGATTATGGGAGAATCCCGAAGATTCTGCCAAAGATCTGCAGCTTATCACATAAGCCCAAGTAACGGGAGTTTTTCTCGATTCTCTTCACTAATAAAAACCTCCCGCTTGAGCTGGGCATGGAGTTTTACTCGGTTCTCGGTAAGCCGAAAAACTTGGCCATTCGAACGGTCTTCACAAACAGAAAAAACTCCTTCTCTGTTGCGCTATACAGACAGACGGTGCCGAGACCATCATAAAGACGCGTTCACTGGAAAATTAGTTCCTTTTTGTGTTTCACCGCTAGATACCCTGGGAGATCTAGTAAAATTATTTGACAATGCTCAAGTACGCTATGTATTTCCAATCGAAACATATTATGAACTGAAATTATACTCTAACCCTTGGTCTATCCTTACAAAAAACTTTACTGTCTCCACATGTCTTCACTGCATTGCAGAATACTTAAAGAATGTAAAATTTATCAAGAGTATTGCAACGACAAACAGTTGATTAGTGAGAAGTGAATCAATGAGATTTGAGTGAAAATTCCAGTAGTGATTCAGATCAAATATAAAAATATGGTAAATCACCCGCAACAGCTTGCAGGAACTCAGAAGTTAAGTTCATGTTTTATCACTTATTTTTAACAAAAAACCGGGAAGTGATTTTTCAGTTTGAACCAATTAAGACAGATTAGCTCAGTAAGGAAATTTCATCAATATCCCGCTTTTCAAAATAACTGATTCACATCAGAATATCTCAGAAAAAAAGCAGTTTTACATTTTGCAAGTTTTTGTCAAAGCGTCTGCAGGCATGTTTGCTGTTGGTAAAAACCTTGTTCTGTTCAACTAACTTCTGATAGAATTGTAGTTTTATGGCAAAATGCTTCTTATTTCCTTGGTTCAATGAAAGTTTATTAAGGGCAAAACAAGTTTATTTTTTCACGAACACTTCCAAAGGCCTATTAGAAGTTATGCCCTATTCGCAAAAAATTCCCAGTAAACGATCTCTTTTTTTACAGTTTCGACCACAGCATTATCTTCAGCTTCTTCTGTTGAAATTGATATACAACGCGGAAGCCTGCTAGATCAATTCATTACGACTGATTTGTCACTGAGCTTGAAACAATATCCTAAGGTAGTTCTCCTATTGTCTACACTTCAATCCATTCCGCATCCGACTAACTAATAAGTTTGAAGACTTCAGCCCTCCTATAGACTGAAGATGAACTTTTTGGCCTAACTTATATCTTTGACACTTTTTTCCAGCTTTCCAATGGTTTTAACTTGGGTTTTCCACAAAAGAACCTTAAAGTTTTGCTGCAAAGCAAAAGTCGGGCCTACTTGACAAAGCATTGAATTAAGGCAACCAAAAAACCTCGATAGTCACATATTTTTATATTTTCTATGCAAAATTCTGAAGTACAATCTTCTTTCGTCAGTTTCTGCACTGACCTTAAGCGTTTGTTATCGGTTTTGCTGCGGTCAACTTAAATCTTGAACAATTTATCAATATACTTCTTCAGACTAATTTTCATTTCGTTTTTCAGTTTTCAAATTCAGTTGTTATCCCTAAGACCAGTATAAGGTCTTTTGTCTCAATTTTTTTTTTATTTTTCAGTTATTCTGTTTTCAAACTAGCTACAGAAAACTTTTCTTGCTCAACAAGCCACTCTATTATCTACCCACGAACAAATTCTATTTCTAAATAGAATCAAATTCTAAACATTCTATTTTTCCCTCAGTCATATTAACCGGCAAGGCCTCGTCAATGATTGAATTTCCAAACCCTATTTCCTCAAAATATACTTTAAGAGACCTATGCCGGTTTCTACCGGACTTTTTTAGCATTAAAAGACTTTTCTTCAGAAAACAAACTAAAAGTTTTATTTTTTCGCAAATGACTCGAAGTCTTCAGGTTACTTCATCAAAACATCTCATCTAGTTTGGCATTTAAAGATGCAGTTATAATGGCTAACTAGCTCAGCTCATTTTTGTTTTGAACTGCTAAGCTTAGAAGTACTCTTATGGTCGACAAATTAGTAATATGTGAATAGGTGCCGTGGCAATCCTTTCTCTCAACTTGACTGAGACTTTTAGCCACAAACCTAGCCCTAAAACTAGAAACTTCACAACTAAGTCCGCACTCCAAAGCAAAAGGCCATCTACTGCCTATACGCTACTCTCCTCTATTCTTAACTAGTTTCTCTATTGATTCAGTTTTTTATTTTGCTTCTTGCCAATCAAGGTCTGCTAAAACTTCCTTAGCAGTTTTTATTGTATTGCCGAGAGCTTTTTCAAAAAAATTTACATCACTGATCGCTTCTTCTTTGGCACTTATTTTTATCTTTCTCAAAATATAATTTAGGTCCGTCAAAACTAACGTTTTTGGAGTTTTATACTTTGAGTTTTTCTTCAATCTCAATTCCTATCAGATCAGTTCTACTTTTTCCCATGTTCCCTTCCCAAAACTCTCGTTTTTGACTTTTTGTCTAGCTTTTTTTGCAAAACTTTATTCTCGCAAATCTCTACGCCAAACATTGAAAAGTTTTAATAACATTCAGTTTGGGTTTTTCCCCATTCGTAGGTTGTTTTTCCTATAGCAGAAGGAAATCACATTTTTTCGAGATTGCTAGCCATATCGCGGGCATGAGGCCAGTAAATTAACGGTAAGTACGCTTCAATAAACATACAGCGAGCCTTTAGAGTAACCCGTCCGCACACCCTTTCTATCTTTCCGTTCTCTTTCCGTTCTCATGATGCATTTCTAGTCTTATTATCTTTTCCTACAAACTCGCCTATATTACTGACCAATGTACTCTCCTGCACTATTTGAAACTAAAGTCTGATGAACTCATTTATCTGCCATGAGTTTTTCAAGCTTTTCTGTTGCCTCATCTCTCGCCATCTTCGAATAAACTTTGACATTTGAAGGAAAACTGGTCACAAACCTATAACTTTTCCATGTCCATCTACTGCTATCTTGTGAATAGGAGTAAAGATATCTGTTTCAGCAATATTTAGTGTCCTAGTTGCCCTGGTGTAATAATCTTTTGGGATTGGCTTCTGTTTCACTTTATTCAACTCACAAGATACCCAATTCTCCATTTTAAAAGCATTTATCTTCAAGTTTTCAACATGTTTCTCTGAATGGGTAAAATTTTTGAAGTTGTTATGTTCTATGTTACAATGCCAGTGTTTCAACGTGCACATAACATAAATTCTTTCGCTACAAAGGTGTCCCACAAAAAGAGACCACTTTTCTCTCTCAATGGGTAAACTGAACCATTTCCCTGAAGAACAAACATGCTCGCACATAAAACTGTTTTCTTCATTTTTGATCATTTTATCAAGTTCCATGAATTTTTTAGGAACCTAAAAAACATTCTTCAGCCCAATTTTCCTAACTTTGCCTTTCTCGTCTTTTACTCTGAAGCTAATTTCACCTTTCTCTAAAGTTTGTCTCAGGGAAACATGCATTGCTATACGGTCCTTCAAACTTTTCATCGAACCTAACAAACATCTCTTGATCCATAGTCATGTTATTGGTGGCTTCAGATTCTACGACTAAGTCTCGCCCGGAGACAATCCACTCAGAAATTAAATGCAGCATCTGTTTCAGCTGGTAAGTTCTTCTGTTCTCGTTTAGTCTTACTAGCATTTTTTTCTTTGCTTGGCAAACTGTGCAATAAATCGATACTCCTTGCACTCATAGCATTGAATTTTTTTAGCGTTGTCTTCACTAACTGCTGTGCCGCCAAATTTTCTCAGCTCTGTTCTGATACATGTCCTCTCATAACACAATTAGAACAAACTCTGTTTTCGCTATTGAAATTTACTCTCTTTCAGTGACTTGACTCTTGCTATCAAAATTCACTAACTCCCCTTTCATTTCAACTAAATTTTTCTCATCTCAACTAAACCTCACTATGGTAGAAACGGTGTCAAAGTGTTTTTGAAGCCCTTCCAAAAAATTGAATTTAGTATTTTTTCACTCACTCATTTGCTCACTTGTTCTATGTTTCACTGAATCTCCTCTCATAAACAATCTATCATTGTTTCGTTGCTATACTTTTTCAAAGTTGTAAGTTTGGAGATTAGTTTTTACAGTCTAAGTCTTTCAGACTCTTAAATTTCCTCCGTAAATCAACCCAATCTTTGCTACCATTGGATTGATAAGGTCTCAAGAACAGTCTTGTTTTCTTATCTGGAGCCTGCACGAGTTTTTACTAGATATACAATTGTTTTTTTTCCATAAACATCTTTTCCTTTATGTGTTGCAGTTTGTTTTTGATCGCTGCTCGCATTCAATCTATGGCTTGGCATAAATTTTCTATAATCAACTGTCTCATTTAGAATCTGATTTAATTCAAGTGAAATATTCGTTCCTCGAACTGCTCTTCAAAGTAGGAAAAATCCACTTCTTATCCCGAACAAAAACCGAGCGAAATTCTCTAAGCTTGAATACGCTACCGGGATCAAAAATTTTCACACCACAGAATCACAAAACTTTCTGAACGAAAATTCCAGGCTACTTGGCAGAAGACCCCCCATTTTGTCACCAAATGAATGCAAATTTGGCTGGAAAACTCGATATACACTGCCCATTTTTCGATGATCACTGATCTGGATTTTCAACTCACCTCGCCAGCTACCACCACAGGCTAAACAACGCTATACCCGACGTCTGCCCAAGTTGCTACATAGGACTGAACACCACGGACCATCTAATTAACTGCCGGATACACCCAACCTCACTTACCATTGAGAGATTATGGGAGAATCCCGAAGATTCTGCCAAAGATCTGCAGCTTATCACATAAGCCCAAGTAACGGGAGTTTTTCTCGATTCTCTTCACTAATAAAAACCTCCCGCTTGAGCTGGGCATGGAGTTTTACTCGGTTCTCGGTAAGCCGAAAAACTTGGCCATTCGAACGGTCTTCACAAACAGAAAAAACTCCTTCTCTGTTGCGCTATACAGACAGACGGTGCCGAGACCATCATAAAGACGCGTTCACTGGAAAATTAGTTCCTTTTTGTGTTTCACCGCTAGATACCCTGGGAGATCTAGTAAAATTATTTGACAATGCTCAAGTACGCTATGTATTTCCAATCGAAACATATTATGAACTGAAATTATACTCTAACCCTTGGTCTATCCTTACAAAAAACTTTACTGTCTCCACATGTCTTCACTGCATTGCAGAATACTTAAAGAATGTAAAATTTATCAAGAGTATTGCAACGACAAACAGTTGATTAGTGAGAAGTGAATCAATGAGATTTGAGTGAAAATTCCAGTAGTGATTCAGATCAAATATAAAAATATGGTAAATCACCCGCAACAGCTTGCAGGAACTCAGAAGTTAAGTTCATGTTTTATCACTTATTTTTAACAAAAAACCGGGAAGTGATTTTTCAGTTTGAACCAATTAAGACAGATTAGCTCAGTAAGGAAATTTCATCAATATCCCGCTTTTCAAAATAACTGATTCACATCAGAATATCTCAGAAAAAAAGCAGTTTTACATTTTGCAAGTTTTTGTCAAAGCGTCTGCAGGCATGTTTGCTGTTGGTAAAAACCTTGTTCTGTTCAACTAACTTCTGATAGAATTGTAGTTTTATGGCAAAATGCTTCTTATTTCCTTGGTTCAATGAAAGTTTATTAAGGGCAAAACAAGTTTATTTTTTCACGAACACTTCCAAAGGCCTATTAGAAGTTATGCCCTATTCGCAAAAAATTCCCAGTAAACGATCTCTTTTTTTACAGTTTCGACCACAGCATTATCTTCAGCTTCTTCTGTTGAAATTGATATACAACGCGGAAGCCTGCTAGATCAATTCATTACGACTGATTTGTCACTGAGCTTGAAACAATATCCTAAGGTAGTTCTCCTATTGTCTACACTTCAATCCATTCCGCATCCGACTAACTAATAAGTTTGAAGACTTCAGCCCTCCTATAGACTGAAGATGAACTTTTTGGCCTAACTTATATCTTTGACACTTTTTTCCAGCTTTCCAATGGTTTTAACTTGGGTTTTCCACAAAAGAACCTTAAAGTTTTGCTGCAAAGCAAAAGTCGGGCCTACTTGACAAAGCATTGAATTAAGGCAACCAAAAAACCTCGATAGTCACATATTTTTATATTTTCTATGCAAAATTCTGAAGTACAATCTTCTTTCGTCAGTTTCTGCACTGACCTTAAGCGTTTGTTATCGGTTTTGCTGCGGTCAACTTAAATCTTGAACAATTTATCAATATACTTCTTCAGACTAATTTTCATTTCGTTTTTCAGTTTTCAAATTCAGTTGTTATCCCTAAGACCAGTATAAGGTCTTTTGTCTCAATTTTTTTTTTATTTTTCAGTTATTCTGTTTTCAAACTAGCTACAGAAAACTTTTCTTGCTCAACAAGCCACTCTATTATCTACCCACGAACAAATTCTATTTCTAAATAGAATCAAATTCTAAACATTCTATTTTTCCCTCAGTCATATTAACCGGCAAGGCCTCGTCAATGATTGAATTTCCAAACCCTATTTCCTCAAAATATACTTTAAGAGACCTATGCCGGTTTCTACCGGACTTTTTTAGCATTAAAAGACTTTTCTTCAGAAAACAAACTAAAAGTTTTATTTTTTCGCAAATGACTCGAAGTCTTCAGGTTACTTCATCAAAACATCTCATCTAGTTTGGCATTTAAAGATGCAGTTATAATGGCTAACTAGCTCAGCTCATTTTTGTTTTGAACTGCTAAGCTTAGAAGTACTCTTATGGTCGACAAATTAGTAATATGTGAATAGGTGCCGTGGCAATCCTTTCTCTCAACTTGACTGAGACTTTTAGCCACAAACCTAGCCCTAAAACTAGAAACTTCACAACTAAGTCCGCACTCCAAAGCAAAAGGCCATCTACTGCCTATACGCTACTCTCCTCTATTCTTAACTAGTTTCTCTATTGATTCAGTTTTTTATTTTGCTTCTTGCCAATCAAGGTCTGCTAAAACTTCCTTAGCAGTTTTTATTGTATTGCCGAGAGCTTTTTCAAAAAAATTTACATCACTGATCGCTTCTTCTTTGGCACTTATTTTTATCTTTCTCAAAATATAATTTAGGTCCGTCAAAACTAACGTTTTTGGAGTTTTATACTTTGAGTTTTTCTTCAATCTCAATTCCTATCAGATCAGTTCTACTTTTTCCCATGTTCCCTTCCCAAAACTCTCGTTTTTGACTTTTTGTCTAGCTTTTTTTGCAAAACTTTATTCTCGCAAATCTCTACGCCAAACATTGAAAAGTTTTAATAACATTCAGTTTGGGTTTTTCCCCATTCGTAGGTTGTTTTTCCTATAGCAGAAGGAAATCACATTTTTTCGAGATTGCTAGCCATATCGCGGGCATGAGGCCAGTAAATTAACGGTAAGTACGCTTCAATAAACATACAGCGAGCCTTTAGAGTAACCCGTCCGCACACCCTTTCTATCTTTCCGTTCTCTTTCCGTTCTCATGATGCATTTCTAGTCTTATTATCTTTTCCTACAAACTCGCCTATATTACTGACCAATGTACTCTCCTGCACTATTTGAAACTAAAGTCTGATGAACTCATTTATCTGCCATGAGTTTTTCAAGCTTTTCTGTTGCCTCATCTCTCGCCATCTTCGAATAAACTTTGACATTTGAAGGAAAACTGGTCACAAACCTATAACTTTTCCATGTCCATCTACTGCTATCTTGTGAATAGGAGTAAAGATATCTGTTTCAGCAATATTTAGTGTCCTAGTTGCCCTGGTGTAATAATCTTTTGGGATTGGCTTCTGTTTCACTTTATTCAACTCACAAGATACCCAATTCTCCATTTTAAAAGCATTTATCTTCAAGTTTTCAACATGTTTCTCTGAATGGGTAAAATTTTTGAAGTTGTTATGTTCTATGTTACAATGCCAGTGTTTCAACGTGCACATAACATAAATTCTTTCGCTACAAAGGTGTCCCACAAAAAGAGACCACTTTTCTCTCTCAATGGGTAAACTGAACCATTTCCCTGAAGAACAAACATGCTCGCACATAAAACTGTTTTCTTCATTTTTGATCATTTTATCAAGTTCCATGAATTTTTTAGGAACCTAAAAAACATTCTTCAGCCCAATTTTCCTAACTTTGCCTTTCTCGTCTTTTACTCTGAAGCTAATTTCACCTTTCTCTAAAGTTTGTCTCAGGGAAACATGCATTGCTATACGGTCCTTCAAACTTTTCATCGAACCTAACAAACATCTCTTGATCCATAGTCATGTTATTGGTGGCTTCAGATTCTACGACTAAGTCTCGCCCGGAGACAATCCACTCAGAAATTAAATGCAGCATCTGTTTCAGCTGGTAAGTTCTTCTGTTCTCGTTTAGTCTTACTAGCATTTTTTTCTTTGCTTGGCAAACTGTGCAATAAATCGATACTCCTTGCACTCATAGCATTGAATTTTTTTAGCGTTGTCTTCACTAACTGCTGTGCCGCCAAATTTTCTCAGCTCTGTTCTGATACATGTCCTCTCATAACACAATTAGAACAAACTCTGTTTTCGCTATTGAAATTTACTCTCTTTCAGTGACTTGACTCTTGCTATCAAAATTCACTAACTCCCCTTTCATTTCAACTAAATTTTTCTCATCTCAACTAAACCTCACTATGGTAGAAACGGTGTCAAAGTGTTTTTGAAGCCCTTCCAAAAAATTGAATTTAGTATTTTTTCACTCACTCATTTGCTCACTTGTTCTATGTTTCACTGAATCTCCTCTCATAAACAATCTATCATTGTTTCGTTGCTATACTTTTTCAAAGTTGTAAGTTTGGAGATTAGTTTTTACAGTCTAAGTCTTTCAGACTCTTAAATTTCCTCCGTAAATCAACCCAATCTTTGCTACCATTGGATTGATAAGGTCTCAAGAACAGTCTTGTTTTCTTATCTGGAGCCTGCACGAGTTTTTACTAGATATACAATTGTTTTTTTTCCATAAACATCTTTTCCTTTATGTGTTGCAGTTTGTTTTTGATCGCTGCTCGCATTCAATCTATGGCTTGGCATAAATTTTCTATAATCAACTGTCTCATTTAGAATCTGATTTAATTCAAGTGAAATATTCGTTCCTCGAACTGCTCTTCAAAGTAGGAAAAATCCACTTCTTATCCCGAAAAATGTTCTATCAGTTTTTGACATTTGTTTCTATTATCTAAGCTCTTATTTCCTCGCTAGATTCTACTAAAATCTTTTAGCAAAGTTCAACGAGCTATGCATTGCTCTAGCTAAAACTCAAAGACCATGTTTTCTTTTTCATCAAAATCAAATATTACAATCAACTATATTGCCCAAATATATAACTATACAAGTATGTTCAAAGGCAGAAACCCTTCGTTCTGCTTTTGACTCCTATTCTTTCAAATTTTTTCAGCCCTGTTTTTGTTTCTAGTTGTTTTGCCCAGCTTCTTTGAGTTCAACTCTTTGTGGTTGATGACTCCCTTCAAAGCCTTGTTTTTGCTTCTAGTTGTGTTGCCCTGCTTCTAGCTTCCCGCAGTTTTCTATCTGATCAGTGGTCTTTCTCATGTTTTGTTTTCTGTCACAACTCCGCGCCAAATCTCACTTTATTCGTTTGAATAAACAGTCAATCCCGATTCCTGACTTCTCACTTGTATTTGGGCACTAAGCCCATAACCAATCAAGACAAGTGCTGCCTAAAACAGTTGATTAACAAGGAGTGAATTATTAAGATTGAAGTGATAAATCAATTATTAATTCAGATCAAATATAGATGGTAAACCAACCGCACGAAATTGTTAAAATCAATGACTAAAGATCATGTTTCACCAGCTTATGTTAACAAAAATCGGGAAGTGATCTTTCAGTTTGAACTGAATAAGAAAGATCAATTCCAGTTCAATTAGGAAAAATCACCAATAAAATTCAGCCAATGAACCACCACTATCCTCCTTCAAGATTATAAAACTAACCTTACTAATTTTTTTGAAAACTACGCAGTCTTTTTGGTATCAAGCTCACCAATTGATAATTAAATTTGAAAAATTTTTAAATATGACAGAACATAATTTTCACATTCAAAAGAGTAATTGAAAAGTGATGCAAAACAGATTGTAGAGTTTAAAAGATCTTACACCAAAAAAACACTGTTTAAATAAGACAATAACTCGTGAACAGTGAATGTTTTTGGTTATTTCAAATAGGGAAACTCAAAGTTTGAAATTACATCAAAAACTACTTTGTTTTCTCCATAAAATCAATAAAAAACAAACTGCTCTTATCATGGTAAAACCTTGGTTGCTCCAACTGCCCTTAGGTGTCTTTCAAACGTTTTAGATAAAAAAAAATTTCGGGTTGTATTGAATACCTCCCCAAAAAAGGTAGCAGAATCATGTTGTTTATATATAGCAACATGAAAAATACGCCAAACATCGTACCTCAGTTCATTTCGGAAAGATTTCCGAGCCGATTAAAAAACCGCTCACGCGCTTGTAGCACGAAATGTCATAATTGTCTAAAATTAGCAAAAGAGTCAGTTTTAAATTTTTCAGGGTTTTTCGAAAAAGTGATCAAAAAGGACTAGTTAGAATACTAAAATGGTCTGAACAAAAAAAAACATCCTAAGCACGAATATTCAGCTTTATTCTTCGAAAACCTCAACAAAAAATTTTAAGTTGTTAACAAATTTTTGAAAGTGTTTGACATATCTTTTGCCTGAAACGCTGATAAAATTATGATTAAAAAAGTAACTATCTTAACGCATTGCATACTTTTTTGAATCTGTCCTTCTATGCTATAATTACGTTACGACCTTTAAGGGTAACGATACTCGTATTTTTGAAATCAATCTGTTAATATAAAAATCTTCTAGGTCGTTGAAAACTTCCGCTAATACAACAAAAAACATGGGACTCAGGGCTCTTGAAACGGTTGAAGATTATAACAATTGAAAGACAGAATTGAAATGAACAGAATTAATTAAGAAAAACATTTTTTTTCGGAAAAAGTTCAATCAAAAAAAGTCTTTCAGAAAAAGGTTTATGCCGTAAGGTTGCTTGAAGTTTCAAATATGCGTGGCAAAATAGCCAAAAAGCAAATAAGATCTTATTTTTAATTAACTTTTTTGACTCTCTGAAAGTGCTGAATTTTGAGTTGTGTGAAAAAAAAGACCACAGCTGCCTTCAGATCGATTTGGAACAAGTGAGGAGCGTCCGGAAAATTTCCGTGTTCATTACGAACCCAAACTGTGCACTGGATAGGAGCACAATTTTGTGTCTGTGTAATCCTGGATTCCAGAGACAAGTCTTTAAACATGTTTAAATTCTGTCGGAACGATCAAAGAAAATGAAAGAACAAAAGAAGAACAAAGGGAGCGTCTTCGTCTTGGAATCCGCTTAAAATGCACAAAATGCACAGTTTGGCCTCGTAATGTTATGAAAAGATTCTTCTGACTTTCGAAGATAAGGAGATATATAAATATATACACGCCAGGGTTGTTTTTTTTTGTTGAGATCCTTTTTGAAAAAAAATGGCAGCTTTCGGGGATCAATCCAACAATCTTCGGATGGCCAAGCAGGCATCCGTGCAATCCTCTGTCAATCGTCTAACAAGTATTCAAAAGTTTCAAAACACGGATTGTTTAAGCGTGGAGATTTATCCCGCACTTATAATTGTTCCAAACTCAAATTAGGAAAACTATTTGCTTAGTTCAATTCGACACATTTATGATATTTTAACAAAAAACCTAGGAGACGAGTTAAGGAGCAACCGTAACATTCAAAATTTTGCCCTGATATACGAGCAATCTTGAGTTTAGAACAGACAAAAAACATTTTGCCAAAAAACTCGAAAATACAAATTGAACTAAGAAATGTCAAACTAAACAATCAAGATAGACAATAAACACTGATTGATGCGCAATACGCTTCTTGTTGTACTCTTGTCAACTAGCCAGAGGCCTCAGCCCGAGGTAAAATAATTAAGATTGCAAAAGTTATCTCAGCTATTTGATAGCAGTAGAGGGCGTTTCCACCAATTACCTTGAATTGCCTTTACCGCATAGAACAAAATGAGCTTTTAAAGCTCAGGCAGTCAATATTTTTCAGATTTAACAAAACTTATCAAAATTTATTAGATTTAAGAAAACGGTCGTCAAAAACCGGAACGATAACCTTAGTGAGAATTTTCTTGAGAAGTTTTTTGAACGTTTTTGATACAATTTTTGGCTATAAAGTCATAAAAGTTATCTTCATCAAGAGTAAAAACTTTGAAACTTATTTATTTTTTAATCATTGCAGTTTTCAATAAATCAAGCATGTTAGGACAACTAACGATAAAAAGTTACTTACCACTGTACCAAACAATTTTGTTTTTAATTTTCCTTTATAATTTTTCAATATCAAAACCTGTTTTCATCGTAGACAAAACAAATTTCAAAACTTCAAAACACGATATTTTGATGCACGGAGAACTTTACTGCAATCATAATTCTTCCAAAGTTTAATTGGGCCAACTCATTGGTCATTTCATTTCACTTCATTTTTTTTCTTCATAATATTGGCAGTCCAAAAAAAAATATTCGAGACAAATTGACGGACAGTCGGAAAATTCAGGGTTTTGCCTTGGTATATGGAAAGTAAGGCTTTTCAATCTTTCGACTTTTTGTTAATAAATGCTCGTTAATCAGAGCAAAGCCCTACAGGTTCATACTTCCCATTAACTGGTGAATTAAAAAAAAATTAAAAAACAGAGTTACAAAAACCAGCTTTAATTATAAAGCAAGTGACCTAGCTGGAAAAATTTCACATGTATTAAGTATTTTTCAGAGAAAGTTTTGTCACATGGTTGCTTGAATTCTTAGATTGTCACGGCAAAACTTGCTCAAAAATAACAGATCGCATTTTATCATTTAATTTTTTTGATTCTCTAACAGCGCTGAAATGCGAGCCTTACGGAATGAAAGTGACTAAAATAGCTTCTCTCAATGTGGCATAGAACAATTATGAGTGCGAAAAATCTACAGCCACAAAATTCCTCAGACAAATTTATTCTTCATTTTTTTGAAAACTGAAACAAAGTTTTCAATGCGCAAATACATTGAAAATTTTGTTTCAATTTTTTTTCAAAATGAACAAAAAATTTGTCTGCGGGAGTTTTGTTTCATCCGCTCAACTAAACTTTCAAAACTTTATTGCATAAATTTTTATTAGTGGAGAATTACAACGATTTCATATTCGTTAAAAATTTAACTGTGGCTAACTAATAGTTCATTTTATTTCGACTCAATTTTTTCAACTCAATATAGGCAGTACAAATAATTTATTTCAATAAAAGAGCTATTTGAGACAAGATTAGGGCCTGCGCTTATGTGGGGACTCTTGCGCTTATGTGGGGACTTAAGTTTTCGACAAAGGACAACTTGGGAAAAACGGTTCGAAAAAAGAAGCTTGGCTCAGAAACACCAATTTAAGCCTTCAACAGACACTGAGTCACTCAATTTACGCCACTCTTGTTTGTTATTTCAACCAGCCAGGGACGTAAGCCTGGAGATGAATTTTTCAACATTGATTATGCTATGTTAGCTATTCTGTAGCAGTAGGACAAGTTTGACCAATTATCTTAAGTTTCTATAACCAAAGGGATGAAAATGAGCCTCGAATCATCACCCGGGACCATCAGTTTACCATTTGTGATTTCAATTTTATTTCAAAACAGCTCCAAGTGATTCGAAGAGTAAGTTCAAATCTACAAATTCATCAATAATCATTTTTTTGTTTTTACGGTTGAAATTGGTCAGAACAAACTATTTATGCTGAAAGCCCTTTCATTGGAATAGTTTTTATGGTAGTTATTGAAGTAGCAAATCTAATTTAGAAAACCACATACTATGTATGTTTATTTGCGTTAAAGAAAACCATGTCTTTTTATCCAAGAGTTTATTAAATTCATCAAGGACTCCAAATTTCAAAATTAAGTTTTTCTCATATTGAAAAATGGAGGAAAAAGTAAACATCAAGAATTATTTTGAAACTTTCAATGCCAGGAACCCTGAAAAACATCTATTTTGCCCATTTGAACATTAAACGAACAAAATTTACAATTTTTTTCTTAGTAGTCAATTTTCGAGCAGTCCAGAATAATCAAATTTTTTTATTTCTGCTCTTGGGTATTTTTAGATGTAAGCTTGTCTATGAAGCTCAAAATACAACCTTATTTCGTTCAAAAAATTCAAAAAAAACTTACGGTCTATAAATTTAAATACACACGTTATCTTGCCTTAATTTAATCGAGGAAGACTTATGAGCGAATTGAATATCCGCGTACGTGTTGAAAGCACAAAATACTGTCTCAATTTAGTCAAAATGACAGTTCTCAAATCTTCCTAGTTTTTAGAAAAATGAACACGAACAAAATGTTTATCCTCCTTCTAAAAGCTCGAGAAAACAGTACCTTTTCCATATTGAAAATGATTAAAAAAACCGAGTTATTAAACGAGAAAGGTCTAGACGAAAATCATCCCAAGCACAAATAATTTATCTTTTTGTTCAAAAGCCGGAACAATAGCCTTGAGATAGTAGTTTTTGAAAACGTTTGACACATTTTTGTACTATAAATACTGATTAAAATATTTATAATATTTGTAAAAATTTGATATCTTTTTTCATTTTTTAATCATCCCCTTCTATGCAAAGTTAAGAACACCAAAAAAAAACAAAGTGTTCTATATCACTGCAACGCTACATTTTTTTTTAATTTTGAAAAAATTGCTATCAATATCAATGTCCTGTAGATCGTAGTCAATTGTACACTAAAACCCTATACCTCTCAAAATGGTTAAAGAGCAACAACAACCAAAACGGCAGTGCTGGAGCAAACAGGTTTATTTGAAAACGCAAATGTCCTACGTCGGAAATTGCTTACAAACAAAATCTAATTTTTCAGAGAAAAATTATCTTACAAATTTGCTTGAAGTTTCAAACTAGCATGGCAATTGCCTGGCAAAAATGGCATTTTTTTAATGAGCTTTGTCTGTTCTGCATCTCTTCTGCAAATCTCTCTTCTGCAACTCTTCTGCAAAATCTTCTGCAATTCTCTCGAAGTGTTGAAATATGAGCCGTATGGAATTAAAATAAACAAATTTGCTCTGCTCAATTCAGTTTGTAACAGCGGTTAGTGCTGATCTCCGCGCAGACAATTAGTATCAAAAAATTGGAACATACAGAAAAAAAATTAAAACGAGCAATTTGCTAAATTTAAGCAATTTTTGCAGGCAAAATTGAACTTTTAGTTCACC
This sequence comes from Symsagittifera roscoffensis, assembly GCF_963678635.1. Lineage (NCBI taxonomy): Eukaryota > Metazoa > Xenacoelomorpha > Acoela > Convolutidae > Symsagittifera > Symsagittifera roscoffensis. The sequence goes on from NC_087062.1 coordinate 57,845,564, forward strand.
TTGAGTCATCATTTCTGTCTGAAAAATAAACTTCTGCTTGCAAAGTTTTCTGAAACAGGTCATTTGCTCTTTTTAATAAGCTTTGTCTGTTCGAACTTTTTCCAATTCTCCTATAAAGTTTCGCGTATTGAGAATATTGTTCCGACTTTCAAAGCCTGGGGTGTTTTTTCATTTAGATCAATTTTAGAAAGAAAACTGAAATCTTGCGGGGATTGATCCAAAAACTATTAGAGGGCCAAGCAGTTATCCCTGAACTCGCTTAAATTGGGTTGGCAATCGCTATATCAATATTTTTAAATTTTACTACTCGAATTTCTCGAGCGTGGAGAATAAATCCGCACTTACAATTGTTCCAATTTCAGTCAAGCAATCTCTGGTAGACCATGACTTATAATTTATCAAAAAAATTTTTGGAAGAAAAACTATTCGAGACATTTGCCCCGATATAATAGCAGTCTTGTTTTTTATTTTTGCAACAAAAGACAACTTGCCAAAAAACAACTCGATAAAACAAACTTGACTCACAACACTTGACTTACAACACTTGACGACAAACACTGAGTCATGCAAAATATGCCACTTTTTTGGCCCTGTCAACCAAAAGTGGCCTCTAAGCCGGAGATGAATTAGTTAAGATTGAATAAGCTATCTTAGCTATTCTGTAGCAGAAGAGCCTGTTTTGTTCAATTCAATTAATTTGCTATTGACGGCATGGAAAAAATAGCTTCGGTTTTCGAAGAAAGGTTTTCAGCACAAATTAGGGCGTTTTTCAGGTTTTTCTTTGTCGGTTGCACTATGAATCTTGCTTTAGAAAGAGCGGTTCAAGCGGTTTTAAGCGGTATCTGAGCGTTTTTTTTTTAAAAAAAAAGATTTGAACAATTTGAGGGGCTGATGCAAAAATTTGAGCTGCCTTGAATAGTTTCGGCTGGTTTGATTGTTTCACGTGGGATTTGAGCGGTTTTTAACGGTTTAATCGGTTTGAGCGCAATCGTCTAAAAAACACACAAACCGCTCGGTTTTTGAGCGGGATCTCGATTAGGGTCATCATTTAAGGCACGCTTTTTATTGTTTGCCAGTTGCAGTTTAAAATTTATTTCCCAATAATGAATAGTTCCAATTTAGTCGCTGAGCAAATTCAAATCTAAAGCACCATCAGTTTTCAGTTAGTGTTTCTACGGTTGAAGTTAGTCAAAGTAAAATATAGTGGCTGCAGATGTTTGATTGGTATGATTTCTGTAGTAGTTAATGAAGTAGCAAAACTCTTTTGGAGCACGCTCACGACTGAACGGGATATTTTTCTAATTGTGTCAGTTTTTTGGTTTCGGTGTCTTATCGGTGGCTGACCCAATCAGTGCGGCTTCGTTGTCTCTCGACAAGGTGTTACGGATGTCCAAACTCGACGCCGCTGGAGACGGTGGCTGGAGCACCAACATTGGAACACCCTCTGCGTTCGGAATGTTGTTCCGGTTCCTCGTTCCGCTTCGCTGGACGTCCTCACTTTCAATAGCCATTTTTGCAAACAGGGCCATAAATGCGAAGAAAATCGTCAAAACTACAAGAAAAATCCACATTCCGGAAAACTCTAATCGGAATGATGATTCCGAGGACTTTTCAGTTTCGACTACTGATGAATTATTCATTAAGTAGTTTTGAACTGGTTTTAAAATATTTCAAAGATTGAATGAAAAGGGCAAAATGCAAAAATAGCCCGTATAAATAACTAAATTTAGCAACAATTTACTATCAAAACAACCGTTAAGTTTTTTTTGCGGTAGCAACACTTAGCATCCATTAAAAATTTTGTCTCTTCACTTTTCTGAACTAAAACTTTCAAGTTTATGCTACTTAAAAGGCGTTTAATTAAGGAACTTTCATTGAGCCATTTTTGCAGCGTTTTTTTTCATAAATTATATTCTCACCTGATATCCAAAACTATTTTAGCGTATATCAGGGACAGATGATTAACTTCCTCTAGTCACACATAATTTAGGGGTAATTTTTCTCTGCAGTCTACTAAAAGTTTTATATTAATGAAGGACCGGAATAATTTGAGTTAAATATGCGCACGTGGCTGTGACACAAACTTTACTTAATTTCGGTACAATAAAACCAATCATATGACAAAATATCTATGCTTGTCGAAGTGAATGGTTCTTTTTTGAAAAAAAATGTGTTGTTTGGGTGTTTAAGGAGAAATCACAAATAAACAATTAACCTATAACATCTGAAAAGGTCCGGATTTTAATTTAAAAAAATTACCCGCCCTCAAAAAAACTATTTCAACACAGAGTACGCAAGCAAAGAGAGAATCTTTAATAGATTATTTATCAGGGTCAGGTTTTAAGCTGGTTTTCAAATATATGAGAAAACCCGAGTATATTGTCGAGCAGTACTTCATTGGTAAAATCTTTTTAAGCTGAGTCCATTTTGAAAAAAATAATCTCTATTTTTTATATTTTTAAGTATAATATATCTCTCGCGTGCAGCTGTGCATATATCTGTACTGATTCGTTTTTGCTCTTCTCCTCCCGTAGAAATAAACCGAAATGATTACTTTTTTAGCAAAACCTGGTCTAAATTTTTCTATTTGGCCTTATAGTTACGAAAAAGGGACAAAAAAACAGGTATCTTTGTTGACCAAATGATTTCATTTTCACTTTCAGTTGGTGCTCTCTCTTATGATTGTTACTGAGATTTGCTGAAGCACGGAAACTGAAGTAGTTATTGAACATCATGTCAGTAGCGGTCATTGTTAAACGGGGATTCTTTTGCACAGTGCATCACTAATGAAATATCAAATTGAATATTTAAAAAGTTAAGATGGTTTATCCACAAGGGAAAGGACCAGCAAACGAGCTGTTCAGATTTTCTTGGATAACCACTGTATATTTAGGGGATTGCTTCTCTAGGTTTGTTATATCTTTCCTAACGACACAGCAAAGTGGTCCCTTGGGTAGAGAATTTAACGGGGAAACCGAGATTCCCTACTATCTACAATCCCGAAAGGGTAAAGTTGGTGGCAACTATTCTGTATTGTATTATGTTGCTTGCTCCTTCTTGTGTACTGCTCTTCAGGCTGTCTTCTCTACTCGATACAATTGCAAGAATTTCCCATTGTAATTTATTTCAGATGAATATACGTCTAATCAAAGAAGGCCAGAATAGAATCTATTAATCAAATCAAAAGGAAAGGTTCCGCGATTTATCAGCACAATTGCCTAATTGCAGTTAACTTCCAACTTTCGACTGTTTCTGCTTTAATTGTTCTCTGAGAACCAACTACTCGATTCGCTAGCAATAATTTTTCTCTCTATCTAATTAAGAACCAACTATACTCTATCTCAGTATCAATCGCTCTCTTCTCTGACTGAGAACCAACTACTCGTAATAGTAGCTAACAACTATTCTGACTCAAAGGTTCACCGGTACCCTCGATTCCTTATCTTTCTTTACACTTAGTTTAAGTTAAGTCACGCCATTCCCTATCAGTCCTGGTAACCGCTTTAATCACTCGTCCGCACATGTTTTAAGACTATATCCATCCCCCTGTCAACTCTGCCACGTGCCAAGTTTGGTTTATTTTATCAATCATTTCACGCTTATTAGATACCCGGTATGCGTTAGGTATCACTATGTGATCAAGCAATAGGATTCTAATATAAAAATTAACCCCTTTGAATTAACTCTACTACTCCAAGGTTGTAATGTAAAAGCTATGTGAGCAAAAAAACCGGAACCCCACTTCCGGTTTTTTGCTCTACTTGAAGAAACCCACCCCTAATTTCCGGAAGTCGTTTCTCACCATCCGATGAATGCAGGGAGCTGAAACTTGGTTTGATAATAGGTAGTGGCATAATACATCTCGTGTTATAATTTGAACGATTTCCAACATAAGACATTATAGTTTGAACGATTTCAACCATAAGACATTGGATTCTAATCAACTAAGTCCTGCCCTCACTGACTTCAGCCCTCGAGTTCAACTCAACCTCTCCAAACCATGCTATGTTTACTCAATGACCCTCTCAAGGTCTTTATTTTAATTATCCCGTTAACGTTCCGACCTCTCAAGGGCAGGGGGAGACCCTTTTCAAGTGTAGCTAATTCATTCCCAGCATCTAAATTTTCTATCTGTACTCTATTCGTAGTTCGTCTAGTAGGGGTCAAATCAAACCAAAAATTCACCTCCGGGAAGCCAAGTAATTTCCCCGTCCGTTCATACTACTGACAGACCCGCTTCTCATATTGCGGTCCTATTATTGTCATATTCCCCTGATACTACTTTTCTGTAGTATTAATAAATCATTCGCCAAGCTAAATGGAACCCAATATTTACCAAGTCCCCTTTGAATTAACTCTACTACTCCAAGGTTGCAATGTAAAAGCTATGTGGCTATCATCTTCTGTTCTAATTCCCAATATATAAGTGTTCCCTCCATTTTTGGCAAGGTGATCCATTCTTTTTTCCAGGATGGGGCTGGGGAATACGCCACTTTCCAGTGTTTATCTCGGGGTTTTCTATGCAATTTTGTTTTGTACGCACAAAGGTCAACTTAAGGTCACACATGGGTCAATCGGGGTCAAACTTCCATATTTGGGTTCAAAATCCCTTGGGGGTCCTAACTTCCAATTTCCAACCATATCCCATTAATAGTTCACAAGTTATCCCATTTCTAAGGTCCGTTATCATTTTTTCCGGAAAAAGGCTATTAACACCAGAAGGAGTTGCCTATTTCGGTCTAAGGGGGTGTTTTTTCAAGTGCTAATAGCTTCCGATCCAACCGTTGGAAATCGTTCAGATTATAACACAAGATGTATTTTGCCACTACCTATTATCACACCAAGTTTCAGCTCCCTGCATTCATCGGATGGTGAGAAACGACTTCCGGAAATTAGGGGTGGGTTTCTTCACGTAGAGGAAAAAACCGGAATTGGGGTTCCTAGGAGTCTGGGGTTCTAAACTTAAGTTTCCCTCAACTAGGCCTATAACATGTTAAAAATTGAGCCCATTACCGCCGTTCATTTCCGAGTTCTGATAGGGCCATTTACACTTGCGGGGATCGTTATCACTTGCCCCCAAATGCCCGGGTCAAATTATCTCTAGCATCCCTCCTCGAAATTTTGTAACATTAGCTTCCATTGTTTAGATCTATATGCAGTTTTGTGGTTATTTTTCTGGGCTGGGTAACGTTGCTTTGCGCTCAAGCAACGTCCTCAGGATCACGAAAAAGATATAAGTTATAACCCACTCCCCCATAGATGTAAAAAATTATATGTTAGTGAGAAATTTATCGTTTAAAATACTCCGGTTTCAATCTATCCGTTAAAATACTCCGCTTTATTACCAATTTTCGTTAGATTTCAAATCACCATAGACTGCAGGCAAAAAATCAATGTTTCACAGAATAACTAGGATGACAAAGCATTTTCCCTATAATCGAGCAAACGGTTTGTTTGAAAAGTGCCTTACAAAATGAAAAGTGGATTTGATAATTTCTACCAGCAAGACGAGCTCTGATTACTCTTCTGTTATGTATTTTTTACGAGCGTCTGTGCATGGAACTGTTTATTATTCTTTTACTCATATTTGTCTTACCTATATATTTCGATTGATTTTGTATCGAATCATTTAATACTTGAGTTATAGGCCAAAAAACTGCAACAACAGTATTTTTAATCGATTCAAGTGTTATATAGACAAGAGCAAACGAGCCCAAAAGATTTTTTTTTCATTTGCGTGTTTCAGTAGATGATCAGAATTTCCTGTTAAATCTAAAACTCAACACGGAAGAAACTATATTATAAAATGCCATTCAGTTTCATATTACGTCAATTCCGCAGGCGAAAAATGTAGAAATTTTACACTTACAGGCGAAAAATGTAAAAATTTGTAGAAGCAAAGCGACTTTTTTCTTTACAAATAAATGATAAAAAAAATAATGAATCTCAAAAAATGTTTTTTCATTCAGTTGCTTGAGCTAATTTGAATTGTAACGCTGAAAAACTCAAGTTACCAATGCAAGATCATGAAAAAATATTTCAAATGTTTTAACCTTCTCGAATTTTTGAGGCAAAAAATATTGGAGACAAAATTATTTTGCCAGTTTTTTTGGTTTTTTAAGACAAACAAGACTGCTCGTATATTAGGGCAAAGCCCTGAATGTTCCGATTTCCCTTTAATTGGTCTCGAATGGTTTTTGTTTCGAGCTAATATTGAGAAACTATTTATTTTGAACAATATCAAAGATCAAGTGTGGAAATATAAGTCGAACAAAAATGATACAACCGATTAGCTAGCCTCATTCAATTTGAACGACTTTGTTGTGCGTGATTTTTCTCCATGTATAGATAAAATGTTTTTTTTCTTCATTCTTAAAAATCAAGATAAAAATACCTTTTATATAATAAAATTAATAAAAAAGTCTAGTTAAGAAACAGAAATGGTCTGGACAAAAAGCCATTCCAAGCGCAATTGTTCTGTCATTTTGTTCGAAAACCGGGGCAATAGCCTACAGTTAGTCTTTTTGGGCAACTATTTATTTTGGACAATATCGAAGATCAAGTGTGGAATTATAAGTTGAACAAAACTGATACAACCGATTAGCTAGCCTCATTCACCTTGAAACGACTTTGTTCTGTGGGATTTTTCTCCATGTATAGATAAAATGTTTTTTTTCTTCATTCTTAAAAATCAAGATAAAAATACCTTTTATATAAAAAAATTAATAAAAAAGTCTAGTTAAGAAACAGAAATGGTCTGGACAAAAAGCCATTCCAAGCGCAATTGTTCTGTCATTTTGTTCGAAAACCGGGGCAATAGCCTACAGTTAGTCTTTTTGGGCAACTATTTATTTTGGACAATATCGAAGATCAAGTGTGGAATTATAAGTTGAACAAAACTGATACAACCGATTAGCTAGCCTCATTCACCTTGAAACGACTTTGTTCTGTGGGATTTTTCTCCATGTATAGATAAAATGTTTTTCTTCCTACTTAAAAATCAAGACAAAAATACCTTTTATATATTGAAATTAATAAAAAAGTCTAGTTAAGAAACAGAAATGGTCTGGACAAAAAGCCATTCCAAGCGCAATTGTTCTGTCATTTTGTTCGAAAACCGGGACAATAGCCTACAGTTATTCTTTTTGAAAGTGTTTGACACTTTTTTTTTACTATAAACACTGATCAAAATATTTTTAATATATGTAAAAGATTGAAACCTATTTATTTATTTATTTATTTAAATATTATTTATATAATTTATTTTATTTTTATTATTCATTTTTTAAAACCATCTCTGTCTACGCAAAGTCAAGTACAATATGATCACTGATAGAAATTGTTCTAAATCACTGCACCGCTTAATTTCTATTTTTTTAAAAATTTTGAACATATATTATCAGTATCAATGTTTCGTAGATCGTAGACAAATGTTCGCTAAAAAGGCTAGACAAGAGACTTCTAGTATATCAGAGCAAAACCTTAAATGTTCCGACTGCCTCTTAAATGGTCTCGGAAAGCCAACAGATCTCGAAATGATTAATAATTAAAATCACAAACAGACAGTGTTGGAACACACATAGTCATTTGAAAAACCAAATGTTTCGTTTTCTTCGAAAATCGCAGCAATAAGCTAGCTTCAATTCTATTGCGATTAGTTTTTGTTCCGACTTTCGATACGAAAGTAACGGAATATTTGTGCTCGGGAAGGGTTTTTTTTTCTTCGGACAAATTTCGACTTTTAACAAGCTATTTTTGGCGGAATTGTTTATATCATTCGAAAGATATTGTTGTCCTGAGCTCAAATTTGAAAAGATTTTTCACCTGTGATCCTTTTTCGTAAAGTTATGGGGGTCTAATGATTGCCATTTTGGCCAGTTTAGAACAATTAACGAATAATATTTTTCGGGCTATTAATGCGTAAACGGATATTTAATCCGTCTTAGAAATCGTTCCAAATTGGTTGAAGGAAGCTTATTTGCCTTAATTGATTTGTTACTAGGAGCTAAATTTATCACTATTTATTTTAAATGGCGTGCAATTGGCGTCCTATTGACAAATCAACTATGACAAATAAGCTACCTTCAACCAATTTGAATTAAATCTAAGACGGATTATGTCTCCCAATACGTATTAATAGCACTAACTATATGGATTGTTAATGATCCAAAATTGGCCAAAATGGCAATCTGGTTAGATTTCGCTCCTAATACGTATTAATGGCACTAACTATATGGCTAGTTAATTGTTCCAAATTGGCCAAAATCGCAATCTTCAAATCCCTATAAAGTGATCACACTGGGTAAAGTACTTTTTTCAAATTTAATCTCAAGACAAAAATACCTTTTGAATGATATTGAAAAATCCCGTCAAAAATGGCTAGTTAAAACGTCGTAGTTTGTCTGAAGAAAAAAAACCCACCCTGAGCACAAACATTCCGTTACTTTCGCTACGATAGTCGGAACAAAAACCACGTATATATTAACTCTAGCTTCTCAAACTTGCTTGTAAAAAGATGGAATGCGTTAAGATAGCTTTCTGGAAAAAAAAACGTTTTCCCGATTCTTTTGCCAAAGCTTCTGTTTAAATTTGGTTTGAAGTCGTTTTGAGTTCATATTTTCAGTTCTAATTTTTTTATCGACAACTCTTATATTATTCTGGCTTTTATGTAAGGCATTTAAAAAATCCTAATAAATTGAGTTCGAAATTTAAAAAAAATTCTCTGAGATCGTTTTTTGTTAACTTATGGAAGCTTGGAAATCGACCTTTTAAGATAACAAAGACGCGTATTTCAATGCCTCCGATTAGCGCAGAGCGTGTGCGGAAAATTCAGTCACTGAAAATTGTATTGAGCCAACCTAAGTTGTCTAAATTAATTGTTTGAATTAAGGAAAATAAATCATTTTGTTTTTGATACTGGTTTGGGGGAAATCTTTAACAACAAAATTGTTGAAAAAACGATTTTCAAAAATCTCTCTCTTGGACAAAAAAACAGCGTATCTTGAAAGATCAGGTGGAACTTTCAGGGCTGTGTCGCGCTACTAGCAGATTTTTTCTTTCATTTATCGTGGATTTCGATATACAGAGACAATCTGTTCCGTATCTAGAAACTGAGATTTATAAAAAATTTGCTTATCTTATTATGAAATAACAACATTTTGGGTTAAATAACTTCAAGTCGTCTGGATGGGGAACTTTTTATTGTTCAAGAATATGTGATACATGGATCAGAGCTGATTTTAAAATCTAAATCTTTTTTCGACTGTGCGTTAAATATGTCAAATGCTTACTGGAGAGAAGAGAGAATGGTTTAAGTTTGAAATGGCAGGGTTAGAGTGTGTTTCCCTTTTCAAAACTTTGAAAATCTTCGGATGTTTTTTGCACTTGTAAAAAATTCTATCAAATCCAAGAAATGATCTTAAAACTGATTGCCATGGGCAGACTGCATCAATCAAAAACGTTTTTACTCCGCGGAAAAGTCTCCGCAGAACCTCCGTTTCGTTGGAAAACATGGATCGGCCAATTTTTCCTGGCAATGTTCCTTGAGGAGGATTGTGACTCAAACGTACTATAATCAAATCCAAAACTTGTTTGTTACCATCCACCACCCAGGCCAGAAACGATACCGTCAACAGAAACCTCAGAAGAAACAGTTAACAGAACAGCAGCTACACGAAAATTCGAAACGCTAAACAGAGAAAGAAAGGTCCAAAAGTTGGCTCTAACAAGTTTTACCGCTAAGCAGATAATCGTGTAAAACTCAAACTTGTCTTTGACCTTGCTAACGAAGGGAATAAAAGATTTATCCGACAGAATCCTCACATCAACATAAAACAATAAGCTATGAAGACTTTATTAATTTAAGCGAGCTACTTTTCATAAGAGAGAAGAACTATATCATTGAAAGGATGTAATTACATAACGCACATCAAGGTGACAAAGAATGCTTCGAAGCGTTCTATCTTCGGTTACCAGGGTAAGCAGCGAAATTCGGATGCACGTAAGTCAGAAAAAAAGAAGTAATATGTGACATCTTTGTTGCTAAGATGAAAATCTCATATGTCGTAAAAGACTTCTGCAAAATACCTGGTGCCAAAGTAGACGATACGGTAAAAGCAGATCTCCCTCACGAGAAAGGATACATCACGTTTTACAGACAAACAAAAACTTCAGAGGTAGCAACAGGAGCCAAAGCTTTTTCAAAAAGAAACAATAACCTACATTGTCCATCCAATCGAAGAAAAATATTCAAAATAGGGTGATTAGAGCGTTAGGCAACTCAAAGAATCAGAAATGAAAAAACAACAATCAGAACGAAAATCAAAAATCAGGTACTCAACAATCAGAACCAAAATCAGAAGCTCACAACGGAACACTGACACAAATGCGCAGCTCGAAACGTCAACTGCAATTCATGCGGAAAAAGAGAACAATTTTGCAAAAAAGCTGAAATTCAACAAAATCCCAAAAACAGATAATGTCGTGGCCGATGAAGAAAAGACAAACTTCAATGATTCAGCTAGCAAACCGGAATACTAAGTACTAAGAATCAATGAAGTGTTACACCACAAAAATTCATTAAATAGCTTTGAAGTCGTCATTTACATCGCAATGTGCATAACGAAGTGTTTAAGAGCTACAAACAGAGCAAATGGGGCCCTAATAAATGTGACTGTCATCAACCAGAATAGGACAGCTGACATTTTATTACAGATGGATTTCAAAGAAAAAAGAATCTCATTTCAAGAAAAAAATTTACAAGATCATATGTGAATTATAACCAAAGACCGACAACATTATTCGAAACTTTATTGATAGACATCAATTCAAACGGTCGAGTGTAGAAGAAGATAAAAATCTTGATAACCGAAAATGAACACGTTGTCTACTAGGACTAGATTTACGATAACGACTCAGAAGATAACCAAGAAGGGTCACAAAGCAAAATTAGATAAAGGTACCCTTTAACATTTCGTAGCGCCGATAGTTATAACGGCAAAAAGGACGGATCAATCAAGTTAGGAGTGAACGCCAAGCCGATGAACGTACAATTTTTAGCAAACAATTTTCAGATGCCCAATCTAATTGAACTATAAAAACCTGCACCCCCAATTATCTCATCAGTTACAAGAGAGAACCCTGGTTTACACCTCCAGATCTTAAGTATGCTTTCAGTCAGTTAAGTCTATATGAATCGATAAGTCAGCGTTGTAAATTCAGTATCGTATGTGGTGAATACACGGGTACAGATAGATCACAACAAGATAGCCGAAAAAGTCCAAAAGAGAACAGATGCAGAAGGCTTGGCATTAAAGCTCAGCATATGCGAGTTTTCCAAAGAACCTCCAACCTGGTTAGGATTCGAGATTGATTCAGTAGGCAAGTACCAACTTCTTCAGTTTTGAAAAATTGACGAGCAATTTGTAATCATGAGTTCATGAGTTCGACATAGCAATTCATGAGTTCGACATAGCTTGCAGAAAGTTTGAGTGGAATGTTACCAAAGAATCATCAGAGGACTTAAAAATGGAAAACATCAAAACTGTCGAACCAGATTAAGTTCAGAATCAGGAGTTATAAAGCAAGAAGGAGCTATACACCAAAAATTTTGACCAATCAGAGAACAAACTTTTTAATTATGCAAATTTATGCACAAATCGACACCAATCAGAGTGCAGCAGGGCTACATCACCTCGAAAAATGAAAAGTTTATTGCCTACGAGTTTACTGTCATACTCATTTATCCATAACTATCTCAAATTTTAACCAAATCATTCTTTTTGTGTCAGTTCTAGCCCAATTTCATCAAAATTTTATTCAATTTCATCAATTGATCTCAATTCAAAATTACAAAGTTCTCAATTCAAAACAATATCAATTCCGTTTTTAAACTTCAAAAAATGTCTTCAAAGCAAATATTCAATCTATCTTTTATATCAGAAAAAAGTAAATAACATATCAGTAGGTTCAAGAATGAGGGGAAGGACGGCAAAAAGACCGTCAGAAATTGTACTGGCCAAGAAACGGAAACAAGTAACTAAAATCTCCCCAAAAATGAATTCAAAATTGAAGAATAACTATACCAAAACACTTACAAAACTTAGATTAGAAAAAATCCTCAATAAGGCGAAACTCAACTGCATGTTCAAGAAACTCAACAAAATCTCGGCGGAGAACATTCATATCGAAAATTTTTTTACAAAAGACAGTCAACTGGCACCACTTAGAAAGTGTATACTGGCCTAAAAAAAGATTTCCTCCGCTACCTCTCAGGATTTTAGGTTGTTATCACAGTAAAAAACGATTGGGTTATCATTGACAACCGAATGGCTGTCCTGAAGGTTTGAAAAAGGCAGTCAAGAATAGACTACATTGCACACATCATGGACAGGAATCAATGATTGATGCGGCAGTGTACTTGTGGTGACCAGGAATGCACCGCGAGATTATCGACCAGTGCAAAAACTACAAATGGTGTTGACTAAATTGTAAAAACGTTAGATCTGCCAAACCTTCCAACTAGGCTAAACCACTACTTAATTTTGCAGGCCTCAGTGAGGAGCTCTAACTTGGTATTGCAGGCCCACTGTTAGATTTAAAAAAAGGAAGAAGCTTTGTATCTAAGTAAAAGTTAATCGATTCCCTAAAAATCCGTCAGCATTAGTAATCAGATCAACAGGCGCAGACAAAGTCCAACAATTCTTATCTGACTGAAACCAAAATCATAGTACCGCAAAATATCACAAAGTAGATCAGTATGCCGATTCCGGTTTCAATATAAAAAAGTTTTGACTTTTCATAATGAAAAGGTAATAAGTCACATATTTTGCGCAGTTGAGTATCATGGTGGATTTCGCTTAGTTGAGCCTTGTCTTCAAACAATAAAAAAAAGCTAGGCACGATGGAAATTGACTCTAAATTTTCCGATTTTCAGTAGTCATTGTGAATTATATTGAAGGATATCAGATGTGCGAAACACGCAGTTACCACAAAATCAACCTTCTGTTTCGTTTTGGACAGAAATCAAATACTTATTTTTCATTTGCTAGGGACAAACAGTTACATTTAGATCGAGAACAAATAGCCAGAGATGTGCTAACTCCGTAAAAAAACGAGAGAGCGATCAGATTCCAGAAGCAGACTAAATCTAATCCTCAAGAGAAACTCAGATTCACAACTGAAAAGCGGGTGGAAACGGTCAGAAGAAAAAGAGATGAAAGCTCTAGAGAATCTGGAAAAGGCAGCGTGTAACTGGTGAAATCTAAAGTGACATCTATCAAGTTCACAAAGCTTGAGAAATTTGACTGCAAGAGAACTAATCCTTGCAGCCAGCTTGAGGAACGATTAAAATCAGGGTAAGCTCAGTTTCAGGACATAGCAAGACAAGAGTCCTAAGTAGTCTAGAATTTGTTCCCATCAATTATCCAAATAAAAAGGATGTAGTTCGCATAGCAAGAGACCGAAGTCGGAAAAACTACTAATTAACCTATTCAAGAGCAAAGTTGTCAAAGTAACAGACTCTACTGACATCACTGAGAAGGGCAAAGTGATAAGGAAAAATCATGTATCAAGAAACCAAACAAAGTTAGAGATAATTTGTCTGATTTATAAAATAGAAAGAGAGGAAGCCTATTAACACCAGCAGCCTGCCAGCTACTGTACCATCATCAGGTTCAGCACAAGGATTGGCAAAGAAGAAGAAGCCAGTATTCATTTTGCGCAGAGATGATCTATCTTCAGTCTCAGCGTCCTCGGAAGAAAATCAAGAAGAACTTCCAATAAAAACATAAATAACTCAGGCAGGATCATTTTGGACGAAACTATGTTAGTCGAATCGAAAACTCCAGAAGAGCAAATTTATAAAATTGGCAATAGCAAGTCCTGTGAAGAATCCGATAGTGGACTTCGCATTGACATCAGTGGGCTCTTCAGATAAAGGGGAAGAAGTATTACTAGAAGCAAGACAACTAGATGCTAGTTCGCCGTCATTCCAAATACCAGGAGATCCAATATCATTGGGGGATTCGCAAATCAGTCAGGAGCAGGCAACCCAAGACCAAGACCTTTTGAGTCACAGACTTTTCCGATTATGCTAATAGTTGAACCAGCTAAACTAGAGGAAACAGCGGCACAAACAAAAGATGCTGCACAAACTCAAGGCAAACAATTGATCGACAGGACAGATGCAAAAGAAGAATCTCAGACAAAATCGCCAACGAGAGCCTCCAACAGAAGTAGGAGACAAACGAGATTTTTTGGGAGCCCGCTACGTCAAGCGATCAAATCAATTTGTTGGAGACAGTCTCAGTAGATCTGGCCCAACCAGAAGAAAGTTCGCCAGATCGAAACAAACTGATATCAGCGTCGCCAGAGGGATTTCATCGAGTCCAAATTTACCAAAGTACAAAAATAAAATGTCACAGAGGGCCATATTAAAACCAAAACAAGTGAAAAGAAGATAAACTATGTTTGAGTTTGTTTTTGTTTTTGTCAAATTTTACTCGAAATAGATAAAGTTTTTAAAAGGGGGAAGTGTCATACGGCGTAGTATCCGTATTCAATGTCATGGTGTTATTCTAGCGCAGTCTAGGTTACTACTGTTAATTGACACCTGTCAGCACTAGTGAATTTTTCACGTTTCAGCGTGACACTTTTTCATCTCCGTTGAAAGGTTACGGTTGATACCCTTTGTTATTTCTGAAACTAATTCTAACTACTTCGACATCCATATCTTACAAATTACTGTTGTTTTAGATAGTTTTCCAGCTGAGTTGATTGTAGCTTTTCTTTTTTCTAGGGAATCTCAATGTGATTGTTTGCTAGCCTTTTTAAGGTTACGATTTTTCATTGCCCCTAATCTGTTGTTGAGACCATGCTGACTATTGATGTCAGGACAATATTTAGGCCTTGTCGATGCGGTCCTGTATGTGATCAGAAAAAATCCTGGTTTAGCCAACTGCACATTGTGAAGCCATATATGCGGATTTGTTTTGCTAATTGCAACTGTTATACAGTTTTGTAAGCTCACACTCTGACAAAAAATCAAACTCTTGGTGAGAATTTTTATATATACAGATAAAAAATTGTCGCTTAACTCAACCCAGGTGACATTGATTGCCTTTGGTTGATTTTTTTCTAGGTGGACCGTACAATATCCAAGTCGAATCATGTATCGACCCTGGTCGACCCAATTATCAACCCAGAACGACCCATGTTACGGCCCTGGTCGACTCATGTAACCTATATAGCTTGGACAAATGCATTGGAAAAGATAATTTCTGTGTCGGAATTTTCTGTGCCCTTTCGCAGAAACTGTATTTTTTGTTTTTATGATACTCCAGACACTTAATGTTGAATAAATCAATTTCAGAGACTCACTTGATAATTATTTATTTCCAAAATTAAAATGCAAAAAAGTATGTTAGTGCAGTTTTTTTAATTTAGTTAAAGAATTACATGGTTTTCTTTATACTTTTAAGAAACTTGTTTCATTTAGGCTCCTCAATTTACATGTTTTTGTTTCTTCTAATCTTCAGGCGATGAGTCATGATTAGCTCATGAGTCGGGAATGGGAGTGAACTGTCGCATATTGTGTCTGTAGGACTGGCCTATCTCTTGCTTGGAGAACTCAATCAGTCCGTCCGTCTCCTGGTCGAACTGTTCCCTCAGTCGCTTCACCTCTCCATTCTTCTCCCGCTCAAACTTCTTCCACTTGTCACAAATGTCCAGCACCTGAACAAAGTTTTTGTCAATATTTATTTTTCAGTATTTGCCAAAGATGTCATAGAGAATGAACAATTTAAATAATTCAGTTTTCCCTAAAACTAATCGTTGGAATTTCATGGTATAGTTATGATAGGACGTCCGAGTTTTTAGCTTCTAGTAGACAAATCTTTGCAAAAAATCGACATTGAAATACATTTTAAAAGATTTATTATCCCACATCGGGAATGGCTTTTAATACAAAAACATACTAACATTATTTTTGACATACAGATTCAAATGAATTATCGAATGAAATTATTGGACCAGATCATGCCTTAGCCTTCAATGGCATCGAAATAATAGGCTTGCGAAAAACCTTCCAGAGAAAATTGCTGCTTCGACTAGTGCTCAATAATTATTTTTTTTTCAGTTCGAATTAATAATTGTGAAAAAATAGATAATGCAAAAAAAACAGATGATGCAAGAAGAAATAGATTATGAAAAAATAAAAGATAAAGCAAAAAAATGATGATGCAAAAATAATGCGAAAAATAATTAAGCAGCAAAAGATGATGCAAAAGATAATTAAATTAACAATTCAAAATTGAAGGGTGTTGTTATCGAATTTGACAGTTTCATGATAATGAAAGCACGCCATGGCGTAATATTTGGTGGTCTGACCAGAGTCTGGTTGGTGGATATCATGTTGATGGTCTCTTTGGCAGTCCACCTGAGGAACTCCAGAGCAGATGACACTGTCTGAGACCTGTCTGTCCGGGGGTCACTCACTCCCAACGCTTTCACCAGCTTCACACTCGTCTTCTCAATACTATTGATTGTCCTCTGCTCTGCAAAACGCAAAAAAAAGCAGTTTAGGTCTGACTTTTTGAGGACGAACTGTCCATTTTCTGGCCGATTCAATTATAATTCCGAGCACTTAATTGTAGTGAAACTCAACGCTTAAGTTTCTTTTTCTCTCATTTTGCCGCCCACTATAGCTATGATTAATTTCTATGAGGAATAAAATTTAGTAATCTCTCACCTAGCTTCTGTAGTTGCTCCTCAAGAGATACAAATTTAGTCTTGATGTCAGCCAACTTCGTCTCTGAAACTTGCAGATTCTGTTCCACAACCTTTTTATCTGCTCTTTCTTTTTCTATCTCAGCCTCCAGTTTCCTTTTCATTTTTTCCTCCAGTTTTTGAGATTCTGAAGCATGCTGAGATTCTAGTTTAGATTTTAGAGACTCCAGTTCTTCACGATGACGTTTTTTGAGCATGTCAATTTCGTCATTCAGACCTTTCTCACGTGACTTGAGAAGTTCAACCTCGTTTTCAACTCGTCTTTTCTTCTCTTCCGTATCTTGATTCTGATTGGCTAGTTTTCTTCTGAGGGAGTCCACTTCGTACTCGTTTTTGTTGGACAGTGATCTTTGTAAGTCGTGCAACTCGGCCTGAGCTCGGTCCTTTTCTCTCGTCAACGCAAAGCAAAGAGATCGTTCGTGATCATCTTTTAATTTTTCGATTGCTGACTGAAAATTGCACTGTTTTAGAATTCAATATTCTGACCATTGAAAATAGGGAGAAACTTTATATTCGGGTGTGTTTTAGTTTTTCTTTTTTTGGTTTTGTCTTTTGCTTTCCACGCCAAAAATAATCATTGGACTGGGTTGAGTGATATATCATTGTATATATCAGCCTAACAAAAAACACCGTACTCTGGCCGTTTTTGGAGGTTTTTGACTCAAAGTTGTGCCTTCTGGCGCGCAATCTTCCTCAAAATTAGAATAAATTAGCATCAAAGGAGGCCCCTTTCAAAAAAAAATTGAAAATTCGGGCTGTCGGTTAAAAAAAGGGTGCAAAAAATAGTACCAAAAGGAACCCTATAGGTGATAAGGGGTCGAAACCCTAAAGAAGAACGCGTCCCCACTCGCCCCTTCACTTAATCCGCTAGTGTTTACAAAGAAGAGTTCTAACTATTAGTGAGATTCTACAAATAATGAGATTTCTGCAACGGTAGAAAAAAAATCTAACGATAAAAAATATTAGATTGCTTGCAATGATTTGTTACAGATTTCAAAGTTCTTTAGAGTGTGGCTATAGAATAATCGATTTTGTACCCGGTGCTCGGCGCTGTCTCTGGTGATTCTGGCGCTCAACTCGGCTATAGTTTGCTCCAGTTTCTCCTTCGTCGTCTCAAATGACCTCTCACCTCTCCTCGCCTCACTCTCATGCGACTCCCTCAGACTTCTTTGAACCTAGAAGTTTCAAATTTCTACCCAGTGAAGTAGAACTAACATTTTTCCAGGGTTATGCAACCTTATTATGTTTCGGTGTTTTCTTCATACGATATACTTTTTATTAAATTTCAACAGTTTGAAAACTTAATCGTAATCTGGATTTATCAAAGGAATCAAATTCAAAAACTTACTGAGGTACATTCTTCTAACACTCATCAACACTCTTCAGGATGGCATGACATATGAAATATTTTAGATATGTTTCTTTTTACTTTGAAATAGACAGCAGTGTGAGATTTAATCAATTTAGTATATATAAGAGTTGTTTTTATATTTTTCTTCAGAGTCTAAATAAACAATTCAGCAAAATATAGAACTCTTGCTGAATTAACTCACAATTGAAATATGATAATGAGCTTTGCGAATAGCAAAAAATATATGAATATCGTATGTTAGTGACGTTTTTTTTATACTGAAGAGTTTTCTGAAGCTTTTTTTGGAATTCAAACCACGACTGAAAAGATGCCCTCCTCAGTCGCTGGGGACTTGTTGCTGGGGACTTGTTTTTTGTTGTTGTAGAACAACCAATTCTTGTATTCTAACATTCTCAAAAAAAATTTGGACAGACTAAAAAGGAGCTCACCTTTTCTACTTCGTATTCCAGCTTTTCCGCATGGAGTTTCTTCAGTTTCTCACTTTCCTGCTGATGTTGCGAGTTCATTTCGTCGATTTTGCAGTTGATCGACTCAACTGTCACCATATGGTTTCTCTCTCGTTTGTCCATCTCTGCTTTGAGGTGGCGCAACTGTTCGGCTAGTTGGGAGCACCTGTTATCACTGGCTTCGAGACTCCTCGATAGATTTGAAATTTCGTGATCTGCAAGAAATTTAGTTGCTTTGAGGCGAAATTTTAACAAAATTGGCGTCAAAAATCCAAAAAACCTACAAACGCCTTCTTAGTTTTCTTCGAAAGTTCGTCTGCCGTGCAGAAAAACGATTTAGGAAAACTCAGAATATCATTTTGGCTGACCTAAAAAAAGGTAGACAGAATTTACAAGAAAATTTTTGATATTTTTTTGATATCCCTGCGCCCATCGAGAAAATCCTTAATCCGCCTCTTCGCTCAACGACGAATAGTCGAATAGCTATAGGTCTGGCGAATAATTTGGCAACTGGATGAAAACAGGGGCGAATTTAGGAAAAGATGTCCCCGCTCGAGGATTTCACCTCTTCAGTACCAAAATGTCCCCTTTGATAGCTTTTTAAAATATCCAAAACATCTATTTTCTGCTGAACAACCGGATAATCAATTTGTTCTACCCAAAAAAAGGCCATCAAAGTTATTGATTATTAATTTCTTATTAAGTTTTCAAAAAGCGTTTCTCAATCAATCTTTACCTTTTGCATCTGAATTGGCAGTAACAGCACCCAGTTGTGCGGTCAGTTCATCCACCTGCTGTTGCAGTGAGTCCACCTTGGCCTGAGAGCGGAGAGAGAGGGATTCGAACTCGGACTTCCTGCTCCTCAGCTGTCTCTCTGTCTGCTCTAGTTGTTCACTCAGTCGTTCTATCTCTCCCATCTGGTGATCAACTGTCATCGAGTAGCTTCTCTTCAGTTCAAGAAGATCTCCTGTTGGTAATTTCATATGTTTCAAAACAACGAGGGAAACTTTTACAACTGGGTAGAAAAGACATACAAATTCTTAAGACTAAAAAAACCCAATGGCATAACCCGCGACTAAAAAAAACAACAAGAAACTTAATTATTGTAAAGAAGTGCTATATTTCAATCCGATTTTGAAATAAAGCAACTATCGTTTCATATTCCCAAACCTAACCTTTCAGCGTCCAGTCAAGTGCCTCGAGGTCAGCTGTGAACTTTGAACTGGACAGTGGCACTGTGGTCTCTCTGATGCCTCCGGGCGAGAGAGGTCTCTCGTAGTGCAATCCCAGATACCTCCCCACTGAAGACGAAGACACTTCGGGATGGTAACTCGAGTCGAAGCGTGGTTGAGATTCACTTTTGTCTGTCATTTTAACCGACATATTTCAAATAAAATCACGGTTTTCTTATGATGAAACCAAAAAAAAATCTAACTACAGGTGAAAAAAAGTCAAACTTCATTTTTTTAAACGTTCACAGTTTATAACTAAAACCTTATTAGGTAGCTCCGCTCTGTTTTTTTTTGTAACTGATAATAGAGGAAAATAGAACCCCCAGTCAATATTAAAAGTGATCGGTACTACGCTCCGTTATCCATTATGCTGAACCATTACGTTAATTAGTATTTTAAGAGTTTAAAAATTGTTATCAGATGTAGGTACCAAGAAACGCCTATGGTAATACGTATAGAAGCATTAAGAATTTTTGTTGAATATGACGGTCTGATTTTCTTCCCATTGTCTAGCATCCGTAGCAGAGTTGCAGTGGGCAGTGAACTCAGGTCAAATTTGGAACTCAAACTGTTCAACGACATCGAATTCACTTTTGGAGTGTTTATAACCGAGTCAAACTGAACTAAGTGGTCTCTAGAATGCAATGCTTCTGATTCTGTCATGACAAAAAGTCTAACGGACCCCTCCTCAAAGTGAAAAATAACTATTGAAAAGCTACACGTGTCTCAAAATTAGAGCAAATATTTACTTTTTCAGCTGAGATAAAGCCTCGTTGATTAACCAGACTGTAAATTTTTGGCGTTTAATTGTTCTTTCATGTTAATCAGAATTATATAACTTAGAAAAATTCACTCAGTCAATTCTGGCGTAAGCTTTGTGTTGAACACATTAACTTGTGTTGAACAATAAATTATAAATATTATATTATGTGAAGTATTTGTGTTATTTGACGAGTACAGAAAAAGATGCTTGAGATTTTAATCGAAACCGCTGCTCAGGTGGTCTCCCTCGAATTCCCAGAGTTCCAAATTGTTGTAACTGTTCCCATTTTCGTAGAAAAAAAAAACAAATATTTTCCTCGGAGTGCTTTTAGTTCCTTAGAAAAGTTGTAACTTCCCGGGTCGAGGAGCTTAATTCATGTTTGGACTTTCTTTGCGACTGAAATTCCGCGGCCGAGAAGCAATTTTAGGTGGAGCATAAAGTCGAAACATACCCAGTTTTTGTCGAGAAAATCGCAACGAAGGTCGAGCACGGTCGAAACATAAGTCGAGCACAGTCGAAACATAAGCCAAGCACAGTCGAAACATATGTCGAGCAGAGTCAAAACATATGTCAAGCACAATCGAAACAGAGAGAAGAGTCAAAAAACGGACCTAGAAAAGCAATTTTTGACAGATTTTTTGAGGGCACAACTGAAAGACAGATGCAAATAGCAGAACAATCCTGTAAAAAATGTGTTTTTAATAACAGCTAGCAAGACTAGCATAATTGCTCATCACATACATGACCGCCACACGAGAAGGTCTACACCTGGTCCCGAAAAAAATTAAACTCAAAAAACAAAACTAGAAAATAATCAAATGAATCATTAAGTTCTCATTAAAATGTCAATCGTCAATTCGAGTTTCTTGTAATGGGGTTGCTTATATAGTAACTATTGACTGCCCGCACTGACAGAAATGGTTTCCGGTCGATTTAAATTGATTTTAAATTGATTTTAAATTGATCCAAATCGATTGAACATGTACAATTTACGAACTTAAATGGATTTTAAATCGATTTAAATCGAATTTTTTGAAATTTTTAAATCGATTTAAGTGTCTAAAAAATCAATTTAAATCGATTTCGATGAATTTTCCGACACACTAAATTGATTTTTTTGCTAACACGGCGAATAAAACATACCCTTTAAAAAATTGTTGGACTTTTTTTTTCTTGATCTTTTAAACATAAACACTCGTGCCAGATGTTATAGAATTCAATAAAATGATCAACTAAATAAGGTTTTAAACTTGAAAATTTGCAATATAATCATAGAAAACCATTGTAAATCAGATTATGGGCAAAACCTTGTGTAACAAACCAGAAAAAGGTCAGGTAAAATTAAATTGTGATCTCAATAATAGGCAATAAAATCATAGAAAATCTTGAAAGTAAATCAGATTTTAAGCAACAACTAATGAAGCGAATCAATACAAGAGTCAATATAGATCAGTTTTTGAACTCAAATATGCAAAAAAATTATAGAATTTTATCGACATTTTGGTCTTTTAATTTGGTCTTTTTCATGCTACTATACGCTATGGATGTAAAATAAAAAATCATAGGCAAGAAATAAATGCAATAAAAACTTAAACTCAAAAAACAAAACTAGAAAATAATCAAATGAATCATTCAGTCCTCACTAAAATATCAATCGTCAATTCGAGTTTCTTGTAATGGGGTTGCTTATATAGTAACTATTGACTGCCCGCACTGATAGAAATGTCTTTCGCTCGATTTAAATTGATTATAAATCGATTTTGAATCGATCCAAATTGATTAAACATGTACATTTTACGAACTTAAATGGATTTTAAATCAATTTAAATCGATCTTTTTGAATTTCTCAATTCAAATTAAGTGTTTAAAAAATCAATTTGAATCGATTTCGATGAATTTTCCTACACACTAAATTGATTTTTTTGCTAACACGGCGAATAAAACATACCCTTTAAAAAATTGTTGGACTTTTTAAGTAACAACTAATGAAACGAATCAGTATAAGGGTCAATATAGATCTGTTTTTGAACTCAAATATGCAAAAAAATCTTAGATTTTTCTCGATAATTTGGTCCTTTTATTTGGTCTTTTTTATGCTACTATACGCTATGGATGTAAAATAAAAAATAATAGGCCAGAAATAAACGCAATAAAAACTTGAAACTAATAATACTTGAATAAAAAAAATCGATTTAAATTGATATAAACCCGTTTTAATCCCCCTAAAAAAAACACTTTCAGACTGGAAAAAGTGCATTCAAATTGATTTAAAATCGATTTGGATCAATTTTTTTTAGCTGGGATTTAAGATCAATTTAAATCAATTTTAAATCGATCCAAATCAATCTTCATCTTTTTTATTTAATCTTCATACTAAAATCGATCTAAATTTAATCAACGTACTTTTTTCATACTAAAATCGATTTAAATTTAATCAACGTACTTTTTTCATACTAAAATCAATCTTAATCCATTTTTGTCAGTGCGGGTGGTGTCATCAGACTCGGAAATTACAGGTGCGTCAAGTTTAGGTGTGAAAGTGGAAACATTTAATCCCTTTTGAAAAAAATTGAAGGCGCTTTTGAAAAGAAATGTCGATTTGGTCCTCACAAAATCTCTATAAAAAAATGTACCCATAGGGGGGACCCTGTGGTTAAAAACATTGTGCTCAAGAATTGAAGGGGGAGGGCAGTCGCCCTCCTCGGCACGCTACTGCTCGGGTGTAAAAAGCCTAAATTTATTGTAATAGTTAAATTTTTGGTGCAAATATAATCACGTAATTTGCTTGAGTTTCGTAACAAGTCAATTAAATTACATGATTAGTTTGCAGCGAAATAATTGATTTTTGTGGACTATGGAAGTTTATCACAGATTTTAATTTCATTAATTGAGAACAGTCTAAAATTAAACGCTTATTTTATGTCAGAGCAGTTAAATTTATTAGAACTGGCTCGGTCAGTTTTAAATCAGCAGATCTAAGCTGGCTCTAGCAGAAGTGTACAACTTTTCTTATGAGACTTATAAAATTTGATAAAACGATTTAATTTTTGCCTGAATTTGGTCAATTTAATCAATCATTGAGTAAATTGGAACTGAACTGAGTCATATTTAAATTTGATTACGTAAGTCTAAGAAACAAACATTGGCCCAAAAAATATTCTGAAAACTGCCTGATAAGAAAAACAGAAAAATGTCAAAATTGAGGGGAAACGAATCTCTTTAATTTAAATTTTAGTCGCTAAATCAGCCTTATGCTCGAACAAACAGTTTCCAAAAATACTTTTAAAACTGTGATATAAGGTAATCAGACATAAATTTATTACATAAATTAATCAAATTTTTAAAGTTTTAGTCACTCAAATATGACTTTATGGCTGATATAGAAAAAAAATACGTCAAAAATTCCTAGTTAAAAGTCAAAACTTGTCAGCAGAAAAAAACCATCCCGAGCACAAATATTACGTCTCTTTTTTTGAAAGTCGGAACAAAAAATATTTACGTTCATGTATAGAAAAAAAGCCTATTTTAACATTCTATTTATGGAAAAAAAATCTAATTATACAATTTCACCAATAAATAAAAAGCTAGTCATGCTTTTTTTAAGCAGTTTTTTTTTATCTGGAAAAGTAAATGTATGACATGCAAATTTTTATTGATGAAAAGCGTACAGGAGTCTTTTTTGTCAACCCGGGTCGTCATTTGAGTTTTACAAGAAATTCACTAAAACAGACATTTTCCTTATTTCAACACCTATACCACTTTGCATTACAAACGAAAGGTCAAAGCAGTCAAAACATGCAACAGTTTGTTTGGGATAGTCAAAACAAGCATAAGTCGATACCTCGACCCGTGTATCTCCTGAGCTGTGTATCTAGTGACTTAATGTTCCGACTTTCGAAAAAAGTGATTAAATGTTGTGTTCGGAGTGGTTTTTTCTCCAGAAAAATCTGGAAATTTCCAATGCGCAGATTGGACTTTTTGATGGAATTTTTAACTATGAATTTTTGACGGAACTGTTTTTCAGTATGAGTTTTGGTAATTTTGGTACAAAGTTTTGGTAATTTTTTATTAATTGTTTTCGAAAATATATTTTTTTAAAGCGACCTTCAAATACCATAAAAAGCCATCCAAATTTTATTCTGAGACAAACAGTTTTGTTATAATTGAAATTTAGCGTATTTCGAAATACATTAAAACGCTTTGCTCTTTGATCAGTTAGTTAAAACAAATTAAAATTCACAGATTTCGTATTTTTATCTAATTTTTTGTTATGTAGCATTGTTAGCGCGTGCATTTGAGCCTTTTATGCATTTTGTGAACAATTTTTTGGGTCAGTTTTCTCCAAAAAAATTACTTAAAGCAAGCTAAAAAAACCCTTTAACTTTAGAATCTAAATCTGGAACTAGTTTTGGTCAACTTTCGGATTTTATGCATTTTTTTTCAATAGCCTGATTTTGTTGAATTGTTTTTGTGTTCAGCCAGCTTCTGCCGCGTATAAAGAATGATACATCAGTTTGTTCAGAATACTGTTCGCATATAAAATAGTTGAAATATTGATATGTTCAAATGCCCACAAAAGCTGACTACCGAAAAATGAGTTATAAAATCCTGAATTGTATTCTGTCTTTCTGATTTTTTTTTCTCAAAACCGTACGTCCTTGGTCAGGGTTATTTGGAGCTTTTACACTCGGGATAGTCGGGATAAAGGAAGGATAACGAGAAAAAAATTATTTTATCGGGGAAAGTCGGTGCTGTCCAGAATGAAGCTATTTGAGTTAGGTTCTAGGTTTAACTCATTGAGTAATTTCGGATAGGGTACACCGTCTGCTCGTCACGCTATCTTATTTTCGGCCGGATAGATTCGTGCAACTTCTTAGTCTAATACCGATCCTAATCTTACTCTTATATCTACTAGTCTCAGGGTGATTAACTAGTCTCTGCTAGGCTCAATAGATCTAGAGTATACTGGCTTATTGCGATTGCTAAAGTTCTCTTGGAGAGGTAAGTAATTTCTAAGTTAAATTCAAATCTCTCTGGTGCTGAAATTACAAGTAATGTCAGCACTTACAAATAAGTGGCTTGTTAGTTAGATGGATCGTGATTGATTAAAATAAAATATTTTATAGAGATGAAATATCCAATTTATAACTAAAAATAAATATAGTTTATATCTGGTTCCACCCATCCGGGGTTTACAGAGTTTTGAATCTTAGATCTTCTATCTGTAATGAAGGATGGATGTTGGTCGTTGTTATTTGGCGAGCATCATTTACTGTTTTGTACTTGGGAAAGAAAGCTCCAAGAAGTTAGAGTCATCGATAGGAAGTTGTTAGTTATCGTTTGACAAAGACTATGACTGTCAATGAAATCAATCTGATTTCATGTTGGTTTGCTATGATCGTCTGTTCTTGATTGGTTGCGGAGAACTTTGTTTCGATATGGTTTGGGAATGGCGTGAACATCGTGTTTGGAAGGGATGCCTTGTAACTCGGATCTGTACGTATACTTGAACATCGAGGTGGTCATTGGTCTGATTCAATGAAGTCCTTTTCTGCGAAGTCAAGTCGTTCTCTAAATTCTTTATGAGTCGTGATTGTGAGCGGCATGTCAGTTGTATTTAGCCATCCTGTAGGTTGAGTGTGATGAGTTCGTCTAGTCTTTGGATGCTTGTTTTTGTGATTGTTTGTGATCTATGTACTGCATAATATAAATTACATTTTATAAAAAAATTTCAGTTCTATTTTTTAGTTATGATTTTGATTAATTGTTTTCGCAATTGTTCTCGCGTTTTAGTTCAGTTATTTTTAAGAGTTACTCACACTTGAGTACCTCTTGTCAAAAAAAGTGATGTGGTCACAAAGCGTGGACGTAGCACGGTGGGTTAGGCCGGCTATAGAGCATGCTCAGGACGTCCTCTCTTATGGGTTAGGGCAGGAAGGGGAGTATGATTTCGTGCTGGTTTTTTAAGAGGTCCTGTTTTGTGTTAACTTTTGTGTTATATTTTTTTTTTGGTTTTTCTTTTGTTTCGTTGGTTGTGTCTTTTTCTCAAAAATCAAATTTTTTTTGGTTTGGGTTTGACTTCCGACTTTTTGGTGTTTTATTGTTTCTTTTTTAGACTTGGTAATAGTCATTAAAAGAATAAATTATCCAGTTGTAAGCTGGTTTATTCCGGTTTGGGTACCGTGGGTTTTCTTTTCTTATTTACTATGTTAGTTTATGGTTTATGGTGTTTAGTAAGCTGCGTTGGTTTGTTTGGTTATTATATAATTCCATTCCAACCGGGTTAAAGGAAAAGTGGAAGTTGTTATTGCTTGTTTGAGTTGCTGTTAGTGTAATCTTAAAAATTGAATTCATTAATTTAAACAATTCTTCGTGGGCGAGCTGTGCGATTGTAGATAGAATTTCTGTACGTTTAAACAGAAGTTATAGAAAAAGTTAGTACTGCATTTCAATCCTACGAACTAACTCTTAATTCAACCTTCTTATTATCTCTTAACTTAGCTTTGTTACCTTAGTCTTTTATTTGGTCTTAGATAAAAGCCTACATCTAAATTGTAGGAATCTTAACTCAAATTTTCTTAAAGTAGTCTTAGTTTAAGTTTAACCAGTTTTAACCTACAGACGGTTTGTCCTAAATTTTTAACATGGCGCAGTCAAACGAGTCAAACCTACGAGGACTAGAGTTTTTTTGGAATAACACATCAAGTGAAAATCAGCATGACTGGGAAAGGTGGTCGGAAAGTTCCAACTAACATTCATCGCGAAAGATTCCGTGGACATTGAAGATGTAATTAACCCACCGGTAAAAACTGAACTAACATACCCAATGGCAGAACCAGCGGAACCATTCGATGATCAGGCCCGTCGGGCGGAAAAAGAAGAACAACACCGAATAGCTGTCCAAAATTACAACGAAGAAATGAGAAGGAGGAAGGCAGAAGACAATACAAAATTCAACGGACTTCAAATTGGAGATAATGACAAAAAATTAAAATCACAATTAAACCTAGAACTCGGAAGAGAAGGACAGAAATGCTTCTCACATAAAAATCCTGGGAAAAGAATACTGGACATTAACTTTGCTGAATTCTGGGAGTTACTCAAAACTACTTTTACGGTCACTACAAATCTAACATATGAAAGAATGAAATTTTTTGGCCGAAGACAGAAAGAAAACGAGTCTTTAGAGAAATTTCATGAAATACTATCCGAATTAGCAAAAAACTGTAAGCTGGCGGAATTCGAGTCAGAATTAGTCAGAGACATCTTCATTAAAAATATGAGAAGCGTTGAGATACAAAATAAACTATGCATCGAATACTTGACTCCAGAAAACGTATTATCATACGTACTAGTCCACAAAAAAGCACTAAAATTTATCAACAGTGCTAAAAATTTACTACCGATAATGCGGTACAGAGACCACAATACATAAAGAATGAACCGACTCTAAATATCGTCGAAAACAATAAGTGATGTAACTGTGGTCAGCAGTTCAAGAAAGGACACCTAACTTCATGCCCAGCTAGAGATAGAAATTGCAATACGTGCGGACGTAAAGGCCATTTTGCAAAACATTGCAGGAGTTCAGCAAGAACGCAAGCAAACATCGTCGAACAAAACCAAATATCCCAGGTAAACGAAAATACCAGGGCTAACCCGCAGGAAAACCCCGAATTCGAAGTCAACTTAGATGATTTTTTAGTTCTAGCAGTGGACACTGATAGCCAAAGAAATGCAGTCGAAGATAAGATTGAACGTGGAGTGAGAACCGTAATTAAACACGAAGGCTTAGAACTAAAAAAGTCGTTGATGGTATCTCTGGGAAATTTCAACCTCTACCGTACAGAAATCCAGATTGACTCAGCAAGCCCAGTCTCATTCATGAAAAAAGACCTACTTCATGAACTGAAGATATGAGATAGATTTTTAAAGTTAGAACCCGTGGACGAATTAACAAAGAAAGCGTACCAAGGCTTCGGGAGCACAATAAATATTATTGGAAGAGTTCGGGTGAGAATTCGATCAAAGAGCTGGGACGCTAGCGAACAGAAACTATTCATTACCGAAGGTGCATAAAGAAATCTCCTCGGAAACAATATATTACCGAACCTGGGAATAGTAGTGCTCCAGAATCAACCTCCACCCAACGGGCCAGAGCTACGGAGAACTCAGAAAGCATCACCCATCGGTTAAAGCCAATACAGGTGAAGGGAAAACGCATTCCGATTCATCTTCTCCCTAAAGTTAAACTATGTATTGACCAACTACTAGGAAATGGTCACATCGAAAAACTGTCTAGATGTTCTGAAGATTGTTTCATCTCCCCTATCGTAATTACAGCCAAAAGAGACGGATCAATTAAACTAGCATAAACTCGAAATTATTGAACAAACAGATAATTCGTAATAGATATCAAATGCCGAATCTTTTCGAAATAATTGATAACGTAGCGGTTACGATTAGCGGGCACAAACAAAAAAATATTCGGTTCTCATTGATCGATCTAAAGTACGCTTATAGCCAAATACCGCTTTCAAAAAAGGCAAGTAACCAATGTAATTTCAACATCGTGGGGGGAGAAGTAACAGGCTCTTATCGTTTTAAAACCGGATTTTATCGACTGACGATTTATGAGTTTCAACGCATAATGGACCACCTGACGAAAAAATTGCCAAATACCCATTGTTACCTCGACGACATCTTAACTGCTACCGTGGGTAGCAAGGATGAACACAGAAAACTAGTTATTAACGTTTTAAAAACGCTAGACGACGAAGGATTGGCCATAAAATTGGAAAAGTGCACATTTTTGACTCATAACATAGAATGGTTGGGATTAAAAATCGACGCAAAAGGGACGACACCACTAATACATAAATCTGACGCAATTAGAAACCTGAAAGAACGAAGTTGTATTAAAGATATAAGAACAATAATGGGATCAATTAACCAATTTAACAAGTTTATACCAAATTTGGCGTCTTTATCAGCACCGTTTAGAGAACTTATGCAGAAAATAAATCATTCAAGTGGTCCACGGTGCACGTTGAAAAAACTAAGAAAGAAATCTGTAACACGGTAACGAATCATCATTTCCATGTAAAATTGAATACCAGAGTGAAATGCGACGCATCACATTTAGGACTGGGCGCGTCCATCGAACAAGACGATCGGTGAATTGGAAAACTGTAGTGTTCGCTAGCAGATTTTTGAATGTTACAGCATGAACTCGAATTGTTGGGTCTAGTGTGGGCTAGCATAATTGCTCATCATATACAAGACCGCCACGAGAAGGTCTACACCTGGTCCCGAAAAAGCATAAACTCGAAAAAAACTAGAAAATAGTCAAATGAATCATTCGGTCCTCAGTAAAATATCAATCGTCAATTGATCAAAACAGTTATTGAAAGGATAAAAATTTTGACCCACCTTGGAGCTTAAATTTCAAATCGTTTTTTAGTTTTTGTTTTGCAATTGTTGGTACCGTTTCTGCGAATTGACTGTATCGAAGAATTATTAACAAAAGTTAGAAAACAGCAATTTGGATATGGTCTATGTATTTTCATTTTCATTTATGACAAGTCTATAAAGGCAACATGTTTTGCATGATCCTCGGATGCAGAATATTACATTGCTCGGGAGCAGAGGCGTGCGCAGAATTTTTTGAGTGGGGGGGGCGGTTTTTTTTCTTTAAAAAAAGTTCAAACAAAAATTGAAATAAAAAAATATAGAATCACAAATTATACAGAAAGTAACAAGTCAGTGATTTATGAAATCTTGTCCAATGAACAAATTTTAGAAACGAAACTGTAAACGTTGGTTTTTGAAGCCGAATTTTTTGATGATTTCAACTATGTCAAAGCTTTCTTTTTTATGGGTTTACGAAAGAGCTGGTGATGATAGCCGGTCTTCCCGCATTTTTGATCTCAACTATGTTTTAAGAAAATTCATCGCAGAAAAAAATCATTTGGCCCTGCAGACAGTGACCAGCAAGCTGGCAAAAATTTGCATCAGGGCGTACACTGTGGGCATTAAAGTCTTTGAGCCTTGGACTAAGCCTTCTTTAAAACTCGATGGAGCAAAAGCGTTGCCGGACCATGGATTTCCAAACCTCAAGCTCAGATTCAAAATTTTCACCCGGAAGAATTTCGGAATATAGTGCTAGGGTTTGTCCCGAGTCCAGTGAAGAAAGGGTGACTTCACAGATTGAAGCTATGGGTGCCAACAGAGGAGGAAGCTCATCGACTGCAACACCCGTGCTGCTAGAAGATTGACTCGCTTGAGATGGTTGCAGTTCAGCAGGCAGACTAGAAGTGGGGCACTTGTGTTCTGTAGGAAGGTCAAGTGGCGGACCATATTCCGGGGAGGGAGTTTTTGCTTTCTTCTGGAAGAATGGTTGCATCATCTTCTGAGCTTCGGGAAAGAGCTGGATTTTGATGGTTGTTTTGACATTCTGGGGTTGATATCAGGAAGTTATAATGACAGTATGAAGTGTAATAGGATTTTGAATGAAGTGAATTCGGTTAAAATTTGGGTTGCTTATATAGTAACTTTTGACTGGTGTTATCAGACTCGGAAATTACAGGTGCGTCAAGTTTAGGTGTAAAATTGGAAACATTTAATCCCTTTTGAAAAAAATCGGATTTGGTCCTCACATAATCTATATAAAAAAATGTACCTATAATGACCCTGTGGTAAAAAAATTGTGCTCAAGAATTGAGGGGGAGGGCAGTCGCCCTCCTCGGCACGCTACTGCTCGGGTGTAAAAAGCCTAAATTTATTGTAATAGTTAAATTTTTGTCGCAAATAGAATCACGTATTTCGCTTGAGTTTCGTAACAAATCAATTACATGATTAGTTTGCTGCGAAATAATTGATTTTTGTGGACTATGGAAGTTTATCACAGATTTTAATTTCATTAATTGAGAACAGACTAAAATTAAACGCGTATTTTATGTCAGAGCAGTTAAATTTATTAGAACTGGCTCGGTCAGTTTTAAATCAGCAAATCTAAGCTGGCTCTAGCAGAAGTGTTCAATTTTTTATGAGACTCGGGTCATTGAGTAAATTGGAACTGAACTGAGTCATATTTAAATTTGATTACGTTAAAAAACAAACATTGGCCCAAAAATTTTTCTGAAAACTGCCTGATAAGAAAAATGGAAAAATGTCAAAACTGAGGGGAAACGAATCCCTTTAATTTTAACTTAAGTCGCTGAATCAGCCTTATGCTCTGGAACCTGATCTAAACTACATAGGATCGGTATTAGACTAAGAAGTTGCACGAATCTATCCGGCCGAAAATGAGATAGCGTGACGAGCAGACGGTGTACCCTATCCGAAATTACTCTATGAGTTAACCACATCGGTTCTAACTCAGCTCAAACAAACAGTTTCCAAAAAACTTATCCTTTCTTAAATACTTTTAAAATTGTGATATAAGGTAATCAGACATAAACTTATTACATAAAATAATCAAATTTTCAAAATTTTAATCACTTAAACATGACTTTATGGCTGATGTAGAAAAAAAATACGTCAAAGATTCCTAGTTAAAAGTCGAAATTGGTCAGGAGAAAAAAACCACCCGAGCACAAATATTCCGTCTCTTTTTTCGAAAGTCGGAACAAAAATTATCTACGTTCATGTATCGAAAAATAGCCTGTTTTAGGATTCTATTCATGGAAAAAAATCTAATTATACAATTTCACCAATAAATAAAAAGCTAGTCATCCCTTTTTCAAGCAGTTTTTTTTATCTGGAAAAATAAATGTATGATATGCAAATTTTCATTGATGAAAAGCGTACAGGAGTATTTTTTGTCAACCCGGGTCGTCATTTGAGTTTTACGAGAAATTCACTAATACAGACATTTTCCTTATTTCAACAGCTATGCCACTTTGCATTACAAACGAAAGGTCATTGCAGTCAAAACATGCAACAGTTTGTTTGGGATAGTCGAAACAAACATTAGTCGATACCTCGACCCGTGCAACTCCTGAGCTGTGTACATAGTGACTTAATGTTCCGACTTTCAAAAAAATTGATTAAATGTTGTGCTCGGAGTGGTTTTTTCTCCAAAAAAACCTGGAATTTTCCAATGCGCAGATTGGAATTTTCGATGGAATTTTTAATTATGAATTTTTGATGGAATCATTTTTCAGTATGAGTTTTCGACGGAATTTTAAATCAAAGAAAAGATTTTGTTGTCCTAACTTCAAATGGTTTTTTGGAAAAGATACTTTACCTGTAATCAAGTTTTGTGAAGTTATGAGGGTTCCAAGATTGCCATTATGGACCAAATTGAGACAATTAAGGTGCTATGTATTTCGCGCTATTATTGTGTAAGCGGAGATAAAAACCTTCGTAGAAATTGTTCCTTCCAATATCGTTGAAGCAGGCAAATTGTCATAATTTGTACAATACTAGTGCAAAATCTATCAACTTGTACTTTATAAGACGTGCTTTACAAAACTCGTGGTAATTTTTTGTTCAATGTTTTCGAAAAAAAAACATTTTTTTAAAGCGAACACTGCTTCAAAGACCTTAAAAAGCCGTCAAAATTTTATTCTGAGACAAACAGTTTCGCTATAATTGAAATTTAGCGTATTTCGAAATACATTAAAACGCTTTGCTCTTTGATCAATTAGTTGAAACAAATTAAATTTCACAGATTTCGTATTTTTATCTAATTATTTGTTATGTAGCATTGTTAGCGCGTGCTTTTGAGCCTTTTTGTTTCGACTTTCGATACGAAAAAAAAACGGAATATTTGTGCTCGGGGTGGGTTTTTTTTTCTTCAGACAAATTTCGACTTTTTAACTAGCCATTTTTGACGAATTTTTTTTATATTGTTCGAAAGGTATTGATGTCTTGAGCTCAAATTTGAAAAGATAGTTCACCTGTGATCATTTTTTGTCAAGTTATGGGGGTTTAAAGATTGCCATTTTGGCCAATTTGGGACAATTAACGCGCGATATATTTCGCGCTATTAACGCGTAATCGGAGAGTTAATCCGTCTTAGAAATCGTTCCAAATTGGTTTAACGAAGCTTATTTGCCATAATTGATTTGTTACAAGTAGCGAAATATATGCTTTTGTACTTTATATGGCATGTGGGAAGATGATTTAAAAAAAAATTAAAAATTTTTGAAAAAAAAAATTTTCATTTTGTTTTATTGCTTTTAATTTTTTAATGATATTACTGCTTCATAAATCTTAATGGGCAGTCGGAACATTCAGGGCTTTGGAAAATTCAGGGCAAAAATTAAAAGTAATAAAACAAAACGATTTTTTTTTCTAAAATTTGAAATTTTTTTAATGAAAATTATCCCCCCACACGCCATATAAAGTAAAAAGGATAGATTTCGCTACATGTAACAAATCAATTATGGCAAATAAGCTTCGTTGAACCAATTTGGAACGATTTCTACGACGGATTAACTCTCCGCTTACGCGTTAATAATCGCGCTCTAATTGTCCCAAATTGGCCAAAATGGCAATCTTTAAACCCCCATAACTTTACGAAAAATGATCACAGCTGAAATATCTTTTCAAATTTGAGCTCACGACAACAATACCTTTCGAATGACATTAAAAAATTCTGTCAAAAATGCCTAGATAAAAAGTCGAAATTTGTCTGAAGAAAAAAAACCCACCCCGAGCACAAATATTCCGTTACTTTCGTATCGAAAGTCGGAACAATAAAACCCTTCAACTTTAGAATCTAAAACTTGAACTAATTTGTGTAGTTTCGGTTTTTATTCATTTTTTCAATAGCCTGATTTTGTTGGATTGTTTTTGTGTTCAGCCAACTTCTGCCGCGTGTAAAGAATGATACATCAGTTTGTTCAAAATACTGTTCGCATATCAAATAGTTGAAATATTGATATGTTCAAATGCCCACAAAAGCTGACTACCGAAAAATGAGTTATAAAATCCTGAATTGCATTCTGTCTTTCTGATTTTATTTTCTAAAAACCGTACGTCCTTTGTCAGGGTTATTTGGAGCCTTTACACTCGGGATAGTCGGCATAAAGGAAGGATAACGAGAAAAAAGCTATTTCATAGGGGAAAGTCGGTGCAGTCCAGAATGAAGCTATTTATTGTGAAATTTCTTTTTGGAGAAGACAGGCGACTGCACTTGTTCGAAAACCACTGTAACTCTTTAAGTTTGTCCAACGCAGTAGGTCAACTTCGTCCAGACTCTAACTTTTAGTGACAGTGAGTTAGTTCTTCTAAGGGAAGTCTTATCGCAGTGGTAGCTGGAACCATAATCAGGAGGTAAAAAGCATCAGTTGCCGCTTTCTGAGAACAGACCACGACATCGGAGACCGAACTTTTCAAGGTTACAGAAAAAATTGCAAGAATGTTGACTTTTCACTCGTTTTCCTTGCAGTATGCTTTTGTATTATGAAATAATTTGAAAACAAACCGAACCAAAACCAACCCTATTCCCTAAAATGTCCTTATTCCAACATGAACAAATTATCAAAGTACTTTGAAAAATGTGTTGAAGGGTTTCACTGCTAAATTTTTAAGAAAATTTGCAATTTTTTGAAAACGAAAAACTGACGAAAAACAATTAAAAAACTAACCCAAAGAGTTGTTTATGAAATGCATAATGAAATGCAAAGTATACTATGAAATGCATAATGAAAAACAAATCAAAAGTTAGCTATAAACAGAAAAAAACTCAACAGAGGGTCGATTACACCTAAAATTAGAAAAATGTTCAACTTTTTAATAATTTTTTTTCTCACCTGGGTCAATTTCTTGAAAAAGGCTTCTCGGTTTCAATTGAATAGATTTAATCATAAATTTTTGGATAATTACATTCTAGGAAATACGATTTTACTGGGCATACTTTGAGACTTTTTATTGATCAATCAGTAGAACTTGTTTCTGTTGGTTTCTAAGTTATGGGTAGAAAAGACTACCTGAGAAAACTAAATTAATTTTTTATATAGAGAATGGTTTAAAGGTGAGAATAAAGAGGTTTTACGTTTAATAAATGGTTACCGGTAGAAAATCCATTGAATTGGATCAAAGAATTTAAAAACTTTTTTTGTTCTCCGCTTAATGAGACACCTGAAAACGGGCCTTGTTGGCTCAATGGTGTTCTCCCAAACGATTCTAATTTGTATTTATAAATTTTTATAAATAACTTTGTAACTAGATATCGTTTGGAAACAATTTATTGTTATTATTATAACGAAAGTATACTAACCAACATGTATCTAATAACTGTCTATTAATCAATTATATGCGTTAATATCTAACTTTATACCACGTACGCTCTTCAGTATTTCATTGCCATTTTGAATTGAAATGGTCACATTTCGGGCACTTGCGTTGTTCTGAAAACAGTTCCAATTTAGTTCTTGAGTTTTTACTCTCTCTTGGCATGCCTTGAAAAAAAGGGCGAAGTGTTATTTCATACGGGGGGGGGGGGTATTACAACAGATATATAAGTGTGATTGAAGACTCAAGACATCTCGTTAACATCATAAATGCAAAGGTACCTCCTTCTGATTCTGTTGGAAGCTGATGTATTCATAACTGGAGTGTTATGTTCAGCTGCCCAAGTGATTAAGAAATCAAGTATAACTTCCCAATTATAAAAGAATTATTACAGCAATGATTACACAAGGTAAAAAACCGGAGTTCATGTTTTCATTGACAGAGTATTTGTGAATTTAAAAATCTTTCTTTTCATCAAGGAAAAATTCTAGGACAGAAACTTCTTGGTTAACCTTTTGCTGATTTCAAAACTCCCTCAACACAAGCTTCCCGTACCTTATAAAATGAGTTGGGACCGATGTGGTTAACTCATACAGTAATTTCGGATAGGGTACACCGTCTGCTTGTCACGCTATCTTATTTTCGGCCGGATAGATTCGTGCAACTTCTTAGTCTAATACCGATCCTAATCTTACTCTTATATCTACTAGTCTCAGGGTGTTTAACTAGTCACTGCTAGGCTCAATAGATCTAGAGTATACTGGCTTATTGCACCTACTGAATTTCTCTTGGAGAGGCAACTAATTTCTAAGTTAAATTCAAATCTCTCTGGTGCTGAAATTACAAGTAATTTCAGCATTTACAAATAAGCGGGTTGTTAGTTAGATGGATTATGATTGGTTAATATTAAATACTTTACAGTGGTAAAATATCTAATTTATCCAATAAAAAAATGTAATTTAAATCAGGTTCCACCCATCCGGGGTTTACAGAGTTTTTTAGAACTATCTTTCTTCTCTGCAATTTGAAGGATGGACGATGAACGTTGGTATTTGGCGAACATCATTTTCTTGTCCGGTTGCTCTTGGAGAAGAACGTTCCAGGACGCTGAAATTATGGATAGGAAATTGTTACGTCGTCATTCGACAACGACTGTGATCCCCAATGAAATCAATCCGATTTCAAAATGGTTTGCTATGAATAGTTTTTCTGTATTATGTAGAGAACTTGTTTTGTGTGCAACCTCGTCTGGGAATGGCGTGAAGATCGTGTGTGGAAGGGATGCTTATAACTCGGATCTGTACGTATACTTGAACATCGAGGTGGTCATTGTTCTAGTTCAATGAAGTCCTTTTCTGCGAAGTCAAGTCGTACTCTAAATCCTTTGAGTTGTGATTGTGGACGGCATGTCAGTTGTGTTTAGCCATTCTTTTGTTCGAGTGTGATGGGATCATCTCGTCTTTGGATGTTCGTCTTTGTTGTTGTGTATGACCTATATACTGCAAAGTATGACTTACATTTTATAAAATTATGTTAATTCGGTTTTTTAATCATGAATTTAGTTAGTCGTTTTCACAAAAGCGTTTTGTTTTAGTTCGGTTATTTTGAAGAGTTACTCACCCTTGAGTACCTCTTATTAAAAATAGGAGTGTGGTCACAAAGCGTGGATGTAGCGCGGTGGGTTAGGCCGGCTATAGAGCATGCCGGCTATTAGGCCAGGAGTGGGAGTATGATTTCATGCTGTTTCTTTGAGAGGTCCTGTTATGTGATAACGTTTTATGTTGGGTTTATGTTGGTCTTTCTTATGTTACTTTGGTTGTGTCCTTTTTTCAAAAATCAAATTGTTTTTGGTATGGGTTTGTCTTGCGACTTTTTTGTGTTTTTTTATTTCTTTCTTAGACTTTTTAATAGTCTTCAAAAGAATAAATTATCCAGTTTTAAACTTGGTTAACCCGGTTTGGGTACCATTGGTTTTCTTTTCTTAGTCATGCTGTTATTTTATGATTTGTGGTGTTTAGTAAGCTGCGTTGGTTAGTTTGGTTTAGTATATAATTCCTTTCCAACCGGGTTAAAGGAAAGTTTGAAACTTGTTATCGTGAGTTGTTGATAGTGAAAGCTTGAAACTTAAAATCATTATTTAAACAATTCTTCGTGGGCGAGCTGTGCGAGTTTGGATAGAAGTCTTGTGCGAGTGAATAAAAATATTGAAAAAATTAGTGCTGCTTTCTCATTTTATCAATTTATTGCATAGAATTTGAATTTTGCTGCGTTTTGGGGAAATTTAAAATTATAATTTTTCATCGTAGTTAAGTTTACTGCTTCATGGGGAATTAATTTATAAATAAAATTACTACATTTGGTATGAGTTATACTACATTATTTAGTGCAAGAAGTTAACG
Organism: Symsagittifera roscoffensis; assembly: GCF_963678635.1. NCBI lineage: Eukaryota > Metazoa > Xenacoelomorpha > Acoela > Convolutidae > Symsagittifera > Symsagittifera roscoffensis. The sequence goes on from NC_087062.1 coordinate 57,883,807, forward strand.
AATTTCAAGTTAATTCAACAAGTTTGTATTTTTATTTTTCTTTTCTGTTTTGTAGATGATCGTGGTGTGAAGACTAGAAATATAAAGCAAACATTGATAGAAAATGGTTAGTACTAATTTAAATTTATTAGTTAAGAGTATTTCAAATTATACTTACCTTAATCTTCTGGGAAAAAGCCGTGGGGGAAGATGTCGTGAATCATATCTGATGTTGTTAGTAATTTGGCTAGTATGCGTATTATGTTTTTAGTTTGTAGCAGTGGCCAAAGCAATTGAAGTGTTTTAATGGTGTTTAGTTCTTCGTTTCCTACTGCAAACTCGTAAGGTGTGTTTTGAATGAGGTTATTTATTTTTGATTATATTTAGTATTGTGAATGAATTCTAATATGGGTATTTCAATAGGCTGGATAAATTCATGCGGGATAAGGAAGGGTCTGGATTCTTCGGCATTGAAGGTCTTCGTGATGGGAAAGAATATATACATTTGGCTAACTGGGTCATAGTTGCGGAGGATGCCGTGGAGGTTAGTATCTTTGATGCAATATGTAAAATTAAGGAAAAATGGTGACGTGTACTTTGAGTTAATAAACTGAAAACGATGGTGAAGTTGTCTTGATGGGTGTGCAAATCAAAATGATTTTGTATAAAACGATAGTATGTATATGTGTGCGTTTGTTTAGTGCGTAACATAATACCGTGGGAACAGTGCAAATCGCGTTCCTGTGGTGAAAGAAAGTGAAAGGTTACTGAAAATAACTGAAATTTATCATAGAAGCTCTCGTATGCTTGAATATCAGCTAGTGATTCTGAAATAATGTGGTCATTCTTTCTATCAAAAATATTAAGTGTGAATACGTATGATGTTTTGATGAAAAATTTTTCTGTTAGTTGCGGGTTTGCGAAGTGGTCTTCATCTAAAAATTGGTCTTGATTAGGGCGGATGATATTATGATCGTAGTATTCTATTGCAAATTCGTGAGCTCGGGGTGCAGTGAATGTTTTCAGTAACTTTTTATATCCAACGTAAGTAAATTGTCGAGGTGTTAGTGTTGTGGTGAGTCTATATAACATGTTTTTGTTCTTTTCTATGCTGTCATGAGTATTTGCTAGTGGTAGGCAAAGGGGGTTAGTAAAATTTTAATAAGCTGTCCAACGAAGTGTTGGCATTAAAACATGTTCATCTACAAAATTGCGTGTGTCATTAGTATCGTTAGGTGTGTTTAATGTATATTGCGGAAATGAGGGTAAGGTGATTTCAAGAAAATTTTTTGTGTTGGTGTGTTGCGGGTGATTAATGTATTCGCGGGCTGTTCCGGGTTTGGTTGGGAATGGGTGATTTGGAAATTTTTGTTTAAAAGTGCGATAAGCTCTGTGAGTGCTAGTAGGTGTTTCGGTGGATGTGGATGATTGTGCTAATGATGGAGTGTAAGCTGAGGAGGATGTGAGAGTAGGTGGATTTGAGGATGTTATTGTGGATGATAGTTGATGTATTGTAAGGGTGTTTGGGTGTATTAATTGTTGTTGTAAAGTTATAAAATTATCGAGCTCCTGGGAAATTTGGGGGGTATCTGGGGAATTATTATATGATCTGTCGGAATGAAGTGGAGAATAGGTTGGGGTCACTTGGGAAGCATACGAAGGAGTGGAAATGGATGGGAGTGGATGATTAGATGGGATTGGTTGAAAAGGAGGTTTTGAAAAAACTGAGGAGTTGGTCTGGGTATAATTAGAGGGAGATGGTTCGGAGTCTGCAAATTCGTCGGGGGTTTCTACATTAGAGTTATTAAATTGTGAGATAGAATATAAAACTGAAATATCTGAGTTAGTATTAGAATTCGTGCTTGATGATATATTAATAATCGGAAAATTGGGTGGTGGGAAAGCAAAAAGTGGAATTATTGGAATTTGAGTTTGGAGGTTGGCTGGGTGGGACTTTGAGCGATGGAGGTATCCAAGTTGTCGGCTCATCGTGGGCTAAAAAAATGATTATGTTTGGACTGAAAAGTGGTGGTATGGGGTTGTTCTATAATTCTATAAGTTGTTCGTATGTATTATCATTTTGTGAATGATGTGTCATTTTATGTTGGATAGGACTTTGTGTTGTATTTGGTCTGGAATTTGGATTATTTGTGATTGCTAGGTTTCGGTAATTTTGGGGAACTAATGATAATGGATAATTTTGCGGTAGGGGTGGCAACTGTGGTGCGGTAGGTGTTATTTCTATATTATTGTGTTCTTCGTCGTAAGTGTTTTGTCTTGTGGATATTTTTGTGTTATATTCTTTTATACGTGCATCTAGAAATATTTTGTTTATTGATGATGAAAAAATTCCAAAAAATCCTGCAAATAGTATACGTGCTACACTTGCTTGTCTGTTTACTTGTGTGTGTATAGCGCGAGTGTTATAGATTCCTTTTAAGAGTGCGAAAAGAAATCCTATAAAATTAAACATGGCGTATAAGATAGTTAATTTTTCTAAGATGTAATAGGGCCATCCTAGAAAAGCTAGAATTTCGTTCTTTAAGGTGACAAAACTGAAAATATTTATAGGTGAAATATCTTGTGGTATGTATTTTTCACCGTTTAAACATATGTAGTCTTTAATGTCTTTGAAATATCCGCTATAATCTTGTGTATAGATGTCTGCGAATTCTGCGGTTTCGGCAAGTTTTCTTAAATTCTGGTCAATTGATTGTCTTTGTATTGTGTCCATTTGTGTTAATAATTCCTGAAATTGTTGTGTTCTAATGTGATGTTGGATATCTGATTTGGAAAATATTCCAATTGATTGTAAATTAATATTTGGATTACGAGCAATAGCTCTGATGCTTTCGGGTGAAATTTTTTTGAGTGATTGCATTAATGTAGGGTATGGTGTAAGGAGATAGTATTTATCTTCATCAGGATTTAATTGTACTACATTGTGGTTATTTTCTGATCCACATGGGACTGCGTTATCCCAAAAATATGTTCGGCTTGAAAGTGTGCCGACAAAATGTACCTTATTTTTATAGAATATAGGGATTTTTTTATAACAACGTTTGTCTTCAAAAACTTATAGTTGTGATACTTTTTTGGTACAAGTTTAAAACCTTAAAATCTTTCCTTCGTAATCTAGAAAATTTGATCTGTTTCCTGATAATAAGTATCCTGCGTAAGGTAGATTTAGTACTGCTAGTGCGAGTGATTGTAGGATTTATGTTCTTTCCAATTGGCATAGTTGATGAAGTGTCTCTAATTCGGAGAGTGACATTTCTCGACAAATTCGACTAATTGTGTAGTCTAACTTCATATCTAAGTGGATATTGTAATGAATATTACCAAAATAGGTGCTATTCATTAGTGATAGTTCTTGTAAACGTGTGCTTTTACCGTCATGTGGTTTTAGTTTTCCACCAGGTTGACCTGTGCTTTTTTGAAAGTTAACTGGGATGTATGATGTTCCTTCAATTATAGGATGACTTGTGGCATAAGAGTCAAATTTTATTTTTTCAGTGCTCATGTCGAAACCTTTTTCGTATTCGACAAGTATTTCAGAATATTGTGTCTTATAAAGTGGATTTCTGTATTTACATGCAAATTCTGTTTCTTGATAGATTTGGAAACGTGTTAATTTATTTTCTATATCATGAATATTTAAAAAATCATTACTTTGCTTTCGGGATGGGTTTACTTGTTTGTATGGAAATGATTCTATAAAATATTTTTCATGAAATTTTATCATTCGAGCGCGTATTTTTGCTACTTGGAATGTTGTGCATGTATCTTCGGGAAACCAAACAATTGTTGCTTGGGTCCTTGTTGTAGGGTCACAATAACCTTGATCATTTTTGCAAGGTTATCTAATTCCTTGATAGATCATTGTGTTATCAGATAAATCTCGTGTGAGTTGTACTTTTTCGAGTTGTATTTTCCAATCGAAAAACATTATTTCTAGATATCCTTTATTTTTTGTGTCTGCTTTGCAGTTTGAGGGTTCATTTATTCCAATGTGTGGTATCCAGTGTTTATCGTGTATGTCATAAATTAATCTTCCGTGTGCGCCGTTGTATGGGTTTTTTTCGTCTAATTTTATATGTCCTTGATATCGTTCAAGTTCTGCTTGATGTACAGAATCGGCAAAGACTTGAAAATTTACTATTTTTCTGTCTGTGTTTTTTTTTCTTGTGATGTTTAGTCTGAGTAGTTCGTTTTTAAAATCATCGGGTTTTAGATGTAAGAGTCGTTCTATTTTGCTTTGATAAAATGATTTGTGATCAAGTCGGTTCTTATTTCCATTGGAAACTTGTGAACAGTGTACTTTCTTTTCGGAAAATGTTGCTGTAAATTTATATCCTGTGACTGTTGTTGCTCGGGCGTTTGAATATAATGTTGCTATTACATTTGTAGTTTCTATAGCTTGTGGTTCTGTTTCGCATTGTGATACTTGATTTATTGCATATTTGCTTAGTGTTTTTTGTTCGTTTTCTTCACAATGATAGTGTGTTACTAATAAATCCTGGGGTCCTGTGCGAGGAGAAAGATTTGTGTTTTGGTCAGAAAAAATTAGAAAAAAGATGTGTTGAAATGTTAATGTTTTTAGAATATACATGTGTATGATAACCCTGAGTATGGGTTATAAAATGTGATGAAACCAATTGTGTTTTTTGTATATCTATCGTATTTATATATTACTTCAGTTGTTATAAATGGTGGTGGTAGCGATTGAGCTGATATATTTGGTGGATTTAATGGGTTGGGATGTTGAACAATATTGTTAAGTTTGATCGTGATTCCAAATTTTAATTGGAGACTATTTTGTTGAAGTGTTTGAATATTGTGTTCACGAATGTCTTCGTGGATATCTTGTCTATTTTGTAGTCTCTTGAGTGCCCAACTGTGGAGTCGGTTACAATCTTGATGTTGTCCAAATAATGGTGGGGGTGCTACGAATGTATTCCAATCTAGTCGTAAAGGGATAGTTGTTGATGATTGTTCTCGATATCTAGCGTCGAGGTTATTTGGAAAATTTAAAGGAAAAAGCGTCGGTGAAATTTGACTTAATGATGTTGTTGACGGTAGTGATAATGTTTCTGTTAGTGATGATAGTGTTGTATCCGTAGAAATATCTATTGGATTATTCACTAAGTTTGGTTCACCTTGTGTATATGAGTGTGTTGCCCAATATGGTAGTCGTGCGGTGGGATTGGGGGGGGGGTTTAAAGGATTTTGACGTATTTGTTCAGATGTTGGTGTTGAACCTAAGTAATCTGAGGGTATATTTGAGGTGCTATGTTGTGAAAGTAGAGTGGGAGTTTCTGGCAATGTACTACTTGAAATTTCTGAACTAGTTGGTGTTGGCGACTGGGGTATATCAAAATGAACTCCAGGGGTTTGAAAACTTCTATTTCTTCGTGGATGTATAATTTGTCTATTTATTGCAACTGTATTTTGATTTTGACTAATGTTTCTTATTCTGTTTAAGTCTTGTGGTAATGTGGGGTACAAATTATATGTTGGTTCACTTAGGGGTGCCTGTCGTTGAACTGGTTCTAATGGTTCGGATAAGCGAGCGTGTCGTTCTTCAAAAGTGTATGGGTTATCTTGAAAAGAAATTCGTGTCGATGTTTGGGGGTTTTGGGTAGTTGTGGGTATTGCTGGGTTTTCTTGGGATGATGTCGATGAAGACTGATTTTCTGATTGTTGGTTAGCAATTTTTGAAACGTGTCCGATTGATTTTTTCTAGCGGGAAGATTTATGTTTATTGTAGTATTCTTCGATGAAAAGATTGTTGCTAAGGCGAATGTGACTATTGCCGTTTTTACACATTTGCACATTGTCAGTATTAGGGATGATAAAAATAAGATGAAAATTACAAAAAATAAAAAATACCTGTTCTACTAAAAGTTGTTTGTATCATTTAGATAGACTTTCAATTATCGTACCGATGAATATGATCAATGATTTGGGAAAGTTGGAGATATATTTCAAAAAGGGAGTAGAAAATTTAAAAAATGTTGCAAAAAATTATTAAAATGATTATAAAAGCTTCAAAAGTATCGAAAAAAGAATATGAACAAAAGTTTGAATAATATGAAAAACTTTATTAAAAGATTTAAGATTGTATTTTTTAAGATATTGACTAATCGAGTGAAGAGCATTTAAGAAATGATTTCCTCGTCGAATATTTTTTGTTGTTTGAGGCGAGATTCAAGTGTGGTCGAGTTATTTATGGATTTTTTGACAAGTGGGTTGAGTTTTTTGAAAAATTGTTGGGGGCTATTTTTATGGTGTTTGGGAGGTCTTCTTTGATTTATTTTTTTTGTCGGGTGATCTGGGGTAAATTTGAAATATTTGTACTTTAGGCCAAATGATTATGGTCCTTTTTTACTTTAGGCTAATTTGCCATTTTTGGTTGGAGGGTTTTTGAGTTCTGAGTTGGGAAAATATTGTTGATCTTTGCGTTATTAGATAGGGGAGGGTTGTAATATTATGGTGGTATTTATTTTACTTGTCAAGTTTTAGCGAGTTGCTTATTTTTGACCTGAAGGTTGTAAAGTTATAGTTATAGATATGCCTGGAGTTTAATATCTTTCGGCTAATAGGTTGGTGTTAGAGGTATAGAAGGTGACGGATTTAAGTGAATCCTATTGGCTGAATCTGAACTAGAATTGTTGCGTATTTGTCAGCATGTTATCTTGAAAAATGAAATTTCAAAATGATCCAGAGGTGCAAAAATTATATTTTAAAATCAAAGTTGTTTTTGAAATTCAACTTTCTTAAATATTTTAGATTGTGGGATGAATGTTTTGTACTTTTACGTGGTTGATTTCTAAGTCGTGATGATTCTCTATGTTCTGATTTTTCTACTTGTTCATGTGGTAAAATTTTTTCTATCATTTTCCTGTTCTTTCTTTCTTTTTGAGGTATTTTTGGGACTGGTATTTTATGATTGTTTTTAGCTTTTATTTGTGGTTGATTTTGATTTTCATGATGAACGTTGTGTTGTTCATCTATTTCTTTTTCTGTATGTGGAACATTTTGAATAACTTTTAAACCTGTGAAAGAATATAATTGAGTTAATTCGCGTAGTGCGTATTCTTTTGGGTAGTAGGGCAATAGATTGTTACGATGTTGAACAATTTCTTTTTTAGTTGGATCTGTAATTTTATACGTTACGTCAGTGGGTTTGGCAATTATTTGGTATGGTCCTTTTCCAGGGGGTTGTAATTTCTTAGAGATTCCTTTTTGCGTATTAAAGTTAGGTATTAAGACGAATGTTCCAATTTTTAAATCTGTGGCTGGTGTAAAGCGTGAATTAATTTGATCGTTAATGTTTTGCCTTTGTAACAATTTCTTTGTTACTTTTTGGTAAATATCATTGTTTTTTATCTCTATTTAAAATCCATTCGGTGTGTGTGCCGGAGGCTAATTTAAGAATTTTTGGGTGATGAAAATGATCTTCATCATGTGTGTGTAAAGGTAGGTTATAACAAACTGAGTCTTTATTTGGTTGGCAATGACCATGTGTATTTTTATGAGAGTTTGCTGTAAACATAATTGGTTTACGTGGCTTTTGATTAAAAACCATTTCGTATGGTGACATTCCTAGAGTTGTCGTAATATGTGAATGATATGCTAAGGGAAATAATTTTACATCTGCTGACCATTCTGTGTATCTTGTATCATTTCCATTTATGATACATCTAAGATATTCTTGTAGTGAACGGTTCATACCTTCAACTAAACCATTTGTCCAAGGTGCATGAGATGTACGTGGTTTGTGTGTGATGTTATATAAGTGACATAGTGTGAGGATTTCATTATTTATGAATTCTGTACCGTTGTCTGTAACTAAGATTTCGGGTAATCCGAATTTAGCTATCCAGTGTTCATAGAGTGTTGTGTAAGCATAATAAGCGTTACAATGTGGTACTGGGTTGAGTGCTACATAATGTGTAAATGCATTAACATTTACCATAATGTAGGAGTTTCCTTCAGAGGATGGTGAAATTGGTCCTTTTGTATCGAATGAAAAACGATGGTTAAAATATAAACTTTGTCCTTTAAAATCTTGTTTTTGTGCTAGTTGTTTTTGATTTGGATAAGGTTTATTTAACTGACATACTATACACTCATTGCATAGTACTATTATCCAAATTGGTGCATTTGGGATAAAAATTTTGTGTAAAATTTGAATATGTTTTCTCTGATCCAGAGTGTCCTTTAGTATTTTGTGTATGTGAAATGTTAAAAGCTATTAGTATCATACTTAAAGGAAGACAGGGAACTGTAGAATCATTGAATTGATATTCTAAAAGATCTGTATTTTCGTTAATTGTTGTGTTATTAATTTTTTGGAAATATCGGAGGATTATTTTTTTTCCTAAAATTGTGGTATCTGCTTTTACGGGCTTAGTTTTGTATTTGTGCCATGATTTTAGTTGTCTAATTACTGGGTCGAGATTTTGATATTGTTTTAAAAGTTCAAGGGTAATTTTATTTGTTGGGGGGAGAAAAAAATTGTCAATTTCTAGTTTCGATAGGGGAATTGTGTCAAGTGGCTCATGGAGGTCAAAAACTTCATTTATTGTTAACTTTGAATCGTTTGTTTGCGGTACTGACAAATTTATTTTATCGGTTAAATTTTTTTTCAATTAATGGAAAAATGTCTTTTTTATGCGAGTGTTGTTTTATTCTTTTTTGTTGAGTATTATTTTTTATGCATTGCGAGTATGGAATTGGTTTAAAAGTTGATGTGCCTAGTAATTCAACTTCGTAGTGATTATTCTGGCAATCTAAGTAGAGTGGAAAATGTTTTAGAATATTTATCTGTGATTGATCAATATCAGTTTTTACTGCATATTTGCATTCTAGTCGGGGTGATGTTTCATCTTTTTTATGCGAGTGTTGTTTTATTCTTTTTTGTTGAGTATTATTTTTTATGCATTGCGAGTATGGAATTGGTTTAAAAGTTGATGTGCCTAGTAATTCAACTTCGTAGTGATTATTCTGGCAATCTAAGTAGAGTGGAAAATGTTTTAGAATATTTATCTGTGATTGATCAATGTCAGTTTTTACTGCATATTTGCATTCTAGTCGGGGTGATGTTTCATCTTTTGTGAGATAAAATTTAATATCTTGTGGTATTTCAACTGTAGTTTTTCGTGTGAGTAATTCAGGTGGCGTATTTCGACTTAAAGTATCTGGTAACGCAAGGTTTTTTCCTGCTGTCCAAAGGTTTGGAAATTTTATTAGACTTAGTTGAAATCTATAAACTCTATGATTTGGATTTGATTTTTGTGTAAAGAGAAATATACTTGGTTTGTGATCTGTGAATAGAACTGTTGGGTGTTTTGATCCAAGTATCAGAAATTCATATTCTGTAAGTGTATAAATTATAGCTGTGCATTCGCTCATTAGAGTTGAGAGTCGTAGCTCTGCTTGTATGAATAATCGTGAATTTGTTGATATAAGGTTCATTTTATTTGTTCGACTATGTGATTGTAGCAACGCTGCGCCAATGCCAAAATTTGAAGCATTGCACATTGCATAGAATGGTTGATTTGGATCTGGAATTGTGTTTGAAACTTGTTCAGTTAAATGTTTTTTTAATTTCTTCAAATCGTGTTTGATGTTCAGTGGTCCATACAAAATTACTTTGTTGTCTGAGGATGTTATAGAAGGGTCTTAAGTATAATTTCATTTTGTAAACATATTTACTTAAGAAATTTAACAATCCAAGGAAATCTTGGATTTTCTTTTTATTTGTAGGTGGCTGAAGTTTTTGAATGGCATCAATGCGTGATTTTAATGGAGTGATAGTTTCTCGTTCTATATTATGTCCTAAAAACTTAACGCGTGTTAGAAAGAAGTGTGATTTATTGAGAGCTGCCTTCAGGTTTTCGTTCTGAAGTATTTATGATACTGTTCTAAAACTGTAAACATTTCTTCTTTAGTTTGTGATTGGATAAGAACATCATCTAAGTTTGTGATTGCATTTTTCTTCAGTATTAGTGGTCTAAAAATTTTACTCATAAAAGTTGAAAAAGCTGCTGGTCCTATGGATATTCCATAGAATAAGCGAATAAGTTCATATTGTTGATTTCCAATAACAAGTTGTGTTAAACGTCGCGATTGTTCATCTAGTGGCATTTGATTATAAGCACTATTCATATCTATGGTTGTGAAATATTTAAGATTTATCTTTGTTAAGATAACTTGTATGGGTTCAATAGGCCAAATGCATTTTGATTAGTCAATTAGTGAATTGAGGTATCTAGCGTCTGAAACTATTTTTAGAGATTCACCTTTTGCTAGAATGATAACAGGGTTGATAAAAGTGTTACCCTTTGGTTGTTCTTCCTTATTTACTGGTGAGATAATTTCGTATTGCTCTAAAATGTCAAGTAATCTGTTTACCTTGTCATGTAAGTGAATCGGTACTTTACTTGCTCTTTGTTTTTTGAAAACTGCGTCGGGTTTTAATGGGAGATGTAGTGATGAACTAATTTTTCCAACGTCAAATTTTGATGTTGCGTAGACTGTTGAATATTTTAACAGTTGCTTTCTAATTTATCAATTTCGATTTGTGGAATTTGTGAATGTTCAAAATTAAACATTGTTAAAAATTTTTGTTGTTCTTTTGTGTAATTTGTTATTTTGAATGTTGGTTTAAAATATGGTGTTTTTGTGAAGTAATCTGTGTTTCTTTTTTCATTACTTATTATATTATTTATGGATAATTCTTCGTCAAGAATTGTGGATTGGCAAATATCTAATAATTGGAGTATATTATTAACGCGGTAGGCTACTTCATTTATAGGTGAAATTGTAGCATTTGTTTCACAATATCCTAAAAATCCTAAGGGTATTGTTACTTGATATGGTGTATTATTATACACGTATAATGAAATGATGTCGGAATTCGTATTTTTCGAATATTTTATGGATGAGATCGTAATTTTGAAAAATTTGTGGATAGGTTTAATTTCGAAGTCTGACATGAAAAGTTCTTGTTTATTTTGACTTTTGTTAAACTGGTGAACTTGTTTCATTGAAAAATTATATATATTTCCTGATAGTGGTTTCAGGTGTTTCCGTTGTTGATTGTAAATGGGATAAAATTTTGAAAAAAAAGGTGGTTGTTTGTTTAATCTTTGGAAGAATGTCAGGGCTGTATTTTTGTTTTTTGTGTATTTATCTTTGTTATGGATCTTACTATTTAAGATGTTGATTGTTGGTATATGTTTAGATATAAATGGTATGCCAATGATATTTTGTTTAATATCAGTAACTTATAATATTTGTTTAAATTTTTTGTTCAAAATTGTGTTTTAATCCATTGTTCTTGTGGGAAGAAGGATTAATTGGATTTTTCCATAATTTACTAATGTTGATCCTTGTGCTGTTGCTAATTTACTAGAGGTTTTAAGAGGTGTTAAGTTTGGATGCAATGTTTTGATTTCATTCCATGTGGGGATAATAATTATATTTGATTCTGCTCCTGAGTCAATTAAAAAATCAATTTCAAGATCTGGTGGTTGAAATTCTTTGTTTCTTGGGCTCTCTAAGAGAAATGGAATTGTGAAAATTTTTTCTCTTGGTTGTTCTTTTTGTATATTTTGATAAAAATGTTTTGTGTTTGAGCATTGTGTTTTATCTTTTTTATCGGGTTTAATTACTGTGTTAATTTCGTTTACTTCTTGTGTTGTTTGTGTATTATCAATGGGTCCAATATAGTAATTGTGGAGGAGTTCCAATTGATTTTCATATATATGTGAAATGAAAAGTTGTTCATATATGATAGGTTCATAGTCATTTTCGACTGTTATCATATTTACAGAGATGGTATTATCTGTATCACTTTCTGTATCTGATGATTCACAATTTATATGATTTAGTTGTACTTCGTTACTTCCTGTGTCATCATTACATGGAGGGTCTGAAGTTGTTTCTTCATTTGTTTGCACTTGATTAATGTGTCTTCGATGTTTTGGTGGGCTACTTCTGTATCGATGTTTAGAATCGGGATAGCGGTTATTATTCCTATGTGGTGACTGGGAATAATTTCTGTATCGATTATTGTAACTTGAGTTTGAATTTTGTGAATTATTTTGTGATTTGTTTTGATAATTATCATTTCATCTGTGATAATTTGATCTATTATATGAATTATTCCTTGATCTATTGTTTGGGTAATCCTGATTTCGATGGTTTGAATAACTTCTATTTCTATTTTGTGAATAGTTTCTATTTCTGTTGTATGATGAGTTCCTTATTGATTATTGGAATAGTGTCTATTCCTTGGGTTCGATTGGGAACTGGATCCAGAAACAATTTCTGTTGTATTGGATTTCGATCGTGAATAGTTATTTTGGTTATTTTGGCTATTCGATCGGTTATATCTATTTTGTGAGAAATTTCGTGTATTTCCTCGTTCGGGTGATCTACCTCTATAACTTGAGTTATATGGTGATTGATTTCATGTGTAGTTTGAGTTAATTGGAAGTGGTTTTCCTGAACTGTTATTACTATATGTATTTTGTTTGGTAGATTTTAATCTTTTTTCATGAATTGATAGAATGATTTATTTGGTTCTTTGTGCTTTTGAGGTTTATTCTGATTGTCTTGTTGTTTTTGTCTACATCCGGAAATACTGTGTCCGTAACGTCGGCAATAATTACACCATTTTTTGAATTATGGTTTGCCTTTAAAGTTTGGATGTTTCGTAGATATTTAGTATTTCAGTAATTTTTTCAATCAGGTCTGTGTCTGATTCTTGTATGTTATTTATATGTGTAGTATTTGTTTCAACCCCATTAACATATTGTAGTTTTAGATTTTCTGTTTCTTCGAGTTTTATTGTGATTTCTGCTTGTTCTAGTTTATCTACTAATTTTCGAAAATCTAAATCTGGTTCTCGAATTGAGGAAGGATGAGATGCTCTCTTTTTTATAGCTATTTTCCTTAATTGAGGTGTTAAGGTCATCATTAAAATTTCTGTCATTTTTGTGTTTTTGTAATCATGTGTATTAAGTGAATATGCTTTTCGAACTAGTGTTTCGATTCGTACTGCTAATTGTTTGATTGTTTCATTTGTTAATCTGCGGATTTCGTTGGATAAAACTCTTTGATGTTGTTTGTTTCTTTCAGAATCAAACATTTTTGAAAATTGTTGTGTGATTCTTTTCCAGTCTGATTTTATTTCTATGGGTAATACTGAAAACCATCTTTGAGCTGCGCCATCTAGGGTTGTTTGTATTAACGCTGTGCGTCTATGTATCCAATTTTGATGTAATGGCGTATTAATTGGTTCGGGTCCTATATTTAAAATTAAATTTGCTGTTACTGCATTTAGATAATCTTCTACAGAATATTCAGGGTCTGTTCCTGTGAATACCATTAATGGTTTATTCGATGTTATTGATGATCCACCCATAAGGTATGGATTCATAGTCATCTGTAGTGATTCTGCGGCATTTGGCATTTGTGAAAAATTTGAAAGTTAATTTTTTGTGATTTCATGTTGTTGTAAATAATATGGTAGTGGGATTTTATTTTGCATTTGTGTTGGTTGATAAGAATGCATAATCATTGGGTTTTGTGGTTGTATAGGTTGAAAAGATTGCGTGTTAAATGGGTTTTGTGTATGCATTTGTTGTGGATTTTGTATATCTGTTGGATTTTGTGGGTAAATTTTCATATTTTGAGATGGTTGAGATTGTCGCGGTCTCTGTGTGCGATATTCTTTAGTATATGGTGCAAAAATATCTGGTTGATGATTATCATGGTCATCAGATAATAAATAGTTTGTGTTATATGGTGTATGTTGTTTATTTTTATTTTTGTTGAAAAAATGGGTAATTTTCACGATAATCCTATGTAGGTTGTGGATTATCTGGAAAAGTTACTGAATTGGTCGATGATTTTGGGAGATTCCAATAATGGGAACATACGTGATTTAAATGTTGTGTATTTTTTCGGGGAGGTTGATTTGTTTTTGGTTGGTGAGCATAATTATAATTGTGTTCTATAAATGTGTTTCTTGTGAACGGTTTTCGTGTTTTTGACGGTATTGTCATTGGTCTATACGTTTGATAGTCCATATGTGAATATTTTGGAGCAACCGAAGATTTAACGGTTGATTGTAAGGTTACCTGTGTTAGTGAAGTATTTGTTTTTCTTGGTGTTGTCAGATTGGGGCGTATTGGTGAAATACTTTGTTGTGTAGTTGTTGCTGTTGTTTGGACGATTTCTTCGTTTATGAAGTATGATGGTGTTTGAATATCTTGCTATGTATGACTGTTGAATTTAAGCTGTTATTTCGTGTATCAGGTAAAAATGTATTATAATTTAATTGTGTTGCGTCAATGATTAATGGTATTACTTTTACATAACCTCTGTGGAAAGATATTGTACTTATTGCTTGACTCGAGATATCTTGTGGAATATTCAGAAATGCTGGATGAGACCAGTCAGGTTCCCAAACGTAATCTGATTGTTCTGAAAGGACAGTGTCGTCATTGGTATTTTGAGGTCTGAAATTTTTTCTTGCTTGTGAAATTAAATCTAAATTGTGGGTGAAATAATCTATTATAAACCATGCTAAAATCTTTTGTAAATCATGTTTAGTGTTTTGTGAAACATCTTCTTTAGTAAAATTTTCGCGAATTATAAGTAGAAATGTTGAAAATACTGTGATTTCATTTCGTACTTTTGTATTTTTGGATGTTTCGGTTGGTGATATACTTTGAACTTCTGTTTTTCCTAATAAAGATATATAACTATATATTACTGCAAAAACTTCGTTAGTGAATTTGGAGTTTGCTCTTTGTGAATTATGATATTGTATGCTTTTGATATTTTCTATGAATACTTTTGAAAAATCTAATTGAATGTCGTCTGTTTGAATTACATTTTTACGATGGGCTGTATTTGGTGTGCTGGATTCTATGGTGTAGATTCCATATTGTTGTGTTAGATTACATATGTCTTTCAAATAATGTTCAAAAAGTTGTTTTTTGATTTTTGCATCTGGGAATTTTGCTTTGCATGGACTGATTCCTGGTTCAACAAATTTACGATTAAGTTCTTACAAAATCGTGTTTGTCCCCTATCATCGAGTGAATCTATAAGAAAGGGAAAAACTGCTTCTTCATTTGGATTTTCGTCACTTTGAGTGTGGCTCATTTTTTCGTTTGATGACTGTTTATATATAACTATCATTGTGTCTAATTGGTTGATTCCAATTTTACAGGTGTACTGGTTTGTGTTTTTATATTGCTTTTTATTCTTCTTTTTCCTCTTTTTGATGAATTTGAAGTTGTTTCTGAGTCGGAAAAATATAATTGATCATGAATGGGACAATTTTTATCTATTGATTCTTTTAATTTGTATAGTCCGTCTACACTATTGGCTTCTGATTCAGAAAATGCGTTTCTATTTTTTGAAAACCTTTTTCGTGTGATTTGTCTTTGTTTGTTTATAATTTTTCTTTTTTCTGTTTGTCGTTTTGTTCGAAAATATCCAACTGTTTGTGTATGTGGAGTGATTACAAGATCATATTTTTGGTTATCTATTTCACAATTGAGTAAAGCGATTGTTTGTTTTTTTTTCCTAAATTTTTGAATGACATAGGTTTAGGATGAGGGATGCAAGAAGTTGTTAGCTATTTTTATTTTTCTAGATTGTTAGTCCTTACGATTTTTTGGTTAGCTTAACCTGGGTCTTTTTGTTCAGGGTTGGAGAGAAAAGTATATCGATTCCGAAGAAAGATTTTTCACTTTCTCGTGGCTAGTCTAGGTCAAGGTGTTAACTTACTTAATCTTACTTAGGGGTAGTGATTGTGTTCAAGGGTTGGAGAATAGTAAATCGATCCACAAGGTTCAGGTATAACTAGAACGCAAGTAGTTCGTTAGATACTATTTTAAACCTACTAAGTCTAAGATCTATCCTAGGTCTGGTAAGAGGAGGGTTCAAGTGAAGGATGAATAACCGAAGTTCTTCACTGTTTAGCTTAATTTGAATGGTTAGTTTTATTTAAAATTTTCTATTAGTCTTGGGTCTTTTGAAAAGGTTGGATAGTGAATCGACGTTTGAGGTCGTTAGACAATTGCTAAGTGGGTGGGAGAGAACAAAATTGTTCTTTTTGATCCAAGGATAGGCCTTGATGATCAGGTTTTAAATTTAATGAGATAAAAAAATTATAAAGATCCAAGGATAAGCGTTGATGATCTGATTTTTAAATAAAGTGAGTTTAAATTTAAAATGGTTTAAATTTTTTCAGTGAAAAGATTTAGTTTTTTAATGATGTTAGTGAGCTTATGATTGCTGTTATGTTTAGGCGATGAAGCTGGAACAACAGGATGGTTTATTACTACTAACTATTTATTGTCATGCTACTAATTTTTATTTTTATTTTCAATAAATATTTTTCAAAAATGTTTCATATAATACTGCTGCAGAAATTAGGAAAACGATCTGAGATCTTTTTATCAATCGTTATTGTACATTAATAATTTTGTTTAGCGCCTGAAATGATCTTGAAGACTTAATTCAAAATTTTGAGTTTGCAAATGAAAATCTAAATTCATTGTTAATAAGATTCTAAATATAAAAGTTTGTGTTGGCTTTTGCCGTACAATCATAAAACTAAATGGTAAGTTTCTACGTAGTCATATATCGTCTCTTGTCCGAGGTCTTCTTCCGATACCGGGTAGTTCTAGTATTGTTCGGAATATCGGCTCTGATCTATTGAGTCGTAGAGACGTTTCAATTAAGTTATTATCGTGTAACATTTTGAAAATGTTTTGTCTAATTTCTATATTTGGTTAATTCTAAGCTATTAAGGTCTTATTCGAGACTTATGGTCGCACCAGATGAGTAAGGACCGAAGTGGTTAACTCATAGAGTAATTTTGGATAGGGTACACCGTCTGCTCGTCACGCTATCTTATTTTCGGCCGGATAGATTCGTGCAACTTCTTAGTCTAATACCGATCCTAATCTTACTCTTATATCTGCTAGTCTCAGGGTGTTTAACTAGTCTCTGCTAGGCTCAATAGATCTAGAGTATACTAGCTTATTGCAACTACTGAAGTTCTCTTGGAGAGGCAACTAATTTCTAAGTTAAATTCAAATCTCTCTAGTGCTGAAATTACAAGTAATTTCAGCACTTACAAATAAGTGGGTTGTTAGTTAGATGGATTATGATTGGTTAATATTAAATATTTTACAGTGGTAAAATATCTAATTTATCCAAAAACAAAATGTAGTTTAAATCATGTTCCAAAAACTTTGGAAAACAGATCTGAGCATCTTAAAATCTATTTCAGATCTTGTCCAGATGAATTCCCTAATAAGATCAAAACACAAATCTGATTGACACAATCCTCAAATTAGCTGTTGAGACTGTTATTAAACGCCAATTTAGAACCTTGAAATTTATTTTTGAAGAATTAAATCTAAGTAGCTTTTTTCACTAAATCAAGTTTAGTTCAGTATAACCGATCACGTTTTTGGTAGACAGTACAGTACAAAATTTTGTGTGAATTCAAAAACCATGGCTGGCGAAGTGGTGAAGTAACAGATGATAAAACAAATTTTTCATCCAAAAAGCAGTGTTCTCCCAATCCCAAATAGGGACAAGGAAAACCGGTTACTGGGCAAGTAGCATAAAATGTTCCGACCATAGTCTTAGACAATAAAACAAAACTTTTTTTTTCAAATTAGTCTAGCTTTTTCTTCATGGAGTTATCAAAGGATATGATAAAAAAAACTAGAGATTACGCATATTCGACAATCGACAGTCATAGTAAAATAAGCAAAAATTACAACAAAGTTTGTAGAAATAAGACTAAAAAAAAAACAAATAAAATTTTAAAAAAACTCAAACATTTTATCAATTTTCTTTACAATTTTTAGAATTTTCGAAGATTTGATTCCAAAAATGCTTTGAGAAACTAACTTCACCTGAATTAAACTAAGTTTCACAGCTTAAATTAAATTTTTATAAGCTATTATGTTGTTAAAATATGCTATTGTCAGACTGCTCGCTCACGTTATTTGCTCGGAGTCATTCAAATCACGACTGAAAAAGCTTGAATGTGATATATGACCCAACCCTTTACAATTAATTTTGTGGTACCTGATTTAGTTTGAAAAATGTTTAAAAAATCGAAGCAATCAAATACAAAATTCGTCCCCACTGTTATATGTTCGCAACACTCACTCAAAAAATCATCTGATTTTGAAGAAAAAATTTATGACCCAGAGAAAAACTTAATAATCAAAAGAGGCAAATAATGGGTTATACAGGTTATACAGTAACAAATACTAAACCTCGTTAACATCATCTTAAATTTTGTTTAAAATTTATTCCTCGTTCTAAAATTTATATTAGTTTTTTACTTCTAGTAACACATGGGCAGGAATTTAGATAAAATTTAAAACTAAAGATTATGAAACCTAACATCTCCAAAACTTTCTTCGAGAAGTTTAATTTTGAGTTGATCAAAAGATCAACTTAAAATAGTTTCTGAATATAACTATCAACTTTTTTTTCTCTTTTTTTTGTAATTGATTTCAATTTTATAAAACGATCTGGCTAAAAACAACAATCTAATAATTTTTGAAATAATTTTTGTTGAAGTGTTTTTATGTTCAGTAGTTTGCTCAAACAAACTTGAAATGGCCGCATACCAATCTCACATAGCTACGAAAGCATCTTGAAAAGTTTTTAAATTTTACTGCGCTATAGTTTGCTTGAATAACTGTTAAAATTTTGTGAACCGATTAAAAATATAAAAACAATAGATGGTTTTTTTAATGATTTTTTCATGGAGATATAAGGGCTCGTTGCCTCTGAAACTTTGAGAAAAGTTATTTATTTCACTAGTTACACAATAGTTAATTATATCACTCGACCCATTCCGATTGTTATTTTGCGCAAGAAAAAAGTTAAAAAAATAAGCTCATCCGAAAACAAAGCACGGCCCCAATCGGAACAATATCTCAAAAAAATATTCATCTGGGTTATCCATTTACGGCAATTCTCAATACTCAACCTCATTTCGTCAATTAATTGCACCTGAATTTTTCTTTATATTTGTCTCTTCAAAGTTCTTTGGAACTTCAAAAAAATTTCAAATGATCGGAACAAAAACTCCGGCCGAAAATAAGATAGCGTGACGAACAGACGATGTGAACCCTATCTGAAATTACTTTATGTGTACAGACCAAAGGTCATAACTCATCTGGTGCGACTGTATGTCTCGAACAAGACCTTATTTTAGAATTAGACAATTAAACTTAGAATTAGACAATTGCAAAATTGCAAAAAATGTTAGATGGAATAGACAATTAAACAGAAATGTCTGTACATCTCCATAAATCTACCCTAGTTATCCAAACTATACAAGAAAAACCAGGTATTGCAAGAAGAACAAGATCAAGGCGTGATAAACGATCAGGAAACGGACCAATCTACTACATTACAATACGACGAAAACTGTAAAAAGTTTTTGTATTTAGAATACTTTAAGCAGCAAACTTAGATTTTCATTTATTGACATGAAAAATATCTGAAGAATAATTTTTCAACAACTCATTTGATGCTAAATCTAATAATTAAACAATAAAGACAGATAAAAAGAATACAAGTCCTTTCGCCAAAATCTGCAGTAAATCAAAACTTTTGAATAGATAAATTAATGAATAAAAAATACAAAAATCAAATGGTAATAAATTTCATTGATAGTTTCATTTATTCACACAAATCATCATTTTTTCCATCCCAGCTCACCTAAAACATAACAGCATAAAGTCAAAAAACTAACATCATTTTAACTTTAACTTTTGAACTTTCCTAAAACTTAGACTTTTACATAAAAACATATCGAAGCTTTCCATATTTCATTTTTAGTTCATAAACAGATCATCAAGGTTTCCTTGGATCTTTAAATTCACTTAAAACTAAACTTATTTTATTCAATTCCGATCATCAAGGCTTCCCTTGGATCAAATCAGAGCATTTTTGTTCTCCCCACCCCATAATTTTAAAAGTGTCTAACGACCTCAAACGTCGATCCACTCTGCAACCCTTATAAACGACCCAGGAGCAATAAAATTTTTTGAAAAAACTAACCATTTTAATCAAGATAGACAGTGAAGAGCTTCGGTTACTCATTCTTCACTTGATCCCTTCCTTTTACATGACACAGGCTAAAACCCTTAAATAATTAGCAAGTCATAAAAAAGTATCTAACGATCTACCTATGTTCTAACTATACCTGAACATTGTGGATTGATTTACTATTCTCCAACGCTTGATCACAAATGAAAACCCCTAGGTTAGATCAAGTAAGTCAATCGTAAATTAAAACCTAGTCACGAGAAAGTAAAAAATCATTCTCACGAATTGATATACTCTCTCTTCAACCCGTCAACGACAATTTATGCCACAAGTTAGGATAATCACACACAAAATCCGTTAGAATTAACAGTTTAGGAAAATAGAAACTCTAACCCCCGAGTATTACACCCATCATCCTAAACCTGATGCCAAGAGATAATCTAGGCAGTAAACAAACAATCTTATTACATAATTGCTTAATTAAAAACAAAAGATTCGATCTTGTAATCAAACCGCACAGACAAAAGATAGGTTATTCTAGATCAAAAAGACAAATACGGAAAAAAAACAACAATAACAAAACAAAAGAAAATTATCAAAAGAAGATTTTCAAAAAGACGAAACGCAGTTTCAGAATGAGAGATAAACATATTACAGGAACTTCAAGACTTGAAAGATTCAATAAATGAAAATAACCGGATAGAAAAACAAAAATTATTTTGTGACTCAGAAGCTACAACACCATCATCAGTTAAAGGAAAACGCAGAACAAAGAAATCATACATTAACAAAACAGAAGCCTATGTAATTGGAAACAACCAATAAGACATATTGAAAGTTACACATTAACAGCTCTACAAAGCAAAAACGATAGATTACAGCAAAAAGTTCAACGATAACTCGAAACTTTCATTTTTTATACAACTACAAAGTGATCCCGCCCGAGGACAAGTTCAATTTTGTCACAATTTAATTATAAATTTGTTCAAAAAGGAAATAGCCCATGTTCACAAAAATTTCCTGAACTCAAAATAAAACGACAATTCCTTGATAACTATCTCAAAAGTATATGTCATATTACATCAATCTACGGTATATTCACATTTGAAATCTTTTCATTACAATCAAATCACCCTACACAAGATGATATTTATGCAGAAATCTCAAAAATTTTGACAGATTATAAAAAAAATTTAAAAATCAAATTTCACAAAGAGCAAATTCAGTATTCAATAATGATGTTTTTAAAATTATTTGTAGCTTTATGTCTGTATTAAAATTGAAAAAAAACAAGATGAATCACCGCCTCAACTGTTAGACAAAAAACTATTTCTTCTCAAAAATTTTAGATGCAATCCGTGAAACGTTATTAGTAACAAAATTTAACAAATTGACAAAGATGATCTACGAAGAAAAGTAGCATGGTTCATAATTGCTTATTTTTTCCTTACATTGATCTCATACCACAATCAAGAAAAATTTTTCGACCACAAAGCTCAGACGATAAAATTATATTAGCAGAGGAAACAGATCATGTTTGGGACCCTGATTGGTCTCATTCGTCAATTATTAATATACCAACTGATATATCAAGTACAGCAATCACTACTGTTTCTGTTAATAAAAACTATGTTAGAATAACTCCACCTACTATTGCTGCCACACCTTTAGATTATAATTCAATTTAAACTGATAGAACAGGAAATATTAGTTTGAATTCCACATTCATTATTACACAAGAAAAACGAAATAGAACAAGAATTTTTACACAACGTAATGTTTAAACCCTTTCACATTTTATTTTTGAAGAAATAGTTGAAACAATGCTCAATAAAGCATTTCTCCCATTAATTCTACACTTACAACTCCACAAAACAAAAATAACGCATTTCCACATACAACTATACAATCCACAGTAAAACCTTCTGTTACCCCAAAAAATTCACAAACAGATTATCAAACATTGGACCAGCAACGCCATCACGACAAACCAATAAACAATAAGCGTCTTATAGAAACAGTTTTTCAGATCATAACTACAACCTTTTTGTGAAAAATAAAATAACAAAACCTCCCTATTTGAACAGTCGTCAAAATCAACCACAGGCACAAAACTACAGCCGACAAGTACCTCAACAAGCCTCTCACTCAGATTTTTTCAACGATCAACAACAAGCTGCAGGGGATCGTAGCAAAAACTTTCCGTTCTTTCAACAAAAAAATTTAACTAATAAACATTTTCAAAGAAATCAACCACATTATACAGAAAATGAAGACTATTTTAGCCAAAATCAACAACAATTTTCTACAAATCAAAAAAATTATGAATGGAATTTCGATCAACCAGATCTTATTTATCAACCAGATCTTTTTGAATCATATACACAAAAAGTATAAACAAAACAATTAAGGCAAATGTTTTCTCCAAAATAAAACTCAGCATCATATAATAAACTTCCAAGCGCAAAATCCTATAAATACACAAAGTTATCAACAAACGCGAAAGCAAAATAAAATCCTAACATCATATTATTCACAACAACATGAAATTACAAGAAGACAGTTTACAAATTTTACTCAAATACCAAATGCCGCAGAATCACTTCAAATCACTCTGAATCCATATCTCATGGGTAGATCTTTTAAATCTTTCAATAAAGCACTAATGGTATTAACAGGAACAGATCCTGATTACTCAACAGAAATTTATTTAAACACAATCACAACTAAATTATTTTTAAAATTAAGACCAGAACCAATAAATATGCCACTTCATCAAAATTGGATACATAGACGCACAGCTCTAATCTAAACCACACTTGATGGGGTAGCCCAATAAGGATTTTCAATTTTACCTTTAGACATTAAATCAGACTGAAAAAGATTGACACAAGAATTCTCAAAAATATTCGACTCTGAAAGAAGTAAACAAAATCAAAAAATTCTATGCAATGAAATCCGTAAATTACCTAAGGAAACAATTATGCAACTCGCAGTAAGAATCGAAACACTGGTAAGAAAAACATTTTCTCTCAATACGCATGATTATAAAAACACAAAGATGACAGAAGTCTTAATGATGACTCTAACACCAGAATTACGAAAAAAAGCAAAAAAAAAGAGAGCATCACATCCATCTTCAATTCGAGAACCTGATATCAACTTCCGAAAACTAGTGGACAAATTAGAACAAGCTTAAATCACTATGAAATTGGAAGAAACAGAAAATTCAAAACTACAATACGTAAACAACATCCATACAACTACTTCAAAAATAAATGACATTCATGACTCCGACACTGAACTAGCTGAAAAAATCACTCAAATATTGAATATCTACGAGAAAAACCCAAATTTTAAAGGTAAACCAGCATTTAAAAAATGGTATAACTATTGCCGTAGATATGGACATAGCACCGCTGAATATAGACAAAAACGACAAGATATTCAAAACAAACCACAAAAACATAGAGAACCACGTAAATCCTTTTATCAGTACATGAAAAGACCAGAATTTACCAAAAAAAAATTTCACAGTAATAATATTTCAGAAAAAACACTCCCAGATAACTATAATAACTATAGACAACATTCACCTTATCGAAATACCTATCGCAGAAGATCTGCAGATCGAAGAAATTCGCCATATTTCTCACAATACAGATATAGTAGATCAAACAGTCAAAATAACTAATATTAAACAAATTATTCAAGGTCAAAATCAAACAGAAGTAATTACACAAAGTATAATAAAAATCGTTCTCAATCAAATTCTCGAAATTGAAATTTTTCAAACGAACATTCCAGAAACTCCTCATATGATCAAAGCAGGAACTACTCAATCATTGGAAATAGATAATACTCAGATAATAGATCACGTAATTAATCAAACACTAGATTAAACTTTAAAAATCATCCCAATAGATCACGTGACAATCCCAGGAACGGAAACTCTAATTATTCAAATCGACAGAGAAATTTTTTTTAGTCACCACACAGGAATAAAACACAATATCGAAACTCACAACAAAACTATAGATGTATTACACCTAAGCATCAAAGACAAATAAATCAGGTACAATCAACTGAAGAAACTCAGCCAGACCCTCCCGGTAATGATAACACAGAAAAATTAGAGTTACAGCTAAATCACATAAATTGTGAATTCACAGATGATGAGAGTGAAACAGAAATTAAGCTTTCAATAAAAAGCTTCAGATTGAAAATGAATACGAAACACCAAATGAATCGAATTATTATCAAAACAATGAAAGTTTTAATAAATTCAAAAATATAGACAAAAAACCAAAACTTAACAGATTGCACAGAACAAGAACTTAAAGGAAGTTCAAGTACGAAAATTATATAACAAAATACAGCAAATAAAATACAACCACCTGAAGAAAAATTTTGGACAATCCCACTTCTCTTAGATAGTCCAAAAAGCAAAGATTTTCAAACACCAGACCTCTAAACAGATTTCCTAATAAACATTCCCTCATGGAATGAAATACAAACTTTACATCCAAAATTATTACCTTCAAAGACCTCAAGCAGATTAGCTAAAGAACAACGATCGAATCTAACTAACTTTGGAAAAATTCAATTACTCCACGTTCCTACTCGAACAATGGAACAAAATAAACTTTTGAATAAAATTTCAAACAAACATTTCATATCATAGATATAAAACTCAAAATCGTTAGATTACCAATTATTAGTAAGTTTATCCCCACGATTAATATCCTAATTAGCAATATACATTTGAAGGATAAATACATAAAAATGAACAACACATCACTCACATTCTATCAAAGATTAAATAAAAAACCTCCATTTAATTCAAGTTTTACCTTATTAACAACCAAGAATGGAAACAATTATCAGGAGATGTACACACTTTCTCAAAAAACCAAATCCACCACTACAACATAGTTCAAAACAAACAACGACTATAGATGTCCGAACTTGAACTCAAATCAATCCAAAAGTTAATTCGAGTATTAACCTCATCGATCAAATACACAAAAAATACAAGTTCAGATATAACTTTTTTGCACGTATACAATAACTCACCATATAAAATAATGTTACCCTTAGGATTTTTAGGATATTGTGAAACCAATGCAACAATTTCTCCCACTGTAAAAACAGCATATAGAGTGAGTACTATCTTAAAATTATTAGATGTGTGTCAATCAACAATCCTCAACGAAGAAATATCAATTAAAAACATAATTAATGATTCAAAACGAAACACAGAACAGTTTACATGAACACCTCATTTTGAACCAGCATTCTAAATTTCAAAGTATACCACTGAACGACAGAAATTTCTTACGATGTTCAATTTCCAACACTCTCAAATTACACAACAAGAATTTGAACAATTAGCAGAACTACTATTTAAAAACCCAATGGTTTGATGTTGAAAAAGTTTGATGTTGAAAAAAAAATTCAAGACTACATCTACCTCTAAAACCTGACGCAGTTTTCAAAAAACCACGAGCAATCAAAGTTCCAATTCACTTACAATACAAAGTCGATAGAACACTAGATATCTTAGAACAATACGAAATCATTTCTTCAGTTAATTAAGAAGAGCAACCAAAGTGAAACACATTCATAAATCCCATTATTATCCTCGCTAAAGGAGAATCATTGAAAATTGTTCTTGATGCTGATACCTCAATTCACTTTTTGATGAATCTAAACGTAATTGGCCTAGAGAACTAATTCAAGTAATTCTCACAAAAAAAGACAAAACTTTACAGCAGCTGACATGAACAGCGCGTATAATCAATAGCACTAGACGAACAATCACGACGCTCAACACAATTTCTTATTGAAATCAACAAAACGAGTTGAATAGACTTTTCTATGGAATTTTTATAGAATCAACAGCTTTTTCAGCATTCATGAGTAAAATTTTTTGACCAATTATTCTCAGCATGAATGTTATAACCTATTTAGACAATGTTTTTATGCAATTACAAACAAAACACGAAATGCTTAAAGTATTGGAAAAAAATAACCATATAGTACTTAAGGAAAACATGAAAGCAGCCCCAGATAAATCACATTTCTTTTTACCCGTGTTAAATTCCTTGGACATATTATTGAAGGAAATACGATAAATCCATTAAAATCGCGCATAGACGCCATCATTAAACTTCAACTTCCATCAAATAAAATGTAAATCCAAGAATTTCTTGGATTGCTTAATGGACAACAGAAATTCAAAAACGATTTGAAGAAATCAAAACACTTTTCACTGAACAAATATCAAATAACAATCCAGATCCAGATCAACCATTTTATAGTATGTGCGACGCCTCAATTTTTGGCATCGGCGCAGCAATATTACAATCACACAGTGGAACAAATAAAAAGAAACTTGTTTCAGCAAACTGAAGAATATTTACACAAGCTGAACTTAGACTCTCTACACTTATGAGAGAATGCACAGCTATAATATACACTCTCACAGAATATGAATTTTTAATACTTGGGTCAAAACATCCAACATTTCTCTTTGCAGACCATAAAAAAATAATTTTTCTCTTTACAGAGAAATTTCAAAACTTACATATAGTCTGGACTGCAGGAAGAAGGCTTGCATTGCCACATACACTCAGACGCAATACACCACCTGAATTGACAACAAGAAAAACGACGGTAGAAATACCGCAAAATTTTAAGTTTTTCCTTGCAAAAGACGAAACATCACCACAATTAAAAAGTAATTATGCAGTAAAAACCGACCTTGATAATGCACAAATGAATAATTTACATAACTTTCCACTTTATCTAGATTGCCAAAATAATCACGATGAAGTAGATTTGTTAGCAAACTCTACATTTAAACTGATGCCATATTCATTATTAACCAAGAACAGTACACAACAAAAACCACTTTAAAAATTTGTATAGGACAGACCTATTTCCCTTAGTAAAAAAAAACTGAACTCATAATATAAATTATCAGGACCCCCAGATTTAGACTCAAAAAATACACATTAAAGCAAGTTTTTGTTCTATTTGACGCTCTAGGTAAAATACCTCTCTCAAAAACAGAAAGTGAAAAGATTGTCCCAGTCCTTAGACAACTCAAGTCTTGGCACAAGTATATAACAAAACCCGCAAAGGCATATATCGTAATTCCAGGAAACAAAACACTTCTGAAATACTTCAGAAAAATTAATAACACATCCATGAATGAGAACACCATTTTTGTGGAATAACAAACATTTGATTTAAAATAAATTTGTCTACCCTTAAGTATAATACAAGTGTTGCAAAATTTTTGAATGAGTACAGCTTTCTGATGAGAACTTCAGCAAAGTCTACAGCTAAAAATTTTTTTTTCATTTGAAAATCTCCTACAGTTCAGTTCCTTTTATCAAAATGGGAAGAATTTTTAAAAGAAAATGAAATCTATCTGATTACTCCGTCATTTCTTTGAGAATTTTCAAAGTTCAAAATGCTGCCTGATTCGTTTTGGAATCAAACTTCCAGAGATTTGCTTTTAAAAATTCATCAACTACAAGTTATCCTCCCAATTTTACATCACAATCAATGACATTGACTATTTACTCAAAAACCAGCAATTTCTCACTGTTTATATACAAAAAATTCAATTAACTCAATGAAAAAAATTGTAGAAATGCTACTTACTCTAATTTTTTTCTTTTGTTATTTATATCGGCAATATTTTTTAATTTTACAGCAAACTACTTTTGGTCATTTCTTTTTGCGATTGCTTTTGTGTATCTTATTTTTTATTACTTATTTATCTTCCGTCAGCTACCCCTCGCAGCTCTAAATCATTCTTGTTCTTACTCTTTTGCTCAACTTATTGCTCAAAATGGTCTTCTCAGTGCAAAACAGCAACCTTAGAAACTCTGTAGAATTTTTGCTTGATCTATTGACTCAATTTTTGTCTTGTTACAAATTTTTTAAGTTTCTCATTTGTTTGTACATTGGTATTGGTTTTTCTTTTCATCTGAATTAAGTGTTTCTGAACCAAAGCTTAATTTTTAAAGACTTATAATGGCAAACTACTTAGAAAACATTGTTAGACAGTTGATTATTTTATCACAAAGCTTTTTTAATCACTATTCACAGAACCATGACAATCAATAAAACAATCAATAATATTCAACAAATCAAATTCAGATCATAGTTTTTGATTAGAACTTAGATATTGCCTATTGTTTTTTTTCCGAGTTAATCGTTTCTTTGAAAAACTAGGCATCTTTTCGGCTCTTTTCCATCGTAAATTTTGTTGAACTGTTCAATTAAGTTGATTGAATACTTATCCACTTGATGTAACAAAACTTGAATAGAACCTGCGTTTGAACAATGTGTAAAGACAGTCAATTTCCTAATATATGTAAATATATTCATCAATCTCTGCAAAATTTGCTAAAAAGAAGTTCCTGTTAAAACCAAATGCAACTTACAATTCTCCAAAGAACATAAAAAATTGTAGGTAGACACACACCACAATAATCTTGGGTTACTATGTATTTTTCGTAAAACTCGTTGGAAACAGAAATAAATAGCGATTTTTAACTGTAATCTGATAAAATGCTGGGAAGAGCTTGACACATTGCAGCTGCCATTGGGAAGATTGATTTTTGCAGTAAATTGTGGATTTATATAAGAGAAATAACGTCTACACACTTTCCATGTAAGAAAAACTCATATAAAACCTTCAATATTTGGTACTATTCCATATATGGAAATCGCGATGACTCATATTGTTTACTTCCATTTTCATTTAATCTTAAAATCATTTCTCTCATTTCTCCTCATCTGATCAGATCAATCCTCAAAAATGTACTTTAGAAAAGACACAAGTCCCGATTATATTGAATGCTCAAAAAAACAAGCAAGAATTGGGAGATTTGTTGGGTTCCAAAAATCCCACAAAGGAAAAATTTATTATGAACCTTGCTTTCAACTATTAAAAATTAATGATTTGGGACAATTTGAAAAGTCCCAACAAGTCTTTCTTAGCGAAAAAGAAGGAGAAGCAATATCGGCAATCGGAATACCGTTATTCATGATGCTGAAAACCTTGGACTTGTACCTATAAATGAAGCCAAATCTGGCAAAGAATCAATTATGGATTAGGAGCTTGATATCTGCAATAGACTATGTGGAATAGCAACATACAACATGAGGAGGGTGTGAGTCACAATCAAGAAGTACAGTGTGAACAAGCCACCCTAAATTCAGATTCGACTCTTAACTGCAAAAGAGAATGAAGCAATGAAACAAGTTGCCTATGTCAACTATACTTTGGACGAGTTCAAAGTACTGTCCCAAATTTTGGGAAACTTTATGTTGGTTGATAATTTCAAACCTCAGAAATATTTTGTGATGGTTTGTATTTTTTGTAATTGAAATATTTTTGGTTCGAAACAAGTTTTTACTTAAGTGTACATTTAGAGCTAGGATCTCTGAGGAAAAGTCAGACGAAACATACAATTTCAACAAAATTGACATAAAACACTAGACAATTATCAAATAATTTTCCAGTGTTTGCTTAAGAAATTACAGAAAAACTTATTTAATTACTATTTGTATCAACATTTTAAGTAAATTTTGTCTTAATTGAACAATATTACAAACAAGAATATATATTTAGTTGAAAACATTATCATTGCTTATCCGAATTTTATTGGTTGTTTTAATTTTTCAGCATAATTTGAAGTTTTGATTAATAACATGATTTTCCTAAAAACTAATTAAACTCTAAATAAAGAAAAATGTTTTATGGGTATTGCTAATAAAAATTAAAGTAAAAATGGTACACCAATTCGAGTTTTTTCAAGTTACTGTGCTTATTTCAGTAAGAAATATGTATCTATCAAAAGCGTTTTCAATGTCTGAAATGGACACTTATCAGATTTTAAGTTTGAACTACCACAAAAAACTAGAAGAATGGTGAACAGATGATATTGATGCAGAATGTTTTAGTTTTAACTTGTATAAAAACAGAGAATAGTTTTGTTAAAAAGATGGAGAGGAGACTTCAGAAAAAAAGAGTACTGCCAGATTTAATCACACTTTTTCTATTTAGAAGAGTTAACACAGATTGAGTGGTCGATCAGAAAAAAAAAACAAAAAAATGAAGAGCCTATAGAACAAATATTGAAGATTAGGAACATCATTTCGATTACTGTTTTGAATTTGATACAAATACAAAATCTAGATTTGTCAGAAATTCTTTTAAACAATTATCCAAATATAAAAGACACCGGGTTGTTTTTTTTTACAATATACTAAAAAGAAAGTGATAAAATTGTATATTTTGTAATTTCGTTTTTTCACTGGTAAAACAGAACAAATCGAAAAAATTTTGATCGAAATTTCAAAATTTGAATTGAGTATCGAAAAAACAATATGAAGCAGACAAGAAATCTCTTTTATATCACTTTGATGCCAATTATATATGTTAGTTGTGTTAGAATATTTCAAAAAAAAATTTTGATTGGGAAGTTTCATAAACATAGTTTGGTTCTGGTCTACAGAGTTTTTTGTGAATACTTCATTCTTATTGGTTAATCTGTGAATACTTCATAATCTGGTAATACTTCATTCTTATTGGTTATTAACACAAATACTACCTCTGAAGGAATCCTTGATATCTACAAACGATATCAAAATTAATAAAAAAACCCATGAGAAGTACAAGTCAATTTTGATTGGCTGACATTAAACTTACTGAAAACTCCATGACCATTGAAGCTCGATTCTGATTGGTTGATATCAGAAAAGATAAAAATTTCCTTATAATTAAGGCTCGATTCTGATTGGTTGATAGCAAAACTTTTGAAAACTCCATGGTTAGATTGGATGGTTTTTGTTTCAGCTAGGCTAAATAGCATTTCCATTCTGATTTTATTTCACGCTAAAAACATTTGGTTAAAAACTTTGCTGTTTTTATCCACTTTTATTCATTTTTTTAGGCTATTTAACTTTTCTTTTCTAAAAATTTGGGACATTCCAAATCTACCGTTTTTCCTTTCTCTTCTTATTGTGATGCCATCACTGAATAGAAACGAAAGTGTTGCTTGTCTTGAATGTGGAGGAGAATGCACACGTAAGGATGCGTCAAGACATCGAAAGCACTTTAAAGTTCTAAAGTGTTCCAATTGAAATTTTTATACGTATAGCAGCGAGGAACTTAATAATCATAACAAGGAGAAGCATAATTCTCGTCAACATAATGTTAAACTATGTGCTCAGCAGCCGCCAAACTCACACCAAGAGAAGATAATATTGATATAGTTTTAATAAAAACATAAGGAGAAAATACTTTGAAAAATAAATTTTACTGAATCTGAACAGTCTATAGAAGAAATTTGAAAAAAAACTCTGGTAAAAATTATAAAGTTTATTCATCACTACTCTTGTTCTTTCATTTCTTTTATTTCAAATATTCTGATTGGTGATAAAACT
The DNA here is from genome assembly GCF_963678635.1 of Symsagittifera roscoffensis. Taxonomy (NCBI): domain Eukaryota; kingdom Metazoa; phylum Xenacoelomorpha; order Acoela; family Convolutidae; genus Symsagittifera; species Symsagittifera roscoffensis. The sequence goes on from NC_087062.1 coordinate 57,915,394, forward strand.
AGCAGCAATTGAGTTCAAATTGTCGTGAAACTTTCAATGGAAATCGATCCGAAAATCTTTAATCTACAATAAAAACTCCAATGGTTGCAAGCTTGCGGAGAATTTGTTGCAATAAATTTGTAGTAAAAGTGAATAAGAGACGCAAATGAATGTTTCAGCATTTGTGGAAATTTTGTAAAAAAAACCTGGATATTTATAGAACATCGACTAAATGAAAGGTATTGCCTGGTTACTATTTTAAAGCTTTTCTTGTTTAGTGCTTGTAAAAGTGTTCTTTTAGAGTACTGCAATTTTAAGCCGATAATGGGGTTAATTTATTCAGAATTATAGTTTTCTACTGTTTTTGACGGTTTCAGAAAATAAATTGGTAAATTACATAGAATAGGTTTAAAATTATTTTTGTTTTCGACAACTTGTGAATACTTCAACTTAATAATATACAATATTCTCAACCAAAAATTTACTTCTCTATAGAAATTCAGAGTTGAAGCAGCAACATTATGTTATCAAGTTGAGAATTCATTTGAAGATTTCTTGCAAAAGGTTTATGATTTTAATTCGGCTTCGGATTATTGAACATTCGTTAAAATGATACATTTTTTCATCAAAAAATTTAACTTTCAAGTGAAACTGTGTTCAAATTAGATTAAGTTGGAAGATAATAGATGAAGCAGAAACTGAAAAAATACTAATTTGAGATAGAAACTCAAAATAATTCATTAGGAGTTTTGAGACAATCTAACTAAAATTTAGCTTATAAATTACATCTTGAGAAAAATCCAACATAAATTTGTAATGTTTGGCAAATTTCTTATCATTTGTTATATTAGATAAACTTATACAAAAACTCGGATATTTTGAGCAATTTTTTTGAATCAACTCTGTCATCTTTTGGAAGATGATACATGAAGGATAAATCGAAAATTTGCTTTCAAGATCAACTTTTCATTATTTTGGATAAAAAACAAAAAATTTTGAAGTCGAAAGATTTTTAGAGAAAATAATATGGAGCTTGCTGAAAGTTTCTGAGCAAATTATTACTTTGGCAGAACCAGCTGTAGCATCTCTTATTTTTTTAAACTTTAAGACGAAAATTTTCAATTAGTAAAGATTTTGTTCTGGTTAGCTTCAGTTTCTTTCAATTAGAAAATTACGTAGAACTATAAATTTTTTGCTTAATAAAATTAGCAAATTAATTACTTGCTAAAGTTTGCACCTTGATATCCTTTTCTAAATCATTTTTTTCTAAGAACCGTTTTTTTTGAAGTATTTAAATGTTGCAGAATTTAGGAACTAGACCTACTTGCGTATTTCTACTGAATCTTTTGAATGCTTTAACTAGCACTGATTCTTTCTCACTGAGACTTTTTTGAGAAAGCTTCAAACACAAATCAAGAAAACAAAGCGATTTCATAAATGTTTTGCAGGAAAAGTGATAGTTAACTATCCCAAAAATTGTACTTTTGCTTAAATAACTTTTTTTGATATAACTAAACAAGGGAAACTAAAATAGAAACTAAAAAAATTACAAAGTAATCATCAGACGTTATCAGTTCTAACTTTATCTCTGCCAGCAAATTGTTCGTTCAATGGAAACCTTTTTCCTCCTAAATTCCCCATATTAGACTAAATTTTCTTGCAAAGTGAGTTCAATAGCGAAAACATGAAAAAAGCAGAGAGCAAGAATAACCTTAGAACATAGAAAAATACTAAGCAAAAATCTTGATAATTACGTTATAGAAGCAACAGAAAGATAATCATTAGTTTTGAAGAAGATTTTGTTAAATTTCATCCAATCTAATATAATTTTTAAGAAGAATTTAGCCCATTGTTAGTCAATTTTAGCAGTACAACGTTCATTTTTCAATATTGATCCGGTACGTGTTTTCAATACTCACATAAAAAATTTCTTAGAAATGGTAATTTTTGTACAAGTTTCGGTTAATCTTTGAGAAAAAACTGAGGAGTTGAATCATGATCTAGAAATTTCAATGAATATTGCTCTTATTGTTCTTTTGAATTGAGATTCTTAGTTGAATTGTCCTTGAATTGCACAAACAACCAGTTAATTACACAAATGATAGTTTAAAAATGGAAAACTTTGGATAGACTTGACAATTTTTTTTCTCGAAAACAACGATGATTTACACTATTTTACCGAAAAATCGGAAGTATCAATATTCATTCAGCTAATATGAGCTTTATATGTTCAGAGAATTACATAAACCGTTTTTTAGATAAAATTAGGGTAAAATTTATTGCATTTCCTGATTTTGAGAGAAAATTAAGGAAAATCCATGTTTCTCTTCAAAGTTTTGTATCAGTGTCTCAACATGATGCCAATTGAAATACACTTTGAGCCTAATTTTAAACTCTAAACGTATTTATTTTTTATTCAATTAGATCAGAAGCAACAAAAAACTAGCCAAAACTTTGAGATTTCTGCAGTTTTTTCCAAAAACTTGCAATTTTTTTCCAAAACTTTGAAATTTTTGCAAATTTTCCAAAAACTTGAAATTTTTGCAATTTTTTCCAAGTATTTTGAATTTAGCATTTTTTTTCCAAAAAACCTTGACTTTTTCCGAAGTTTCAGTAGACTTGAAACCATAATGAGTTTTCCCTCTGGTATTCAGAACTTAATATAACCTGCTTCTGAGCACAAATTATGGTAAATTTTATCATATTTTAATCTTTTGAGTGAAAATAGTGGAAAATCCATCTTTTCAAAATTTTTTCTCATTGACACGACATGATTCGAAATAAATTACAACATGGGCCTAATTTTAAACTCTGCACGTAATATAATAACGAATTTTTGCAACTAGATCAAATGCGACAAAAAAACTAACCAAAACCTGAGCTTTCTGCAATTTTTTCTAAAAAATTAAAACTTTTGCCTTTTTTTTCCAAAACCTTGACTTTTTTCGAGTTTCAGCAGGTTTCAGTACAGTTTCAGGTAAAAATAGCACTAATTAAAAAAGTAAGATAATCTATTAAATTAGTTAATAGGTCGAATTAAGAAAAATCTTATCTTATTTTGAAGTTTTGTTTTGATAAATTTTCATTTTTTTTGATAGAAAATCTAAGTTTTTATCCAAGAACATTTTCCACTAACTTACTATGAACTAAAAAACTAATTACAGGAACTTCGTTTCACAACTGTCACGTAATCACGTAATTAACCATTGATATTAACCAATTAGAAAACGCGCGCCGAAGTTTTTGTGAAGAAACTAGACATTTCTTCTTAAAATCCAACCGTTTTTTTCTCTTACCATCGCACACAAACCTTACCATCTTAATACATTGGGAAACCTATTTCCTATCCTAAAAAGTCTTAATTCCCTACAATGAATCCTTATACATTGGGAAATCTATACACTATCCTAATAGATGGGAAATTCGGGCGCCGAAAAAAAACTTACCATCTGAAACCTGGTATCTCAATACATTGGGAAACCTATTCTCTATCTTTTTACACTGGGCAATTTATTTCCTATGTTAATACATAGGGTGAAGACCGGATACTCTATAGCCTATGTTAATACAAGAAGGTATTCACCCCCCCCCCCCCCCCCCACCCCCGGGCTGAACTGCCACGGCATATACTACTTACCGATCCCAGTCACTTGGCACTTCACACGGAAAGCTCAACTTCACCCTTTTGCTCTAAATTTAACGAAATCGATACATCATTGCATCGATTAGAAGTCTTGACACAATCACCCAAGACTACCCAAGATCAACTAAACCCATCTTGAAACACGAACAAGAGAATCTTTGTCCATCTACACGAACAACTACATCCCTCCTCTCTTCAAGAAATCACTGCTCAAAACTTCCAAAGAAAACTATATCAGCCGTCCTTCACTACAAAAAAGAACAATTTAAGACTAAAAACTCTCTAAACCCCGGATGGGTGGAACCAGTTCTAAACTAGTATTTGTAATTGGACATAAATACAATTATATTATTGATGAAACTATCACTATAAATTATTACTAACTAACTAATCATATTCCAGCTCTAACATTGACACTTATTTGTAAGTGGTGAAACTACTTTTAGTTTCAGCACCAGAACAATTTGAATAAATCTTAGACTACAGTTGTTCTCCTTCTGGATAAACAAGAACTAACTCGCGAAAACCTGTACACTAGGTCTATTGGGACTAGGAGATATAAGAGTAAGGTTAACATTGGTATATGACTAGGAAAATGCACGAATCTATCCGGCCGAAAAGGAAATAGAGTGACGAACATACGGTGTATCTTATCTGATATTACTCTATGAGTACAGACCAAATGTCTGTCGTAACTCACATGTCGGTAGCCTAGCAGCATTTTATTTTTCTGAATTCCGGACTCCTGATAAATATTTGTTTTCTTCTGAGTTTTAATCAGCATATGGGTATTTCAATAGCTTACCAAAAATTCTATACTTTTGGCCGATTCGGCTTATTTACCAGTCGACCTACCATGGCGAACAAAAAATTTTGTGGTGGTGCTGAAATTTGAAAGGCTTATTTTAGCCAATCAGGTTGAAGCAAATTACTTCCAGATAAGAAATATTGATTGTTGGACGGAATAAGAAAGATGACACCATTTCTGTATAAAATATGCTTTCCAATCATAGGTTTGATCAGCAAAAAATTAAAGTAGCAAAATGATGTCCAAGGGGGACCCTTTTTTGGGGCTATATGGTCAAATCCCATGGGAAGAGTGGTAATATGAGGAGGCGAACACTACCTTCCACCCCCCTGTCTCTAACCCGGGTCGAGTTCCCAGACTCATGTCCAATTGTTTCCAGTTCTTATGTCCAGCCCCCTCGCTCTAACCCGGGTCGAGTTCCCAGACTCATGTCCAATCCTTTCCAATTCTTATGTCCAGACTCAAACTCTCGGCGCGACTATGCGATTTGGGTCTAAATCCGAATGCGACGCGACCCTGGCTGGGCCGTCTCTACACACTGATCGCTAAATTTGCGCCACATCCACCACGGTGGCGAAGAATTAGTTCTTGGTTGCGCCGTCTCCGCTTCGGTCTGGAAAATGGCGCCGTTTCCGTCTTGGTCTGAAAAGTCACGCCGTCTCCGCTTTGGTCTGGAAAGTCGCGTCGTCTCCGCTTTGGTCTGGAAAGTCGCGTCGTCTCCACCTTGGTCGCGAGGAATATAATCTTGGTCGCGGCACCTCCGCTTCGGTCTGGAAAATGGCGCCGTTTCCGTTCTGGTCTGAAAAGTCGCGCCGTCTCCGCTTTGGTTTGGAAAGTCGCGTCGTCTCCGCCTTGGTCGCGAGGAATTGATTCTTGGTCGCGCCGTCTCCGCGATGGTCCGGAAAGTCGCGCCCTCTCCGCCTTGATCTGAAAAAGCGTCGTCTCTGCCTCGGTCTGGAAAGTCGCGCGGTTTCCGCCTTGTTCTGGAAAGTCTTGCCATATGCACCGTGGTCTGGGCTGTCTTCAGTCTGATTGGTAAAGTCGCGCCGCCTTCCACCACGGTCGCAAAGAATTTTTTTTGTTGCGCAGTCTCCACCTCGGTCTGGAAAGTCGCTCCGTCTCCGCCTTGGTCGCGAGGAATGAATTCTTGGTCGCTTTTTTTTTTTGAGTCGCGCCGTTTCCTGAGTCGCGCCGTATCCACCATGGTCGCGAAAGTCGGGCCGTCTCCACCTCGGTCGAGAAAGCCCTGAAAAACGCCGTCTCCTTGTTGGTCTGGAAAGTCGTGCCGTCTCCGCCTTGGTCTGGAAAGTCGCGCTGTCTCCGCCTTGGTCGCGAGGAATGAATTCTTGGTCGCGCCGTTTCTTTTTGAGTCGCGCCGTTTCCTGAGTCGCGCCGTATCCACCATGGTCGCGAAAGTCGGGCCGTCTCCACCTCGGTCGAGAAAGCCCTGAAAAACGCCATCTCCATATTGGTCTGGAAAGTCGTGCCGTCTCCATCTAGGTCTGGAAAGTCTGGAAATGGCTAAGTTTGGTCGCGCTGGTCACGCCGTTTCCTGAGCCACAGGGTCGCGCCGTGTCCGCCTCGGTCGCGAAAGTCGCGCCTTAGTTTTTCGGTCGCAAAAGACTGGAAATGGCATTTCTTGGTCGCGAGAGTCTGGATATACCAAATATGAGTCGCAATGTTTTGGTCGCGCCACCTCCGGTTCGGTCGCAATAGTCGCGACGAATCATCATGGGCACAATAGTCTGGAACTGCCTGGTTTTGGTCGCCAAAGTCTGGATATGCTTAATTTTGGTCTGGAAAGTCTGGACATGCCAAAATTTTGTCGCGAAAGTCTGGACATGAGTCTGGGACCTCGACCCGGGAAGTCCTTTACTATGTGGAAGTATGACTTATCACAATTTAGGAGGTACACAGTTTAGATCAAGTCAACATCCTGTAATACACCTCTCCCCCTCCTAGGTAACATATAGAAGGATAATTAAAGAAATCCGATCCTCCATCCCAGCGTTCCATTAAATTTAATTTGCTGAGCGCTGCGTGTAAAACGCTCTTTTCTGATTTGCTGAAATCTCAAACTCAGAGCCAAAACAGCAAGTTAACATCCTCTCCTTCAACAGATAGTTTGCTTGTTTGCTTAGTTCACATTCCTATTTCTCAGAAATGCAAGATTCAATTTAAATTGATTACTTTTGTTTTGTGTTTCTGAGAAGCAGAGATATCAAAACTATGCTGGTCGATACGTTTTCATGTTTTTAATTTTTTTTGCTGGTCGAGCTCTATGTAATTCGAGCGGTGACCATAGTCCACATCCAGTTATAAAATTGATAGTGATTGCAAAAAAAAATTGGTTGACTTTTATGGGACAGCTTTCAAGCTATCGAATCACATTGCCTTAAAGTTTTGCGAATTTCAAGAACGTTATTTGATTGGCATTTTTTGATGGAATAAAACCCACTTTGAGAAAACTGGATCAACAGGTTAGAAATTTTTGCTGAACAGAAAGCTGAAAACTAAAGCTCATTTTCGAAACTCGAATTTGCTTCGGATCTTGTTAACTATTTCCACCCCTTATTTGATTTTCAGAAGTTCAACTTTGGCGGCCACATTTCAATAGCTCAAAACAGTTTTTAGAATATATATATATATTTAAAAAATTTTACGTGGGTATTATATAAATAGGGAGTAATACAAACTTTTTCACGGTGTGATTTGCTTGTCTTTTAACGAATGAATTTAAATCGAGCTTTAAAAGAATAAGCAAAAAATTAAACTGTACAAGAGTACTAATTTAACTTTTTGCTTTTTCTTAAGTTTGATTTATTGAGGAACAAAGTTTCAAATATTTTAATTGAAGGCATATTTTAATCAGCGTAGCAAAGGCAACAATGTAGGTATTTTTGATCTATTTGCAAGAAAAAGTTTTTCATGCAATAAAAACCAGAACACTTATATGGTTGCGTTCGCTACTTTAATTGACATTTAAAATTATTTAAAAAAATTTTTTTCATAAACTTTTTTTGTAAATAATTCTGTTCGTAAACTTCTGCCTCGCTTGCAGAGTACACGGCAAGTGATTTTTTGACGGCCATTTCTGATCATCAGCTTCCACGATACGTTTATTGGGCAACCTATTTTGGCGACAAGGATAAGCCAAATTTTTCTAAACTCATCTCGTTTTTGCTTAGTTCTCTGAAAAAAAATCATTAAAATAAATGATACGAGAGTTTATTTACCAGTTTTACCGAGATTTATTCAACAGAGCTATCATATATATAGATACATTTAATTACATTGAAATACATTTCATAGAGCACCCTGCCAAGCAATAAGAATGACGGATGAATCTCAATAGTGGTATATTGTAATGTCCAAAAATGATAGGTACAATGAGCGATTCAAAAAAAAATAATGAGATTTAATACAATGCCGATTAAACATGTGGTAAACATCTTTGATGTCTTACTGGCAACTGAAACCCTTCTCTCTTCGTTTTTATAATTTTTCTCATAAATGACCTCTATCTCATCACGCAGAACACCTTTTCTGTCCACCCGTCTGGTGAAACTACTGTTCTCGTCTTCTTTAAGGTTAAACATGTCAATATAGGATGATACTCGGGCAGCTACTGTTGGGATTTCGGGATGACCGCACCCCTTCCCTGCCACCCCGAAACTGACAACACCGTACAGGCAAACGGCACTCATAGTGTCTGGACTGACTAGGAAAAGAGGACCTCCGTCATCACCTAGTAAGCAAACCTTATGAATTATTGAAGGCAGTATATCCAACTAGACAGCGCTTTACTAAAAGAAGCGTTGGGATCGATTGTTAGATCCCTTTGTTTCAATTAGTAACTAAAGTTATAAGTCTCGGTAAGATTATATCATAGATCATAGTCGATCTGGTCCTAGAGTTAAAATATTAGTTAAACAGACAGATAAAATAAAAGGTTTGATTAAATAAGTATAAATGAGTTATAATTGGATGAACAATTGTCTTAAATACCAAGTAGGTTTGGGGTATTTATGTTAAGCTACATTTATTTAAGTTAAAAGAAAACATTGGAATCTTACCTGTGTCAGTTCTGGAATTTTATATTTTTCAAAAGTATTTTTTATCATAGAGAAAATTAGTGATAAACATCAAAGAGGAAAACCATTCAACTCGTCTGAGCGAGTGGGGAATATATTAATTCTGAAGATTCAGGTTGATTTATTCCTCAGCTTTTCGGCTGAGACAAATCTGCACCTGCACTCTCGACTTCAAATTTTCTTTTCCCCTTTTTCTTCATACTTTTGATGAAATTGACATTTGCAACTTATTGATCTTTTAGTATGAAAAAATCAATATTTAGTTTAGCTCGGAGAACTCACAATAATTCTACCTGCTTCAGTTATTTTAAAATTCAGAGCAGCGGGGGATTCATATTTTTTCGAAGTCAAAACAATAGAGACACTCTGCCTGTCGTGGATAAAAACTCAGTTTCCTCGATCATCAGTTAAACTTTCCTAAAAGACTCTGCCTTTTTCCATAGTTAATAAAACTGAAAGAACAAAAAAAATCCGTTAAGAACTCAAAATATTAGATATTTGGATCTAACTTTTAAAATTTTAAGTTAGGTTGTTTAGCTGAAATCTGAATCAAATGTTAAGTTAAAAAGGCATTCCTATCTTGAGGTGTGAACAAATTTAGAATAGAAAAAATTCTACTCGTACCTTATGTGAGCAATTAAAACAATAGCCTTTTATAAGTGTGTAGCATTTTCAATACTACAGCGCGACGCAATTTTGGAGTCAAATGCATCAAAGTAGCTAACAATTATCAAAATCGTCTTGTAACAAAAATAATTCCCAAAGTTTTTGACCAAAAAAACAGGCATTATCCAATTTCTGTGGATCTGTTGATGAATTTGAAATTTAAAAAAATCAGAGTGAATATTTTGGAACTCTTTGGAAAATGTAACTGGACTGCATTTTACCTTCACATGTGTCTGTATTTTTGGCCAGGTCATCATGGCAGATCTCACTGCCTTGGGGTGGGTAGTTGCTCGAGAATCTCCAGTATAAGTTCCTGCACACACTCTCAGGAACCTCATTCAGCTGCACTACCTGAAAAAGAAGCTCCGCTTGTCAATTGTGCACCTCGCTCTATGGTCATCTTTATTGCGATCGGATAGTTATTTTATATAAGTAAGTGGTCTAGGTTATTTTTGGGTTTTGAACCAGGAAAAGTTGGCACCCTCTGCGTATTGTGTCTCGTCGAAATCGATTGGTCAACATGCCTTCCAGAACATATTTGGAAGCGGTACTTTAAGGTTTTCCAAGCTAAGTTGAAATGCTTAACGAAAATTTTTGTATAGCCTTGTTTTGTTCGTGCATAAGCATGAAAATTGTTTACTTTTACATATTGTTGAAATGCAACGAGGCCTTGTCGTGAAATAATTCTAAGCCCATCCTCGAGTAAAAAAAAGTCCATTTTTCCTCCATAAAACAAATAAACGGTCTCAAAATTGGTTTGATTTTTTTTTTCTATGACTTACCATCAATTTGTCCGGCCACTTTCCAGAGTCGTTTACGACGCCCATTCCCACGGCCCATACCATATAATCATATTTATTCTCCCCCCACTCCCCTTCACAGGGGGTCAGTGGCATCCTGTATTCGTCGAAGCTGATCTTCTCTGTGAGGATGAGGAGTGCAAGGTCTTTCCCGGCTGCAACATTATAGTCGAATCCAACAAGGTGGTAGTAGTGGTCTACTTTCAAATGCTGAGTAGTGTACGTTTCATCGACGAATGAGTGTGTATGGCTTCCTATTGAATGGACTTATCACAAAAACAAGACCAACGTAAAACAATGAAAAATTGTAATGGAATTAAACTACATTCGAAAAATTACCATGTTAAGACGCTGGGGTAATTAAACTCAGACTAATTTAAGATTCGACACGATAATGAATCTCTACTAAACTAACGAGTAGATTTTATCTAAGACTAGATATCTACGTTGGCTTTATCTAAGACATTGCCTTACGATGATTAAGCTAGATAAAAGATAGAATTGGTTAAGAAGTTGATTTGAGAATGAATTTCAGTAAAAAACATACACTGACTAGAGCTCAGTTGTACCAAAAGCCGATGCGTTTTTGGCAGATATCCAACCTAAATTAAGTTTAGAGCAAGAAGAACAAAAAGGTTAAAAGATCACCCTTAAGATAAAAGATCACTTTGGCATTCCCCTCGAAAAATTATTATGCGGCAGTATGTGTTGTAACAAATTTTACTTACTTCTCACCTGCAAGTAGCGCCCAAAAGGCAAGTTGGCAAACTTGCCATAAAAGTATTACGCCTGAGGATGACGCCTGATGGGTAAAATTTTAACGTTCAGTGAAAAATTGATGTCCGCATAGACCAGGCACGTAACTGGAAGTTTAATGAACTAACTGAAAAAAGTGGTTGTGAGCACCAAAGATTGTGTTTGGTCATGAAACGGAATAGTCCGAGTTGAACATCGAACCAAAGCCAAGTTAATTAACCCCGGATACAACACAACACTTTTTTGATAGTGGAAAAGAAAGTCGGGAATGTATTTGAAGCAACAAATTTTTTTTTCTTATTTCACGGAATGTAAGTTTCTATTTAACAAAAAGTTTATGCGGCATCTCGGTTCAGAGCTCTATTTTCAGTCCAATTCCTGAGTTCTTCCTGTGTCATTGGGTGGCCTAGCAGCTCCATCGTGGCGAGAATCGAAGTTGTGTTAAGCCAATCGGGGTTGTTCACTATCGGTGTTTCTACAACGGCTGACGGTTAAGTGGGTAAGCGAGATGGGTCGTATTCACTCTGCCGTCCCGACGGCTTAAACTGCCTTTTTTTAAAAATTGATGTAAGAATTATGATTGTGAGAGATTTCTTTTTACCTACTAAATCGGATTCGAGTCTTCTAGAGCTATCAGGGGTCGAGTGTCGTAATGGAAAAGAGTTTGGGGTGGTTAAGTCCACGACGTTTACTGTCGGATTTTCTGTTTCGATAGTGATTGCTTCTGAGGATGAAGTGGGCAGTGGGGTCGATAAGTAGGTTAAAGGATGTTCACCTGGTCTATCGTCTAAGGCTTCAGCGAGGCTCGTAAATACCGTTTCTCCCAATAAGGATGGAGATTGTCTGGCTCGAATGGGTCCCGTATTATATCTGATATGGGGTTTTGACATTATCTTGGAGGTTGCGATTTTAGGGCTACGATGCTTTTCTCTTGGAAATTCCTGTAGATTTTGTTTTAGACGAACCCTGAGTCGGAATGGGGTCTATTCTCTAGATTTCTGGGTCCGTTTTGACTGTTCTGAAGTTCTGACCTCTCGCCTTCGTTCGTAGCTTCTGAGTTGCTATAACCCATTTCGTCCTGACTATGGAGATGAATAATTGGTGGAATCGTGAGTTGCTCCAGATTGATGACGGTTGGATTCCGGTCGGCTGCGGCTTGAGGTGGGTCCTGCTCGTTTACTAGATTCGTATCTTCTCTTCGCAGTGTTTCTTTTTTATTTATTCCGTGGTCTTGAACAGTGCTATCCTAAAAATTTTCTCAATTAATTCTGGTAAGTGACTTAAGGTCTTTGAGTAGTATCAGGTGGCTAGCTTCGTCATCCGAGATGGTTTCCATCGACATATTTGCGAGTGTTTTGTCTGATTTGTCTGGTGTTAGTAGTCGGCTGGGTTATCCCGGCGGGATAAAATCTTGGTTATCCTCTACTCCAATAGGACATCTAAGTTGTTTTCTTTCATTTTGCTCCTCTCGTAACAAAGTTTCCCTCGAAAAATTGATGGCTGCGTTTCGTCTAGCGATGTCTAATTCTTCGAATTTAGTCTGGAATTTTTTTTGTTTTTTTTTTGTTTTGAGTGGCCTTCGAGCTTTTAAATCCGACTGCTTTTAAATCCTTTCTGGCTGCTTTTATCACCTTCCTAGGTCCTTTTCTGGTAACAAACTTGATAACTTGATACTTTTTACGAGGGCTCACCTTCCTCGGTTCAGTAGGTATTTTCACGGCTAAGTCAGATTTACAGATTATTTTACCACTTTTAAGATTTGTTATATGATCCGATTCCCTTACGATTTCTTCTTTGTTCTTTTTTCTGTCCCGAACTTTTCTATAGATAAGGGTCTTACTCGATGGGTTACTCAGAACGGGATTGGCCACGCCTAGAACCTTTTGTTTCTCTGAGCGGGAGAAAAGCTTCACTGGAGAGCGCGAGCTTGTTGGCACGTATCTGGTAGCGTTTGCAATGTCTTCTGATGAGGAGGATTCGTCATCCAAGTTTCCGTCTTCTATAACATCAGGAGCGTCTCAGTCATGTCGTCTGTCCCGGCACATTACTTTTCTTCCTTAATCTATGCATAACAGTGTTTTGTTCCAATCCAAGTTTTTTTTGAAAATGGAATTTTTACCAGATTGTGCAAAATAGTTTTTGGTGATCTACCAAAATGTGCTTCAAAAGGAGAGCAATTTAGTGATTGTTGAGTTACAGACCATAACTCTTTTAGTAAGGCTATTTCTGAAGAGAGCTTTGGCTTTTCTTGTGCCATGACCATAAGTCGTTCTTTTATTCTTAGAATCAGTTAGTCAACCAGTTTGCAGCTCCATGGTCGCCCACTGGGCTAAATATAACGTTTAGTATTTTGTTCTTGGCAAAATTCTCGGACATCTTTAGAGATAAATCCCGACCCTTGGTCCGCTCTACTTGTTCTAGTTATACCATGCAGAGTTGTATATTTTCTAAGAAAGTTAATGACGGATTTAGCAGATGTGCTAGATGTTATGTGCACCAAAGGGTATTTTGTGAAGCGGTCTATGCACACGAATATCTTCTTTTTTATTCCCCAAGTTAACGGCGGCGGGCCGGCAAAATCTAACTCTATTTCTTGGTTTGGTTCTACGACCAATGGGAGCTTTCCAAGATTTTTGTGTTTTGAAAGATGTTTCAGGTTTTTGCCTGCTTTAAAGCACTTAATCGGTTCTCTCCGTGACTTTGGATTTCTCGGTAAATTTTTGGCCACCAGATGTAAAGATTTGCCAGACTTTTCAATGCGATTTGACCAGGATGTTCTACAAGTAGCCGATGTAGCATAGTAATCCATAGGCATGCTGGTAAAGACATGCCCCGTTCACGTGTAAATTGTTGATACAAGGTTTAAAAAAATTTTCCATTTGCAAAATATCTTGTTTTTGATCTTTTTCGATAGCTTTTATAATCTTTTTAAATACAAGGTTTTGTTTAGTAAGTAACGCCTTGAAAGTAGAAAAAAATTTTGGCCTTGAGAATGGAGATAGTTTATGCTTAAAAGACTGAGGATTTTTTTTTTCATTTCTATGTAACTGGTCTGCAGATGTACCCGTTGGGTAGCTAATACTGGGCAAAGCAGATGGGATTTTATAAAATTGGATTTTCAGTTTGTTCGCTAGTTTTTCCCCTATCAGACATTTCTTTTAGATTTTTTTACTTATTTGAAAATTTAATAGGTTGGCAAGATGGAATGCAATCTTCTGTTTGCGAAAGAAAGTTTTGACACACTGACATTTGGGAATGCATAAATATGGTTTGCAAAACTTCTGTAGCCTTCTAAATTCGTTTCTCGCGTTCAAATTCTTGTCTTATCATATCATTAGTCGATTGGCCAATCACATTGCTGTATTCAAAGTCATGTGATGCTGTTTGTGGAGAAAATTTGTCCCTTATTTGCGAATGAGAACATCTAGGCAGCAGTTTTTCAAAGCCTAAAATAAGGCTAATATAATTTACGGAGGCAAAAACAAATCCTTTTTCCTGGCCCGGGAGATGTTTGATTGTGAAATCATATTGTAAAAACTTATCTGCCCAGCGGTAGAGGCGAGATTGGGCTGTCTTTGTATATTCATTGTCGTTCAGTGCCCCTATTAATGCTTTATGATCGGTAAGAATAGAAAAAGAAAATTGTTTGCCCAAAAGATAGTTTTAAAACGTTCTAGTACCCAAAATAAACCCAACAGTTCGAATTCAGTAGTGCTGTATTTTAGTTTGGCAATATTGAGGAACGAACATATTCGCGACCACTACCGTTTTCCAGACTTCCTTTAGTCTTGCTCGAGGGATCCACCCAATCGTAAGTGTGAAGCATCGCAATTGATTCTTGTATTGATTTTAACGTTGAAATGGTGGTTTGCTACTGTAATACTGTTTTCCTTCTTGATTTTCTCGAACGCAGCAAAATGTACCTTCGACCAATTAAACTGTTTATTTTTTTGCATTGGTTCTCTAAACGGTGGAGACAAGGAGTGAATTTATTAAAATGGTTGATTGAGCCCATTAAGGATCTTATGTCCTTGATAGATCGCAGTTCTTTCAAGTTTTTAATTGCGTCTGATGTGGACTAAAGGAGCGGTCTACTTGGCGTCGACTTTTAATCCTATTTACTCTATCTAATTTGTCAAAAATTTACATTTCTCCCGTTTTAAGGCTAACTCATTGTCGCCCAATTTCTTAGAACGTCAGTAACTAATTTGCAGTGTTCTTTAGTGGTAATTACTGTAGCGATTAAATGTCGTCTAAGTTACAGTGTGTATTTGGTAGCTTTCCCATTAGACGGTCCATGATACGTTGAAATTCATTCGGCATATCGCCTAATCCGTAAAATCCTGTTTCAAAATGGTATGAGCCTATAACATCTCCTCTCATAATGTTCAAATTGCATTGGTTACTTGCTTTTTTCTACAGTGGTATCTGGCTTCATGCATATTTCAGGTCGATAGATGAAAACCAGTATTTGTTTTTGTTGTGATCGCTTATTATTAAAGCGACGTAATCAATTAGTTCAATCAAAATGGGCATTGATATCTGTTGCAAAATACTTTTTTGTTTAGTATTTTCGAGTTCAGATCCCGTTTAATTGACCCGTCCTTTTTTGCTGTTTTGACGTTGAGTGAAATAAAACAGTCTTATGAACGTCTGAACAGTTTTTTAATATAGTCCTCGCTGAGTAATCTATCAACACACAATTTCACTTTAGGGAACATTTGCATTGGTATGCGCTTACCTTTTACCTGTATTGTTTCTAAAGGTTCATTAAAATATGTGTTTACAATAAAATGTGTTTGCGATAAAATCTGCCTGTGTTTTTAAAACTTCTGGAAATGGATTGGATATAAAAAGTTTGAACTCACGGAGTGGCGTGTCGAGAAGTTGGCAGGGTTGAATGTCAGATTCAAATTTATCTGGCTTACTTCTATCCCGACGGGTGTTTTTCTCGGGATCTTCCGTGCATCTGACACTGTGGTGCAGCCTGCTTCTGTGAGACCTCCATTCCCAAATTCGGTAGTATGTCAATGCCCAGTAAGTTTCTTTCTGCCCCTTCAGTAATAAACAGTTGTTGATCTTTGCCATCCCATCTCTTCGATTGAATCCTCACTGTGACTTTTCTGATTTTTTTATTGTGCTACCAAAAACATTGGTAGCACGATAAAAATGAATTTCCGTGCCTTTCTAGGAACAAGTACGTAGGCTAACCCATTTTCGGAATCAGATATTTGATGCAAGTTTTTTTCTGGATTTTTACGTTTCTCATATTCGTAAAAACGATATCTCTGACTAATTCGGTCTCTAATTTGCCCATCTCGCAATTTTTTGAAAGTTCTGAGAGGACTTTGTGAAGTTTTTCTAATGACTCATGACCCATGATCTTTGTCTACGACCAAAAAATGTGTACCTTTCCTTAGTCGAGTTTGTAGTTATCGTGAATGTAGTTTCTAAAAGTTCCTAAAACTCTGCAAATTTTACATCAAATTTTTTTTTCCGGGGTTATTTTGTGCAAAAAATATTTTTCCTTCTTTTTCAATCCCAAGAACAGTTTTGATTTTAATTTCCCGTCGATGTCACCAATTTGTAGGCCATTAAACTTTGCGTTGTCTTCCGATTTCCTCCTTCTCGGTTCTTCATTGTAGGCTTGTAATGCTTCTTTGTATCGTTCTTCTTTTTTTCTGCCACACGGGTTTGATTGTCGGATGTTTCCGATGTTTCTGGGACAGGGTATATTAATTCGGATCTCACCAGTGGATTAATCACATCTTCGATATCCACAAAAACTTAAGCGATAATTGTAAGTTGAAAATGTTCAGCCCATTTTTCCCAGTCTTGATGGTTCTAGCTTGGTGCGTTGTTCCAGAAGAACTCCAGACCTCGTAATTTCGACTCGTTTGACTGCGCCATGTTAAAAAATTACCATGATACCGATAAAGGTAATGATGATGTTAAGACGTTGGGGTACTTAAACTAAGACTAGCTTAAGGCTCGATACGATAATGGAGACTACTAAAGTAACTAGTATACTTTTATCTAAGATTTGACTGAAGTACTTTGGTTTACGAAGACTAAGCTAGATAGAGAAGAATTTGTCAACAAGTTGAATAGAGAACTAAATTTAAAAAAAACATACACTGACTCAAGCTCAGTTGTGCCAAAAGCCAATGCGATTTTGGCAGGTATCAATCTAAATTAAGTTTAGAGCAAGAGCAACATAAAAATTAAAAGATCACCTTTAAGATAAAAGATCACTTTTGACATGTATACACAAAAATTTTATCTGGGACAACCTAGAATTTATTCGAGGAGTTTCTTGTCTAAAATTTGTCGAAAAATCAATTATACTTTTCACGCACAGCTAGAATACTTTTATAGATAACTACTTTGCAATATTTTTTGAGTGGTATGCGATTTTACGAAAAGACAATAGCCGACAAAAAATTGGAATTAAGTTTAAGTTGCTCGGAAACATAAAAAAATTCATTGAAAATTTTTCAATATTTTGCAAGCTTTGAGTTTCGAAGAAAAAGAAAGTATATCAGGTTAAAGATCTTTAATTTTCAAGTAGTTTTTGTGGTTGACTTTTTTTTTGAATTAACCAATTTAAGATAACTGGATCAATGGGGAATTTTTTTTCCGCATGGAAATCTTAAAGCTAAAATCCACTTATGGAAATAGAAACCTATCATATTTTTTGCGAGAAGCAAATTAGTCGACTCTAAGTATCAGGTAAAAACTCTTTGAATTTGGCATCGAAAGAAAACAAAAATTTCAAAAGAGGTCACTCAAAAACAGGTTCTAGCTATTTGGTAACTTCTTGTGGTATCAGACTACCGCCCTATTAGTTGCGAGACTGATTCCAAAAAAAATCTTCACCACTGGTCACGAAGTTTAATCGGGCCGTACCTTTCAAGTTTGACCTTTATCTGAAGTTTTCCTTTTTCATAATTGGAGAGCGCCATTTGTATCAAATGGACTTGAATTGAACTCAAAAAGTGTATTGAGATATAAGTGTTTTCATAAGTGCAGTAACATCTATGATCTTTTTTTGTAATTATTGAAGCAATTTAAGACTTTTTCCTAAAACAAATCATCCAGACCTACATAATTTAACATAACCAACAGACAGTTGAACAGAAATCTAAGAACGCAAGTAAACAGAAGAAAAAAGACCTAGTCGGAAAAAAATCAACTCTCGAAAATCAAAGAAAAAAAAATAGATGGCTTTAAAGATTTTTGAGTTTCTAAAACATATTATGGATCAATATGTAAAGCTTCTATTTCGCAGGGGAATAGTTAAATTCCTCTTCCGAAACTATACGTGCATCAAATTTTTTTGTGATTTTTCATTTTTGCTGTTTGATAATGGAATTTACCTTAGTTTTAACAAAAAAAAAGAACTGAACTGAAATAAATCAAAAGTCAAACTGCGAAATGTAAATTTGAGCTTCCGTAAAATAGTATCAAAAGGGAGGACTTTCTGGTTGGCGGTGGGATGTCGAATCTATGAAAGGGCCAAGGAGGCTTGTTTTCCGTCCGTCTCCACTAACCCACCTCAATATTGATAAAAAGACAACAATGGTTCATTGAGGCAATTTTGGACCCGGAAACTAGTGTTTTTTTTTAAATTTTTCTCTCCAATTGAATTGTTTTGGTCAAGAATTTCAAAAAATCGGTACTTCATTTCCTTAAATTTTTTTTCTTTTGAAATATAGCTTTAAAGCATACAAAAAGACTCCTAAAATTGGCTTCAGAACATAAGAATGAAAAAGTTTGCGGGTCACATTTTTTTCCGTGTTTTTTCATTTCTTTCTGCAAAAGTTTTAGAGTGTGCCGCGAATAGCCTACGGACCCTGTAATGATTAACTTTCAGACTAAATTGCGACCAACTTTTAGACCATTAAGTTTTATATCAAGTCGCCACTTATTGTTTGACCATGTCGTAAATATATTTTATAATATGTCGCGACTAATTTTTAGAGCATATCGAGGCTTATCTATCGCCGATATTGCTTTTCAGTTTTTAACCATGTCACAATTTTATTTCTACGAATTATCACCTACTTTTCGACCATTACGTGTTTTTTTCAAACATGCCGCAATTTTTTTTTCAATCATCCCACGACTATTTTTCGACAATGTCGTAATTTATTATTTTTTTTGCAAATTTTGCGACTTATTTTTCCACGATGTCGCGAATAATTTCAGGCCGAAGAAAAATTATCACAGATAGTTACTGCGCGAAATTAACAAATTGAACTGACTAAAGAACAAATTCCATTATATTAGAGTACACAGGTGGAAACTGATCCAAACTATATATTATTATTGGTTATAATTTAGATATTTTATCCCTAGAAAATATTAAAGACTAACCAATCACACTCCATCTAACTAACAATCCACTTATTTTTAAAGTGCTGATTTTGTTTGTAATTTCAGCACCAGAGCATTCTGAAGTTAACTTACAACTTAGTTGCTTTTTCCAAGAGACCGACTCGTAACAAACTAGTATACTCTAGATCTTTTGAGACTAAGAGATATAAGAGTAAGATTAAGATCGGTATTAGACAAAAAAATTGAGCAAATCTATTCGGCCGAAAATAAGATAGCGTGACGAGCAGACGGTGTACCCTATCTGAAAATACTCTATGAGTTAGAGATCCATCTCAGCTCATCTGGTGCGACCATAAGTCTCGAATAAGACCTTAAGGAATAAAATAGCTTAGAACTAACCAAAAATAGATTAGACTTAGACAAACACTCACAAAAATGTTACACGATAATAATTTAATTAAAATGTCTCTACGATTCAATAGATCAGAGCCATTATTCCGAACAATACGAGAACTACCCGGTATTGGAAATAGACCTCTCATAATGTTCAAATTGCCTTGGTTACTTGCTTTTTTCTACAGTGGTATCTGGCTTCATGCATATTTCAAGTCGATAGATGAAAACCAGATTTTATTTTTGTTGAGACCGCTAATTATTAAAGCGACGTAATCAATTAGTTCAATCAAAATGGGCATTGATATCTGTTGCAAAATACTTTTTTGTTAAGTATTTTCGAGTTCAGATCCCGTTTAATTGACCCGTCCTTTTTTGCTGTTTTGACGTTGAGTGAAATAAAACAGTCTTATGAACGTCTGAACAGTTTTTAATATAGTCCTCGCTGAGTAATCTATCAACACACAATTTCACTCTAGGGAAAATGTGCATTGGTGTGCGCTTGCCTTTTACCTGTATTGGTTTTAAAGGTTCATTAAAACATGTGTTTACGATAAAATGTGCTTACGATAAAATCTGCCTGTGTTTTTAAAACTTCTGAAAATCAAATGGAGATAAACAGTTTGAACTCACGTTGGAGTGTCGTGTCGAGAAGTTGGCAGGGTTGAATGTCAGATTCAAACTTATCTGGCTTACTTCTATCCCGACGGGTGTTTTTCTCGGGATCTTCCGTGTATCTGACACTGTGGTGCAGCCTGCTTCTGTGAGACCTCCATTCCCAGATTCGGTAGTATGTCAATTCCCAGTAAGTTTCTTTCTGCCCCTTCAGTTATAAACAGTTGTTGATCTTTGCCATCCCATCTCTCCGATTGAATCCTCACTGTGACTTTTCTGATGATATTTATCGTGCTACTGAAGCCTTGGTAGCACGCTAAAATTGTATTTTTGTGCCTTTCTAGGGAACAAGTACGTAGGCTAACACATTTTCGGAATCAGATATTTGATGCGAAATTTTTTCTGGATTTGTAAGTTTCTCATATTCGTAAAAAAGATATCTCTGGCTAATTCTGTCTCTAATTTGCCCATCTCGCAATTTTTTGAAAGTTCCGAAAGGACTTTGTGAAGTTTTTCTAATGACTCGTGACCGATGATCTTTCTCCACGACCAAAAAATGTGTACCTTTCCTAGGTCGAATTTGTAGTTATCGTGAATGTAGTTTCTAAAAGTTCCTAAAACTCTGCAAATTTTACATCAATTTTTTTTCCAGGGTTTTTGTATGCAAAAAATATTTTTCCTTCTTTTTCAATCCCAAGTAGAGTTTTGATTTTAATTTCTCGTCGATGTCACCAATTTGTAGGCTATTAAAGTTTGCGTTTTCTTCCGATTTCCTCCTTCTCGGTTCTTCAATGTAGGCTTGTAATGCTTCTTTGTATCGTTCTTCTTTTTTCTGCCCGACGGTTTTGATTGTCGGATGCTTACGACGTTTATGGGACAGGGTACTTTAATTCGGATTTCACCAATGGATTAATCACATCTTCGATATCCACAAAAACTTAAGCGATAATTGTTAGTTGAAAATGTTCCGCCTATTTTTCCCAGTCTTGATGGTTCTAGCTTGGTACATTGTTCCAGAAGAACTACAGACCTCGTATTTTCTGAGTGGTATGCGATTTTAAGAAAAAACAATAGCCGACAAAAAATAGGAATTAAGTTTAAGTTGCTCGGAAACATAAAAAAATTGATTGAAAATTTTTCAATATTTTGCAAGCTTTGAGATTCGAAGAAAAAAAAGTATATCAGGTTAAAGATCTTCAATTTTCAAGAAGTTTTTGTGATTGACAATTTTTTTAAATTAACAAATTTAAGATAACTGGATCAATGGGGAATTTGTTTTTCCGCATGGAAATTTTAAAGCTAAAATCCACTTATGGAAATAGAAATCTATGATATTTTTTGTGAGAAGCAAATTAGTCGACTCTAAGTATCAGGTAAAAACTCTTTGAATTTGGCATCGAAATAAAACAAAATTTCCAAAAGAAGGTCACTCAAAAACAGGTTCTAGCTATTTGGTAACTTGTTGTGGTATGAGACTACCGGCCTATTAGTTGCGAGACTGATTCCAAAAAAATCTTCACCACTGGTCACGAAGTTTAATCGGGCCGTTCCTTTCAAGTTTGCCCTTTATCAGAAGTTTTCCTTTTTCATAGGTGGAGAGCGCCGTTTGTATCAAATGGACCTGAATTGAACTCAAAAAATGTATTGAGATATAAGTGTTTTCATAAGTGCAGTAACATCTATGATCTTTTTTTGTAATTATTGAAGCATTTTAAGACTTTTTTCTAAAACAAATCATCCAGACCTACATAATTTAACATAAACAACAGACAGTTGAACAAAAGTCAAAGAACGCAAGTAAACAGAAGAAAAAAGACCTATTCGAAAAAAAATCAACTCTCGAAAATCAAAGAAAAAAAATAGATGGCTTTAAAGATCTTTGAGTTTCTAAAACATATTATGGATCAATATGTAAAGCTTTTATTTCGCAGGGGAATAGTTAAATTCCTCTTCCGAAACTATACATGGATCAATTTTTTTTGGGATTTTTTTCATTTTTGCTGTTCGATAATGGAATTTACCTTCGTTTTAACAAAAAAAAGAACTGAACTGAAAAAAAATCAAAGGTCAAACTGCGAAAAGTAAATTTGAGCTTCCGTAAACTAGTATCAAGAGGGAGGATTTTCTGGTTGGTGGTGGGATGTCGAATCTATGAAAGGGCCAAGGAGGCTTGTTTTCCGTCCGTCTCCCCTAACCCACCTCGATATTGATAAAAAGACAACAGTGGTTAATTGAGGCAATTTTGGACCCTGAAACTAGTGTTTTTTTTAAATTTTCTCTCCTGAATTTTCAATTTGAATTGTTTTGGTCAAGAATTTCAAAAAATCCGTTCTTCACTTCCTTATATATTTTTTTTCATTCGAAAAAATAGCTTTAAAGCGTAAAAAAAAAGACTCCTAAAATTGGCTTCAGAACATAAGAACGAAAAAGTTTGCGGGTCACAATTTTTTCCGTGTTTTTTCATTTTTTTCTTCAAAAGTATTAGAGTGTGCGGCAAATAACCTACGGACCCTGTAATAATTAACTTTCAGACTAAATTGCGACCAATTTTTAGACCAATAAGTCTTAAATCAAGTCGCCACTTATTGTTTGACCATGTCGTAAATATATTTTATAATATGTCGCGACTAATTTTTAGAGCATATCGTGGCTTATCTATGATTCAATAGATCAGAGCCATTATTCCGAACAATACGAGAGCTACCCGGTATTGGAAATAGACCTCGAACAAGAAACGATATACGACTACAACGGAACTTACCCATAAATTTCATGGTCGTACGGCAAAAACCAACACAAACTTTTGTATTTAGTTTTATTAGCAATGAATTTAGATTTTCATTTGCAAACATAGTATCATTGAAGAAAACTTTCACCAATAATTAGAGGCGCTAAACTTATGATTGTACAATATCGACTGATAAAAACATCACTAGTCGTTTCCTTTAATCTGCAGTAAATTTGAAAAAGATATCTAGAAAGAATGTTTATTGAAAAGAAAAAAGAAAAAATAGTTAATAATTACACAAATTGTTAGTAATATATAAATCATCTCTTCATCTCCGCTTCATCACTTAAACATAACATCAAATCATAAAACCACTAAAGTCATCAAAAACTAAACTTTTCTATCAGTTAAACTTTAAATTATTTTAAAAAAGCCTATCCTAATTTTTACTTTTACGTGAATTAAACTTTTTAAACTTAACAGATCATCAAGGCTTTCCTTGGATCTCCATTTCAATTTCATCTTATTTAAATTTTTTGTCATTAAAATTGTATCCTGATCATCAAGGCTTATCCTTGGATCAAATGGAACAATTTGTTCTCCCGCTCACAATTAACAAAGTTTTTCAACGACCTCAAACGTCGATTCACTATCCAACCCTTTCTCAAAACCCAGGACTAATAGAAATTTTTCAATCACACTAACCATTCTAAATAGGATAAACAGTGAAGAACTTCGGTTATTCATCCTTCACTTGATCCCCCCTCTTACCTGACCCACGATAATACTTAAACTTAGTAAGTTTAAAATAGTATCTAACGAACTACTTGTGTTCTAATTATACCTGAACCTTGTGGATTGATATACTCCCCAACCCTGAAATACACGACCCAACTGAGGCTAACCCGAAAAAATTGTAAGAACTAACAGTTTAAGAAATCAAAATCACTAATTCAAATATTGCATCCGTCATCCTAAACCTTATGTCACTAGACAATTTAGGAAACAAACAAACAATCATATTGCACAACTGTGAAATAAACAACGAAAAATATGACCTCGTAATCACTCCACTTGAACAGTCAACAGGATATGTTAGAAAAAAACGACAAACAATCAAACGAAAAATTTTATGTGACATTCGACCAGAATGGCCAAAATGCAGTTTCTGCAGAATTCGGTATTTTAGCAGCAAGCCTTCCGAATTGGCGATTTAGAACGGATAAGGACGTTATTTGAACGATTAGCCAAACGGTGAAGGCTGGAAGATTCTGGAATTCTAATTTTTAAAAATTCGAATTATGACGTCATATTTCTGAGAAACGTCAGAAACGGCCATTTTTAGCTAAAAGAGCAAGAAAAAACAGAACAACTTTTATCTGCGATTACGAACAGTACGAAATCGAGACTAAAAAACTACAACGAACTACCGAACAGCAGAGGACGTTCCGAGTTGCAACTATTGTGCTGTTACAATAGTTGCAAGGCCGTTGCGAGCAACGGTGAAGGGTAAAACCCAGCCTTCCGAGTTATTGTGAACTGGATATTAAGAAGCTTGATTCACCGGATTCAAGAATCCGGAAGGGTCTCGGGACGTGGACTTTTATGAACTTATATTGAATTTTAGTATCCGTCATGTCCTGACTTGAATTTAATTAAGATCTTAATTCGTTTTGAAAAGAATGAGGAGCTAGAAGTAGGGGGGAAAGGGTTGATCCATCTTCGATGGAGATGATGATTTTTATCTACTGAACCAAAACAATAGTAATATAATAAGTAGTAGCCCTGTTTTTAGGAGTGACCTCGTGGTCTGGGGATACTGAGACCCAGCCATGAGCTCACTATTTTTGCATGTAATCTAGTTAATTTGAGCGTTCTGGTCGAAGCCGGAGAACAGTAACGTTTTTGTCAGCCTGATGTAAGAAAGACCACCGAAAAGTACTGGCTTGGTAGAGACGGTGAAAAACATGCAAAGCTCTGTTTAGACGCTAGCCAGTCGTCTTAAGACTTAGTTTTGTTATCCGTCGATATGTATCTTCCGGGCGAATGTTACATGTATGTTTTTATGGCGCTCCTGGGTGTTATTCTTTTTTAACATCATGACCGGCAGAACCGTTAACGAGCATACCGCGCCGAGCGGATGCTCACATTAACGCCCTTATTAGGCCTAAACCGCCGGGGCGGAAGGGTAGTTCGGAACGCGGAAGCCTTCCGGATTGCCGTGAATAGTTTTTTAACCTAGTTAAGACCGAAAATTCACGAACCAGGAAGGGTGGGGGGAATCGCGAACCCCTCATCCCCTGAGTGGTTTGTGACCAAAAACACTTAAAGATATAAGCAAAACCAAACAAAAAATGGTATAGTATCCAAGAAAAACAAAAAACATAAAAAATAACCGAAAAAACCAAAAACAGTAAAAAAGTAAAAAATCAGTAGAAATCATCCCCCCAGACAAGATGTGATTCAACCCCCCCGTTTGTTGTTGATAGATATATTGTTGTTACAGGCATTTATATCAGTCAGGATCGTTAAGATCATTTTTGTAGCCCGTTTGTGGGGCTTGTACTGTAGGGTTATTTGACCATTTAAGCACGTTAATGATAAATTGCGCCCAATCCGGAAGGGTCAGCTGATTTGCGCTCAATTCGGAAGGGTCCGGGGTGAAGACCGATCCGGCAAGCAGTACAGGGAACAACAGGAAGAGGCTCAACGACAACTACAATCGACTGTTGGGTGTCGTTAACAAGTTTTGTATCCCTTTTGGTACAAAAAGTAAGATAGTAATCTGTGGGGGGCTCGACAGTGCTGCACTGTAGTGACCCTTCACCGAACTGCGAATATCCGAGTTAAGCACCATAATTCGGAGATTAAACAAACCCGGAGGGGTATAGTATTCCTAATATTATTACTTATATAGCCTATATTAATAGTCTTATATCGATTTTCAGACAAAAACAACGAGAACTGACCGGTTTTTAGGGTCAAAATTGCGATATTTTGATCCCCCCACAAGTCGCGATTTTTGAGATATCGATATTTTTTGAAACGGAAAAAAGCGCTAAGTTAGTGTGTTACATCGTAACTGCACTACTGTAATAAGCAGAACCGGTTAACTTTAGTTCGGAAGTGGTTAAAACTAGTTTGGTACAAAAAACCAAATTTTCCCAAATTTTGATAGTAAGAAACACTAAAAATTTAGAAAATTTTTTGAAATTTTTGAGGTAGGACAGTAAAAATAGTTGTTCGGACAACGTCCACTAGTGAATCTACAAGTCTTAAAATCCGCTACCCGAAAGCCTTCCGGGTTGCAGAGAAATCGAACATAACGTGTTTGATTTGGTGGATTCATCAATCCGGAGGGGTCCAGGTAGCATAGTTTTTCGCAAAATTTTTCTACAATAGCGTTTTAGATCGGGTCTTTTGCATTGAACTAGAAGAGTATAGGCCTTCTGAGCTCGGATCAATAATTTTTAGGTCGAAAGGACCAGATTTGCGGAAAAAGTTAGGCGGAACCTATAAGAGAGAAAATTTTTTGAGTTCGAAAAAAAGACGTTTTGGTTAATAACTTTGGAACTACTGATCATATCGAGTTGATCTTGGTACCAACAGATCAGAAATTAGCTGAGCTTACTAACAGGATCAGAAATTTTTCGGAAAAATAAGAGAGAAAATTTTTTGAGATTGTTTTTAGCAAATTACACAAATCCGGAGGGGTACACCCTTCACGTTTTACAAATTTTTCTGAAAAGCCCTTATACCCTTACCAAAAGGTAATAGCGGTTGAGTAAAGTAACTTTAGGCCATTCTAGACGTAGAGGGAGGGCTAAAGTCACCGCAAAAGCTTAACCGAGCCAAAGTTAGGCCAGCGACAAGACCCTTCACCGTTAGTGTGAATTGTCAAATAAGAGGCTTAACTTCAATCCGGAGGGGTCTAGGAAAGGACCCTATACCCTTCCCAGTTAATTAAAACAGCATAATTGCATCGGAGAACGTATTCGGAGGGGTATAGGTTGAAAAAAGGAAATCTCCTAAAAGCTACTTTTACAAAATCGGAGGGCTCCCAATCCGGAGGGGTCGAAGTTTTTTCAAGAGGGATCCGAATCCGGAGGGGTCTTATTTGAGCTAATTCGGAGGGGTCCAAATCCGGAGGGGTATAGTATTAACCAACTCGGAGGGGTCCAAATCCGGAGGGGTCTAGATTCTGACAAATCCGGAAGGGTCCTATTTGTGCCAATCCGGAGGGGTATTTTTTTTATTAAGGACTTAGGTGAACGAAAGAAAGACTAAAAAGTGAGAAGTATTAAGTTATTAATACACAGGCTAGGTATCAGTGACTGCGCTGGTAACTTGCCTTTCGATAAGAACAAGACTAATACAAAACAAGTCCAAACTCGGATATTCGCGATACTAAGTCTAAATTAAAGAGAACGTGGTTCATTGGTGTGGATTGGACATAATACGTTTTTGGGAAAAGTGACTGCCTTGAGGACTTTAGTAGGTCTAGCTCGGGCAGTCCGAAGGCAGATAGGTAACACAGTACTCGGTGGGTGCAATAGACGCCCACTTGAGAAAATTGCTGCCTTCAAATTTTGTCTGTTTGGTGCAGCACCAAGCAGGGAAAGCTTTTTCTTTAAAAGACAGGTTCGACTATTGTACTGCGACTGACTAAGAGTACAAGACACATACGTTTTTTTTATATATACATTCATATTGTGTCAATATATATTTTTTTTGTTTTTTGATTTTAAATCAACCTAAACTGTGCTTGATTGGGTGGTGACTACACTATCTTTTAAATTGACTGATAACATCATATTGTGCTAGTTTCCAGATCTTTGGACCGATAATCGGCTAGTGTGAATAAATTTTATACAAACTGTACTCTGACAACATACAGGGATTCGTGGTCACTATCTAATAGAATCTGGTGAAATTTATTGTGTTGTGTCATTATTATTGTTAATAAAACTATAAGGTCTCTAACAATTGAGTCAAGAGTAGGCATAGGAAAGTGACAAATAAAGAATGAGTTTAGACAAGTCAAGGATACCAAAACGAGGTAATAGCTCTAGGAAATTCATACCTGAAAAGCAAAGAAAAACGATGACCGATCCTTTTGTGGATTGGATCAAGCGAACCCGGTCCGATAAAGAGGGGACGGTTTCAGGCAGAATGGTTGAAACGAGAAGTCAAAAGACCTCAGAAGAGCGAAGAGAACTGTTAGAAGTGGAGGTCAATGCGGACCATACCATGAACGACAACCAGGGAGTAAATGGACTGGAAGGGAGAGGCAGAAGGCTGGCGAGTGAATCTACTCCGGTAGAACAAGGCCATGATTTTGCCACTTCCACCGGGACGTTGGGTCGAGAGGAGATGTCGGAACTGTCCGACATCTCAACTGAAGTAACGGCGACTAGAAGATCTCCGACAGACAACACTATGATGGCAGGCGGAACGGGGAAACAAACAACGTCATCATCATTCTCAGAAAGAATGAAGAACACCTTCGGAAACATCTTTCCATTCAGCATGGGAGGAGGAGCAGGAAACGATGGGGAGTCCCAGGAGGAAGAGGATGAAGAGGAGCAAGGGGACTTTGGATCTCAAGTCAGTCTCAATAGTTCGATCCAGGAGAGTGAGGCACACGTCGGAAGAGAGACTGGAACCATGGATAAATTTGGTGTAGTGACAACGATAAGCAAAGAGGCAAACACACCGGGCCAGTCGAAGGACTTCGCGATCAGGACAAGTTCGGAGCCACAACCTGAAGAGAGTAGAACCAGAGGGCTTGGCAACGCGTTAGCGGATCCTGAAATGGATAATGATAAAACGTCAAGACAGAGAGTCAAGGCCCGGATCTCTACCAGCACGAAGCTACCTGGGACCGACAGAGTTACACCACCACATGTGACGCCACTCATGGATAACGGGGCGGCACTAGAGGAAGCCTTAAACAACATAGTGGGCAGTTTAGGAGAACAAAATGAACAGATGTCGATAAGGATGAGTGAACTGGAAAGAGCAGTTCACATTGAAAGAGAAAGTCTGCGGGAAGAAATAAACCGCAACAGACAAGAAGTTGACAGAAGCGAAAAACGCTTGAAAGAAAGAACAGACGAACATATGACGAGGAACTTGTCGCGAATGACAAGAGAGGCGGAACAGAGGGAGTTACGCTTAAGAGCCGACATGGAGAAGTTAAGAATTCAGCAAGAGCAGTCTCTTGGGTCTCTTGACACAAAGATAGACGCGATGATGGAGAGGCGAACGCAGGCTATCATGGATAGGTTGGACGGGCTACTAAGCAGCAAGAGTGGACCAAAAGAAGGAGAGCCGAACTCGGGAGGTCCCAGCAGGGAACCGAGGGTGAACTTCAATGAACATCAAAGGAGGAAGACAAATGGATCCACTAGAGGCAGGGGCAGTTCATCAGGCTATGCCACAAGGGGTAATACAGCATGGGGCCCGAACAGTAGAGCAAGTTCAACGGGGAACAGACAAACCTCGAACGAACGACCAACGCAAAGCA
This sequence comes from Symsagittifera roscoffensis, assembly GCF_963678635.1. NCBI lineage: Eukaryota > Metazoa > Xenacoelomorpha > Acoela > Convolutidae > Symsagittifera > Symsagittifera roscoffensis. Next base: position 57,944,745 of record NC_087062.1, read on the forward strand.
CACATGCGACCGGGAGAAGCGATTCTGGCAACATGGGGCATACAAGCCCGAGGAGGAGTCACATGGGCCAAGCGGGAAACGCTCATGGTGATTCGGATTGTAGGGATGTACCGCACACAGAGCCTTCGACAAGGTGTGAGGACACTCAGGCGGGACACTCAAGGGATGCTACGGCAATGGCCACAGCATTTGAACCCCTGAACAGGTCTTTGGAGACGTTCCTGACGAGGTTATCTAGAACCAATGAACGCAGTGAAAAGTCCAGAAGAGTCTTTAAGAAACCAAGATGCTACAAAGACGAATCTGATGGCTGTATTGATACCTGGATAGAGGTAATGAAGCTGCATTTCGAGGAAGAAGACTTGTCTGAGAGACAGGAATGCAGCGCGCTCACCAGCAACTTAGAAGGGACAGCCCTGAACTGTGTCATGGCCAAGAAACAGTATCAACGCGACACTGCTGAAAAAATCTTCGAAATCTTATTGAACCGTTTCGGATCAGGGGTGCAGGGGCACCAGGCGATGATGCGCTTCGAGAAACGGAGGCAGCGGGAAGATGAAACTATAGACAAGTTTCTCGATGATTTGGAAATGCTGAGAAGACGCAGCCAACCGGATGAGTCAAATCGAAGGATGAACCTGGCCGTAGCCTCAAAATTCATCGATGGTGTGAAAAACGATGAACTTCGTACGATGCTAGCAACGCATTACACACCACTATCAACTAATGCGCCAACACCGGAGGAGTTGAGACTCAAATCGAAAGAGTATCTATTGCTGAAACCTCCTTCGAGATCTGGATATTACAAGAACAATTATGGCAATTTTAACAACGGACCAGCGAACCAAGGGAACAATTGGTACAAACCGAGGGACGATATGGACAAGAGACGCTCTTGTGCTAATTGTAGTTCAACAGACCATCATGTGTCAGCATGCCCAGCTTATAAACAAGGCATGAAAGCAATAGGCTTTAGCCTCGAGGACGAAGATGCGTCAGAGTTGGAACATGAGGATTTCATGAGAGGAGTAATTGCGAAATTCGGCCCGAGGTGTTTCTTTTGCAACTTGGAAGGTCATTTTAAATCAGACTGTCCACAATTCTGGGATGCAGTGGCAGACATCAAGCATCCAAGGCATGAAGAAGCTTTATCAGGAGTGAAAGCGAGCAAGGCTCGACTTTTAAACGAAGCAGAGGCACGCAGGAAGGACAAACCTCAAGAGCTGGCGGCAAAGAAAATGCAAGCGGTAACAGGAGAAGCATGTGAACCGGAACCAGCAACTGCGGCCGATGACTTCAAGATCGATTACAAGGCAGCCGCAAAGGATGCTCTAAATAGAGTACAACAGGAACTGGTGACGAAAGAGATCGAACAAAGAGTGAAACTTGAACTGGAAAAAGAAAAGCTTCAGGAGCAACTGAATACCTTCGAAGCAACGGAGTTCGAGGAGACGAAAACACCAAGCAGTTTAGATATGAAACTTAAAGTGATCTCCGGTAAGAGGTTCGGCATGGCGCCGCAAGGAAAGAAGATACAGTCGATAATCTCAGTCGCTGGACACCAGGTAATAAGAAATTTGAGTGAACCATCAGAGTTCACTTTAATGCATTTGGACACATATGCAGATTATCTGAGGCAGGTGGAGCCACGCACTGAGTCGAGAGCTGTGCGAGCACTACTAACGACGGGTGGCCCTCGCATGAAGAAACTTCATGGACGCTACTTGGAGGTCTATGGGCCGTATCAAATAATGCTGAACGTGGATGGAATCAGCATCTACACCAGGACTTACATAACAACAGATGATGACCAAATGGGGCAGATCTATTTGGGTGAAGAGGAACTCAAAGTCCGCAGGATAGGCCATGACGCCATGATGGAACAAGACGCGGTACATATTGGATATGAAGCAGATGTGACAGCACACCTGCTTGACACCAACGGAACAAAAATCGGAGTCACAGGGCTTCTGGACACAGGCGCGGTGGTGAGCGTGATGCCGATAAAAACCTGGGAGAGAATGGGCTTCACGCGGGGAGATCTGATTCCTACGAATCTCCGACTAGCCGCTGCAAATCGAGGAGCTATCTACGTAGCCGGAAGAACACCGGTGACGGTCCTTCACATGGGAGGACGGAACCTTTGGATGAGCTTCCTGGTGGTAGAGAATCTGGACGACGCCGACCAATTCATCTTGGGCAGAGATTTTGTCAGGAACTTTGACGTGATGATTGACTTAAACAACGGTCTAATACGGATTAGAAACCCGGACCGAAAGTATGTTAAGAGACCCATTAATAGGATAATAACAGATGAAAATAAGGTACCAGTTTTTTTGGATAGAAAAGTAAAGTTACAACCAGGACAAGCTGTAGTAGCGATTTTTAGAATGAGAAATTTAAATTCGTTAAGTGATAGTAAACAGGTTTGCTTAGTACCGAATCCAAATAGTCAGAGTTCGGTGATTTTAGGCCGGAGCTTCTCGGTAACGCGAAACGGACTGTGTGTCAGTGTGTTGTTGAACACACTGGACACCACGGTTTCAATCCAGCGTGGAAAGAAGCTTGGTTACGCATTGCCGATGAGGACCGACTATGAAGAGACACAAAACTTGAAGAAATATAGTGTGAAAGACTGTCCTTATCATGCAAATAAAGATAAAATTTTAAAGAGGATTGATGAATTAAAATCTATTCGTAAATTGTTTTCAATGAAATCCGAAACGGACGACGGCTTATCAAGCTGCTCGAATTTTCCGGAACGCCCCTCGTCATATGAACTAGATTCTGACAAACCGGTTTTGCCAGAAATAGAACATTTAAAAGGAAAAATAGGTGAGGGAGATTTTGAAAAATTGCGGGACCTCCTAGATCGGAACGCCGAAGTATTTTCAAAACATAAGGCGGACATCGGTTGCTGTAATTTCGTCGAACACGAAATCGAACTAGAAGAGGGCGCCGTTCCCCATAGGGAAGGCGCAAGGCGAATGACGCCACATAAATCGGAAGCGTGCCGAGCGGAAATAGAAATGTTGCTTGAATACGACATGATAGAACCCTCGAAATCACCATGGGCTTGCGGAGTAGTAATGGCGAAAAAGAAAGGGGGGCAGCTTAGATTTTGTTGCGACTTTCGTTACTTGAACGCGGTAACGATTAAAGATGCGTACCCGATACCGCGAATAGACGAGAGCCTATCCAAACTTGGTGATGCAAAGTTCTTCACCACATTGGACTTGGGTTCTGCCTTCTGGCAGGTTCCTCTGCGAAAGAAGGACAGGGAGAAAACAGGATTCGCGTGCGAATTGGGGTTGTACCAGTGGAAGAGGATGCCCTTCGGCTTGTGCAATGCAACAGCAACCTTTCAAAGGCTGATGGCTCAGGCTTTGACAGGAGTGACCAAAAAGTACGGGAATCTCTTGATGTGCTACGTGGACGACGTAGTCATAGCGACACCAACCCTGGAGGATCACATTGATCGACTCGATGAGGTCTTCGGATGTATGAAAAGAGCAGGCTTGAAATGCAAACCATCGAAATGTGAAATCCTTAGGGATTCGATCAAGTACCTGGGGAGAATGGTGGACCGGCATGGTGTGAGGCCAGATCCAGAAGCAGTAGAGGCTGTGCTGACATGGAAAGCTCCTAGAACGGACACACAGCTCATGAGCTTCCTAGGGTTTGCCAATTACTACCGAGAATTCATAAAAGGATACGCGGACAAGGTGTACCCGATGCAGAAGCTGATGCGCAACAAAGGGAAAAAGTTCGAATGGAATGATGAGGCACAAGTTGCTTTCGAGAACATAAAGCGGCAACTGTGCGAAGCGCCAGTGCTGGGCATGCCTACAGAAAAGGGCATGTATGTCCTTGACACAGACGCATCGGTAGTGGCCATCTCAGGAATATTGCATCAGGAGCAAGAATGGAACGGAAGAACAGTCCTCCGTCCTATTGCATACGGCAGCAAGGTCTTGAGTGACACAGAGATGAAATATGGCGCACCGAAAGCAGAGATGTTTGCAGTAGTCACCTTCGTGGAAAAGTACCGTGCATACTTGGGGAGCGCTCCCTTCAAGTTACGCGTGGACAACAGAGCGTTATCCTGGTTGAAGACCTACTCGATGGATCAGAGTTATATTGGTAGATGGATAGTCAGATTGGATGGCTACCATATGATAATCGAACATAGGATGCGTGATAAACATCAGAATGCTGACAGTCTCAGCAAGAAAACTGAGTTCTATGAAAGATTGGAGCAGAAGCAGGCCAATCAGGCGGAAGTAAAGGAGGGATTCTCGTTTCTGGACAAAGAAACTTATGAAGCGCTTCCCTTAACGAGATGGTTGGATAAGTCTGGACATCCAATTCCAGGGCATCCTGAGTTACCTGTAGAGAAAGCAGCTGAGATAAAGATCCTGTCCAAGGAGGATCCAGTCCCCTTAGATTTGTTGCTGCGCTCGCACCTGGTCCAGCAAGAACTCTCTCGCATGAATATAAACAGCCTCTCATTATTGGATAAAACGGTGCAAGTCACACCACAAGTAATGCGGATGCTGGGTGGATTGTTAGAAAGAGAAGTGACCAGAGATGACCCCGAGTGGACAGCAGCAGTGGCATCGCTAACAGTCAGTAAGAAAGTGAAGATCATGCCGTCCAGACAACAGCACGAAGAGAACAAGAGGGATTGTAGGACAATAGTTCAGCAACTAGTATCCTCAATACCCCAAGAGATTTTAACCAGTACTTCTTACGGACGGAAAGAACAGGGGAGCAGCAAGCGAAAGAAAACCGTCACCTTTGTAGACCGGGAAAAAGAGGGTGAAGAGGTAGAACAAAATCTGCTGCAAGACTATTTGTCCGGGGAGAAGGATGAGGAGAAAAACCAGCAATCACAAGATCAACACCCGGGACAAGTGAATTTGTCCGGGGAGTCCGAGATAGACGAGAAAATTCCTGATGAGAAACAGGACCTAGAGAACAAAGTTTTGTCCGGGGAGTTCAGATGGATGCGAAGGAAATACGGACATGATCTGGAGGAGCGTGCAGTCTCCGGCACAACACCTTCGACGGATGATAAGTCAGAAAGCTCGAGAATGAACACCCATTCAGACAGGGATTCGACCTCGGGATCAGAACTGTCAGAACTGGCGATACACACGCTACTAGTGGAAACTCGGGCGAGAAACCTGGACAGAGAGGTGTACCAGGATCCTGACAGTGATCGCTACCTAATACCAAGCGAAAGAGTCTTTGACAACGCAGCGGATGACTTAGAAACGATAGCGGTATCGAAACGTTCGATAAGCCTGTTGCCGCAGAAAGAGGTAGTCAGGACTGATCTTCAGCCGTTTCAACAAGAAACACAACCGTTGGCGAAGATTTGGTGCGTTAAGATGGAAGAAGACACACATCAGCCCAACGAGCTGAACAGTCAGAAGAGAATCATGAAGACGTACTTGAAGGCGAGATACAGACTCTCGGACCTTCTAAGGGCGCAGAGAAATGATCGCATGACAATCAACCTAAAAAGGTGGATAGAAAACGGTGCACCTGACAAAGGTGACCTGGAAGAAGACAGCTATAGGATCCTGAGACAATACTTCATGCAGAAGGAGGGGAGATTATATCTGAACAAGGACGGGATCGTGGCTTGCAGGAGAAGAGAAGAAGACAAGGTCTTATACAAATATAACGCGATAGTGTTGCCGCAACTCTATCAGACAGAACTATTATTCAGGTCGCATGATCAGATGGGCCATCAAGGGATCGACAAAGTGTATCAGAGGATCCTGAAGCGCTTTGAGTGGCCTGGGATGAAAAAGGCATGCGAGAAATGGGTGACAGCATGTCTGTCATGCCAACAGGTCAAGGATCCTAGGAAGTTGCGATTTCCTTTACAATCAATTGAATCGTCTGAATTCAACGAGGTGGTGCAGATAGATCACCAGAAGATATGCATGACCGACAGCGGTTACAACCAAGTCTTGGTCATGATAGATCACTTCACGAAGTATGCAGAGGCCGTGCCCTGCATAACTGCCTCAGCGGAAGAGACATGCGACCACCTGATCAATACGTGGATAGCAAGACACGGGTGTCCAATGACGTTTCAATCGGACAATGGAACGGCTTTCGTAGGCGAGCTTACGAAAGAGCTTATGAGACGGTCACAGGTCGCTCAGGCTCACTCCACGACATACCACCCTCAGACGAATGGCTTAGTGGAAAGGCAGAATAGGACGTTAGTATCGATGCTGAGAGTATATTGTTCCAGGTACATGACCGATTGGGACAGATACCTTCCACAGGTGATGGGAGCTTATAATAGCACGCAACACTCCACCACTGGAGTCAGTCCACACATGATGCTGACGGGACACGAGAAGTCTTTACCCTTGACATTCTTCTACCCAGAGTATGAGGGAAAGAAAACATCCCCACAGGTCTACGTGAGGGATGTGATCAGACGCCAACAGGAGTTGAACGACTTGTGTAGACGAAACACTCAGCAGGCACAGGCAAGGCAGAGGAAAAGATTCGACAAGAAAGCAGCTGGTGCAAAGGCTTACTCGGTGGGAGACTACGTATGGGTATTTCAGAACGTTATACCACCGAAAGGGACAAAAAAGCTTCTGAAGAAGTGGAGGGGACCCTTCATGATTACAGAGGTGCACCAAGAGGGACGCTTTTATAGACTGAGTACTGGCCGAGCCGCCCACTACGAGAACATCAAGCCACACAATCCATCGACAGAAGACTGGTGTATACCTGCAGACATGGAAGAAGGGGATTATCTAATGATGGATCCTGCTTGTGAGGTCAATGAAAAAGGCACCAGGGAGAAGAACGATGGAAACGAAGTCGTAGAGGAAGGTACGGATACACCATTGGACCTGGATCCAAACGAACAGATCGAAGCGGACGATGAAACCTTGCCCTACGCAGAGGAAGATTGGCAGGATTCCGAACAGACAGAGGTTCCCAAGAACATGGAACCAGATCTTCCGTTCACGATGCAGACTCGTCAGAAAGACGGGACGAGACTAAGAAAGAAATACAATCCTTACGGTGACGACTTTGTAGTGGATAGGATAGATCTAAAGAAAATAGTGGAGGAAGTAGTGGGTTTAGAGGAAATAACAGTGTCACAGGACATTGACATAGTCGATGATCACAACGATGAGTGGGTTGACGACTGGTCGAAACCCGAGGTGGAGTTCGACGATGAGCAACAGCAGTCAAATGAACAAGACCTGACGAACCTGCGTGTCTTAGAGTGGCTGAACGAAATGACATCAGACCCTGAAAAGACCAGCGTTACGATTCAAGACGTAGATCGCGAAAGCGCGAAATACATTAAGACCGAACGAGATGATCCTTCCTGGGCTGCCCAGGAAGGACAACTCCTCATTCCAGCTTCTAATCTTGACTTAATACCCGGTATGCGATCGACGGGGACGCCGATGGATATTTTTGTCCGGGGAGTGGGGGTAGGACTTACCCACACTGAAAACTTGATAATAAAAAAATTGAGAATAGCAAGAGAAACAGGAAACTTAGAAGCAGAAACAGGCGAAGAACCTAAGAAACCTGACATAGGCAGGGTAGTTGAGTCATATTTTAACTTACCAAATGAATATTCAAGTAACATAATACTAACAGACAGTGATTTCATACTCACAAACAGAACATGTGCGGTAGCTATCACCGCAGACATGAGTTTTAGGACGGCGCTAGCGGCAGATTTTAAGAGGGAATATAAAAACGTGGAATTCCTTTGGAAGCAAAGACCAGGGATAGGGGGCGTAGCAGCCTTACCCCCGGCGGTGTCGCAAATACCGGGAAAGTACTTATGCTTCCTGGTAACGAGGGCGACAGAGAAGCAACACGTGGACCCAAAAAATCTAGTCTTGTCTTTGACGAGGCTGAGGGACTTCCTTGTGGAAATGGACGTGAAGGAGCTTTCGCTTCCAGTGTACGATCCAAATAGAGGAAGACTGCATCCTCGGGAATTGTACGCGCTTGTACACGTGATATTCTCTGACACGAACATACAAGTATATCTACATAAGAAATATTACTTAAGTATAGGCTGAGTGATGTGCGAGAGGGTGTTAGGCCAAAGGACCAAGTTGCATGTAATATGTGATATGTGTGTTATGTTAGGTTATGTTATGTGTTAGGTTATTAAGATCATGGGTAAGTAGGGGTTAGTGGCCATGAACAACTAGATGACGATCTTGGGAATAGATCCAAAGTTTGGATTGTCCAATCTTAGGTTGAATTCCAAAATTTTAGAAACCAATTGATTTTAATAAATTTTAGGGTAAATATCTTTTTATCTGAACTGTCTTTAAGCAGATTTTAACGATGTATGTTAAGGTGAAATTGACAAGTGTGACATTCGTGATTTCTTTTCTAGATCCTGATTGATCATTTAATTGCTCACTTGAGTCAAAACTTGAAATCGAAATCAAATTAAATTTGGAGAAGAACAGTATGGATAATTTCAACCTGGATGAATTGATGGACCTGGCAGAGGCATATGTAGGACCGATGGTAGATGCGATCTATCGTCGGCTGATCGAACGAGACTTCGCTCTGGAGGACCCAGAGGTGGTCATGTTGCTGACCGCCCTGATTAACATCTTGGGGCACGACAACCGTGGGGACCGCCCCACGGAAGTCCTGTTGATGGCAGCATATGGAGAAAGAGGAGTACTAGACCGCCCGAACATGAGAGTGATGAGGTGGAGAAACGGGGCTCTCTCAGGGAGTGACTTGGCGAATGAGCCTGGGTTGGGAAGTTCTAGGACTTACCAACCAGGTGAGATGCCAATGCCCTCCAAGCCCAAACCTGGGCTGACGAGAATGCATCAGGAGATGAACAGTGAGGCGACCTCGTCTGGTTCACCACTGAGAGTAGCTGTGCCACCAAAAGGGGCGAGAGTAACACAGAAGGTTCAGACGAACCAAACCATACAAGATCTGGACGAGATGAACGATCAGTTGAGAAGTACGAAGAAGGAGTTAGACGATATGACGAAGACCATGCTGGCGATGGAGGAAGACCGGGACATGTGGAGAAAGTTGTTTGAAGACTGCAACAAAAAGCAGGGTCAAGAGATCGAACGCTTAAGGCAGGAATACAAAGAGCGATCGGAGCAGGTGGCGTTGACGACGTCCATTGAGAAAGTGATACCTGCAAGAGATATTCCTCGTGGGCAGTCCCCGATGGAGCTCTTGACACCTCGAGAAATGAGTCAAACAACGGAGACACGGCTTCCAGCAGAGACGAACCGAGTAACAATCCCGGATCCTAGTGACACCTTGGGTGATCCCGTCGTAGAACAGACAGTGAGAAAACTGATAGAGACCGCTGGACGATTGGTCGCTAACAAGAATGCACCAGGTTCCGGGGTGACTGCACCCTATGGAACGATTGACGATACGGGCAGAGTACAACTCTCCCAGACAATAATCAGACAAGGGATAAGTGACGTGACGCCACTCAGGGGGAGTTCGAAGATCACAGAGAGAAAAGTAAGGAAGATGCCAGCGAAGAAAGTGTCTCGTGTAATGGACGTGCAGAAGAATAATCAATTAAAGTATAATTTCACGGGAGTTCCGGAGACAGATCCGAGAGCCTGCTTCAATCGAGCTACCTGGAGCCCGGCTGTGAACCTGCAGCAACCACCACTCGGGACATCTCACCTGATATTGGGAGACAGCTTAGTCCGAGTGCTAACGAATTTGAGGACCTCATGGGTCACCACGGTGATGGCCTTTGGAGGCGCGACAATTGCCCAATTATACCGGATGGTGGAGCTGATGAATCCCGGGAGGATACCCAGTGTGATGATATTAGTTGGGACGAATGATATCTCCAGAGGATCAGACGAGCAGGAAGCACAGTGGGAATCAATGATGGTGTGTTTGTTCACCACTCTCTGGCAGAAGTTCAGTTGCGCGGTACTGACCGTTTGCACGGTGCCAATGAACGCAAGAAACCTGACAGCATCAGGAAGAAGGCACAACGAGGGAGTCATGAGATGGAACAACATCATAAGAAACCTAGCAAATCGAAATGCCGGAAGAATGATCCTTATGGACATTGAACACGAATTGAGAGCCATGGAGCAAGCCAGACTGACTTCGGATGGCATCCACTTTGACACCATCGAGGGACAAGCTTGGTTGAATCGAGTCTTCCAAGAACGGTTGGACGAGTTAGAAGCAGAACTCTCTGACACAGGAGTACTGAAGGAAGAGGGAACGGTGAATGATACGGTGATCACTACCTTTGTGCCTCCTAACCTGGAAACGCGTTTGGGTACAGTCCCAGCCGCAATAAATTACCGGCAACAAAGCTCCAGCGAATCAGGTCGAAGAACTGACGTGCAGGATCGGTTGGGAGAAGCACCGACGAGGAGGACAATTCATCCTAGGAGAAGGATAGGACCCGTCAACCAACCAAACGAAGGAGTAGCAGGCACGTCCAGATCAGACACTAGATCGGAGACAACGAGTAGCAGTCGAGAAGAGAGACCGAACAGAGGCTCATTGTTATGGTCTAGACCCATGCCGTCTCCCTGGCACATATACAAAGAAGAACTGATGAAGCTGGACCTGCAGAAAGTAAGCTTCATCGAAGATGCAAGGAGGATGCTAAATGGAGCGACGCTATCCGTCAGCAGATTATACTCAATAACCGGCGTAGAATGGTTGATAGCCGCTAGCATAAATTTCAGCTCCACGACAGCCTTAAGATTTGCTGACTTGGAAGGACTGCCCTCCAATAACACAATGGGACCTGTGAATGCAAGACCGTTGCAGGATGTCAGATTGAACCATGAGGAGAGGAATCGTGAGGAAAGGCCAGGAAGATTCCTGACGGCGAGAGCGCCAATTGGACAACACGTGAAGATATTCAAGCAACTGACGACACCACCTAGTCATGTGAAGGAGAGAGTATACCCAAAACAAGTGAACCAAGATGGTGATGCCCAGAGATATGGCGGATTGACAGCAATAAAGAAAGATGAGAGCATCTTCGCCGCCTACGACAAAGCAGAAATGAGAAAGGCCAAGATCATGGTAGTAGCGAATTCAGAGTTCGTGTACACCTCTAAGTCTTTGTTTTGGCCGGACGTCATAATGCTGGCCGCAGTTGACCTAGACCTATTGCAATCAGTGTCATTGGCTATAGGGGTACAGAGGCAGACAGAGATGAACCCGATAACGATTGTGTTTGCTGGCATCAATGACCATCTACACAGTAGAGGTTTTCTGAGCAGGCTCAGAGATCCTGCAACAGCAGAAAACGCAGTATGGCCCGCGATAAAAGACATCCTGGAGTCAATGGGTGAAGTGGTAGACGCGACAAAGGAGGGAACATTCAACAAAGTGGCGTTGAGAGTAGTATTTGCGTTGTCTCCGGGATATGCATATCTCCCGGATGGACTGAAATTTGTGTATGCAATGGTAGCCTTACTTTCGGAGGGAAAATATGATGTGATCATATCAGCCCCGAATCGCATGATAGAAATGGAGAACCTGAGGCCACTTAAGGCTGAACTGCCTGCAGTATGGTCAGATATCTCAAACGCGATGAGAGGGTTCAAGGACCACGCGCTACACATGTTGGTGTTGGACGAAGTGCTGGGGTTGGAACTGTCCAACTTCAGTCGGCAACTCAAACTGAAACCAGGAATAGATGACGACCATCGAGTGATTACGGCAATGTCCAACGACTTGTGGTTCCGAGCAATGGAAGTGGCGAGTGAAGACACGAGAAGAAAGAATTCACTGGAGACGAGAGCTCATCTGGAAGCGATGGTGCTGAGAACCAAGCCGGAAGCAAACCAGTGGCTACACCTGAATCCGAGAGTAGCGGCATTGGGTGCAGATGCTTTTCAGCAAGGCCCAGTAATGATCACTAAGATATACGCCTACTTGTTGAAGGAGGTGAACCTGGCGGAAAATGCCGGAGAAAAGACAGCTGAGTTCGTGAACAGAATGTGTCAGATTACTCTGGAAACCTTCTGGACCCAGGAAGTGAAAGGACAGGAGGGATTTGAAAGGACAGACAGCATGCTAGAAGGGTTGGGAGCCGGATGGACCGCGTCCTTCTTGGCAAAAGTCTACCCGAAAGTCTCGCACTACTTGATAAAGGAATTCCTCCAAGCGGTAGTGAAAGTATCGATAGTGGAATTAATAGCCCTGTTTGTAACATTTGGAGCGGAGAATTTCGTGAAAGGACCGGTGATACTGCTTACGGATGGAATACAGAACCTGCGACTAGATGGACTTCTGACGTTGATCGCAATAACCCACGGAAACTTGGGAGGGCTGATGAAACTGGCACGTTGTCCAGAGCAGATGAAAGAGAGAGTGAGGAATCTGGATATGAAGAAATCCACAGACTCGTGGAACAAAATAAGAGACCTGAGACACACTCTTATCCAGTATCTCTTGCAGCAAAATCGCTTTGGAACCGGAGAAGACGAGACAATTGAAAGAGAGGAAGATGTTAGACGACATGTTGGAGGCATGCCGCTGTTAACAGATTTGAGCTTAGCTATGAGAATCGATCCCTTGGCACTGATCAGAGGAGTCACGGAGTTCGTGACAGTGATCTATGGACCAGCAGTCACCTTTGCGTTCCCTGACGTTAAAGTGGAAGCATATAGGAGGTCGGTGTTGCACCTGAACCTCATATCGGCAGTGGACGGTAGTACACTGAACTGGTGTGAGCAGCACGCATTGCGAGAGCTCATGAGTGAAGATCTGTTATTTGCGAAAATATCGGAGCCAGAGATGACAGTCATCAATTTTGACGATCACTTCTGTGACCGCATGGGAGAAGTAGAAAGAGGGCACATCGAGGTGTTTCCAAAGCTTTGGAATCTGAGGCCCTATGACAAAACGAATGGCGAAATGACCAGAGTGCCTCGTCTCACAGCAGCGTATCACAAGGTGAGAGAAGAGACGAAGGACTGGGGCGATTACAAGAAGCTACCCGAAGCAATCCCCGAATTCCCTCTGATAAGAAGGATGTTGCTCGGAGCAGTCTCCGTAGTACAAACTCCTAGGTTGAGAGCATTCGAAACCAATGAAAGGAGAATAGGGAATTTCTCGGCGACGATGGATCCATACTTCGTGGGGAGAAATGCCGCCGTATTACAGTACACACGATTTGCGTACACGGATCAAGCGACGAGAGGGCGAACAAGCAGCGCCGCTACTCCCAAGCCTGAAGGATTTGATGAGGAATGGAGACGACTAGGCTCAGCTCCAATGAGGATGAGAGGCAGGACTGAATTGCCTGAGGCCTCAGTAATCCTGACTAGTGTGAGAAAAGAGATGAAAGTTGCGGGAATATTGCAGACGAGAATTTTCCTAGCACCCTTCGGCTGCGAAGAAACTAAAGTGGTCCATGGAGAAGAGGAAGATAAATCAGCCGGTACATTGCTCATACCGAGATTCCAGGAAGAAGCTGATGATGACAAACAAGGACCATCGAACTCGAATGGGGACAAGTCAGAAGGAGATGACGGACAGGGTGGAAACCGTCAGACGGAAGAACCCATGCAACAAGATCAAGCTGGGGGGGAGGACGACAGGGCATCGACAGGAGGAACATCCAGCCTGGATTTCAATATCTTCAGTGATCTTGAGAATAATGCAGACACGTTGGAAACGACTGAGCCAGCGGATGAAGGCATCTCGACACTGGAACCTCCGTCAGCCTTTGAGGAGATGAAACGGAATTTGCCGGAGAGCAGCTCTCCTGGCAATACAAGAAATAACGATCAGAGAATCCTCATGGAATCACCTCGGAGGAGAAGAATAGAGGCCTCAGCCAGAGTACCTTTCTTGGGAACGCTACCCGAAGAAGAATGGGAAGTACATCACCGAGACCACGAGAGTAGGACGGGATGTAAGCTGGACAGAGTGGCGTTCATGGAAGAAGTCTGGACTGTGATTCAGAGCTATGGGACCCAGTCCATTCTCAAAACAGGTCTCAATCAACCCTTGGTGAGAGAAGTACTTGACAAGCTTGATGAGTGTGAAGGGAGACTGAGTGAGTTATTGATCGACTCAGCCACTGATGAGAGTGAAGCGAATTCTCCCATCAAGATGACACCGCAGGACAATGAAGGAGAGGTGGTGTAGTGTACCTGTCAAGGACCAGGAGAGGAACGATGCGATCGAAAATGGTGATTGATAAAATCAATGCGATGAAAATGAAGTTAGGCAGCAGAGTGATGCCGAGGAGGATTGGAAAGACGAAAGTGGATTCGGAAATATCGATGAAAGCTGGTAACTCAGCGAAAAGAAAACGAGTTGAGGAAGTCATGGATTTGGGGCAAGGTGATTACCAATTGTCTGGCACAGATAGAATATTAACTGATATAGCGATGGTGCCACCCATTCTCATGGCTGGGTTAAAGTCAACCGGTTATAAATCCAAAAGGAGTGACCGCACTCTGACTGGAGCGACTTTAGAAATGGAAATACTCAGTCAATGTGGAGAGAGTAAAATGAGGGACTTCAAGCCATCTCCAATGAATCATGGAAAGGGAAGTGTTGCAGGACAACTAACACCAGTGGAATACAACAGACTGACAGTGTCTGAGACAGTGTCGATAGATGAACCCACCGGTGGATACATGGAGATGTTGGAATACCGAAACTCGGCTAGAGGGCATGTAATGGCCCTGGAAGAGGAAAAAGCCATGGAGGGTTATCTGGAAACAATGTTGCAAGGCACCACCCTCAAGCAGAAGGCGTACGGAACTTTGGCGTCGTCTGACGTACAGGCGGAGACGATCGAGCAGTTGGTGAGCCTTCCATGGAAAGCAGTAGTATTGAGGTATTTCGAAGAGGAAATGAGGACTACGCCAAGAATACATGCTCTCGTGGCAGTACCTTACGTAAGGACAGAATTACAACTCAGGCTCGCCTGGTGCAAGATGGGACTGACTAGCGAAGAATATGATTCGGGAGAAAGGAAGAGATCAAAGGAGGAAAAAGTTTTCCTTATGACGAATCTGAGGGATCTGATAGTCCAGGAGGGAGCAGCAGTAGCGTGTGCAAAGCGGAGAGACGCTCTCTGTTTCATTCGATTCCTGATAGAGCAGATTTCAGTACCTGCATTAAGCACTTGTGTTAAAATGTTGAAGGAAGGCGATGAGCGAACGAAAGCCATGTTCTTACTAGCAATGCTGGATATGCAGCAAAGTAAACCGATGAGGGTGAACATGAAAGAACCTGAAGAACTGGAACCCATGAAAAAGATAGACGAGATCAGGAGATTCTCAAACAAGGAGTTGAGGCTCACTAAAGAATCTATGGGAGCATTGCCAAAATCCAGTGAATACTGTGGACCGATCAAGAAGAAGTCCTATAGCTATGTGTCCGGGATTATAGGGATAGCATACAATCCTTTCCTGAGTGAAGACATACGTGATTGCTTCTTTGATTATGAGCAGGCGGTGTTACTAAGATTCTGGACGTCCAGAATTGTGACGACTAAGAGCGTTAACAATCCACAGGCCAAATTGGGATTGGTCTTGGAAGAAGAGGTGACTGCACCTTCAGTGCCAAAATCCGACAAGAGAGTGGAATTTGGGTTGGGGTTCTCAGATGAATTACTGAGAACGAGCTTGATGGCAGTGTGGGAATTGATGAAGCCATCGTGGTGTCCTAGTCCCAACGCTGACTCAATATTACGGGCGACACAGGACGTACAGAGGGAACTGAATGTGGACTGTAACCTGCGTGACCTCAACATCATATATAATGTGATGATAACAGCCTCTAAGAGCAACGCAGAAGATAGAGTGGAGTTGCCTGGCTGGGGACCAGAAGACTGGGTCAAACCTGGTAGCTGTCTGGCGGAAGTCTGTGGACTAGAGGGTCACGTTTGTGGAAGTCTAGACTGTGTGAAAACCCTGGAGAAACAACACAAGCAGTTGACGGTATTGTTTGGAAATGTAGTGATGAAAGCAAGAACGGAAACGGAACTGATAGCAGATTGCCATGGAGGAACCGATGTGAATCTAGTGACAGCACTAGGATTCTACAGCATGTTTGGTTCTTTAGAGTCACTATTGAATCTAGAACAGAAACATGAGATGGTCACAGCCATCAGCGTAGAGGTATTCCCAGGAGTTCTGCAGACTGAGCAGAAGTATATAGGAAAATGGAGGGAAGCAATCGAAACGGAGATGAACATCAGACACAGCGAAACTTATTGTAGACCATCAGGAGCACGATATTTGGTGGGTTCAACGTTGGCTCCAATGTGCAAGAGCAGATACCCTGTACATTTCGTGGCTGTGGACGTGAAGAGCACAAGAACGATCGTGGATCAAGCTTTTTCAGTGCCGAAGTGCGTGAGGTTGGCAAGAATGTCTGAAAAGTCTTACGAGTTACTGTGTAAGATTTTCTCAGCAGTTCCAGAAAGAACCAAAGAGGAGTTGGAGTCAATACTAGGAAAGAAGATTACAATGCAGTAGATGAGAATGATGAGATCCACCGAGTGATGATGGAAGTGGAGCCATTGCTGGAAGCTTCGGGAAAACGGAATTGGAGGAGCATCATGTTGACACATGACGAGTTTCCTTGCCACTGCTTGCTGCAGACCTGGTGGTATCCCAAGCGTAGTAATCTGGTGTTGATCTGGGACTCTGGAGAGCTGCTCTCCATGGGTTTACCAGATTCATCACAGCCCATAACAATAGTGATAGTGGGAGTTATGATGGCGATACGATGGCTGGAAGCTCATGTGAGAGAAAATAATAGACAGGAGGCACCGACGAGAGAACAATTGCAGAAATTAGATTGTCTAAAAGATTTAGATCTTTTTGAGACAATGTGCAAAGTTCTAAACATTCCGATGGAAGTGAAGAAGATATGGGCAAGAAAACGATTGATGCCATGGTTCACAGCTAACATGACTGCATGGTTGTACGAGTATGCGAAAAAGCATATGTCGAAACATGGCAGAGTGTACAGTGAATATCAGCTGGACATTGGGGCAGGAGCTTTCAAGCGAGCTTTCGTGACCCATCGGAATGCAGTGACCACCGCTGTGAAAAGAATTTCCAGGACGAGCGAGCGTAGTGGAAATGAGAAGGCAGAGATGCTGAAAGAAGATTTGGAGAGAAACGTGACGTTGTGTCTCCACAACAGCTTCTGTAGAAACAGAGAATCAAACGTGGATCCCCTACCTTGCTGTAAACAGAGGGTGGAAGAGCAGAAGTGTTGGAGGACGGCTTCCAACAGCGTCAGGATAGTCAATGACGTGCTACAAGACACGGAGACCGAGAGTGCAGAGTCAGCGTCACAGGAGGAGGAAATGGAGCATTGATGAATGGTCGAGAAAACAAGAGGCAACAAGAAAGAAAATTAGAAGAATTTAGAAGTTTTAGAACTTCTAAACGACGAAAAAAGAAGAGAACAAAGGGATGATGAAGGAAAGTTAAAACTCAAAATTGTTTTATGTGTGTGAAAAACTCAAATGAGAAACCAAGCAACCAAGTTGTAATTGAAAACTGAAACATTTAAGTTGAGTTTGGAAATTGTTGCATTTATAAATTTGCATTTTGGTTTTAGTTGAAGTGGCTTTAGAGACACTCACTTATTATTTATTTAGAAAGGCTTGAGGGAAGAGTATATTTAAATATTCCAGCCTGCATGATTGTTTTTAATCACTTAGGAAGACTGATCACTTTGTGGTGACATGAAAAACTTGAGTAACTTCTTGAGGAGGGAGGTTGTTGCATTGTTCTTTCTAACCACAAAGTTCCTTAGTTTTAATATTCAGGACAATAAACAAGCAAGATTTCCGAAGGGAAGGAGCATAGTAGGATAATTTTAGCTTGTTGGTTGGCAGGACTGTCCTGCAAGCCAACACCTTTTAAATCTAGGAGAAAAAGTTTCAATCGGGATATTGACACTGGAAGTCAGAAAATATGTTTTATCTTAAGTCATATCCTCAATGTGCAGATTAATGAAAGAATTTGAAGGCTATAGTGATGTAGGATGATGCCATTTATATTCTGCAGTGAGTCGATGTGACGTAGGTAAAAGTAATTTCGTGCATTTTGTAAATTCTGTTCGATGACACTGTAACCACTTAGAACATTGCGCGATTCAATGAGGACATTGACCGGACTGTCCGGGGAGTATGTGACATTCGACCAGAATGGCCAAAATGCAGTTTCTGCAGAATTCGGTATTTTAGCAGCAAGCCTTCCGAATTGGCGATTTAGAACGGATAAGGACGTTATTTGAACGATTAGCCAAACGGTGAAGGCTGGAAGATTCTGGAATTCTAATTTTTAAAAATTCGAATTATGACGTCATATTTCTGAGAAACGTCAGAAACGGCCATTTTTAGCTAAAAGAGCAAGAAAAAACAGAACAACTTTTATCTGCGATTACGAACAGTACGAAATCGAGACTAAAAAACTACAACGAACTACCGAACAGCAGAGGACGTTCCGAGTTGCAACTATTGTGCTGTTACAATAGTTGCAAGGCCGTTGCGAGCAACGGTGAAGGGTAAAACCCAGCCTTCCGAGTTATTGTGAACTGGATATTAAGAAGCTTGATTCACCGGATTCAAGAATCCGGAAGGGTCTCGGGACGTGGACTTTTATGAACTTATATTGAATTTTAGTATCCGTCATGTCCTGACTTGAATTTAATTAAGATCTTAATTCGTTTTGACAAGAATGAGGAGCTAGAAGTAGGGGGGAAAGGGTTGATCCATCTTCGATGGAGATGATGATTTTTATCTACTGAACCAAAACAATAGTAATATAATAAGTAGTAGCCCTGTTTTTAGGAGTGACCTCGTGGTCTGGGGATACTGAGACCCAGCCATGAGCTCACTATTTTTGCATGTAATCTAGTTAATTTGAGCGTTCTGGTCGAAGCCGGAGAACAGTAACGTTTTTGTCAGCCTGATGTAAGAAAGACCACCGAAAAGTACTGGCTTGGTAGAGACGGTGAAAAACATGCAAAGCTCTGTTTAGACGCTAGCCAGTCGTCTTAAGACTTAGTTTTGTTATCCGTCGATATGTATCTTCCGGGCGAAGGTTACATTAAGCAAACAAAGACAGAAGTCATTTAGAAAAACTTTATAGATTAAAAGACTCCGTAAATAAGAAAAACCAAATTATTGAAACCTTATAATTTTTGACTCAGAAACCACATCACAATCATCAAAACATGGAAAACGCAGAGTAAAAAACACATACAAAAACAAACCAGTACGTCTATACAATTAGAATCAACCAATAAAACACATCGAAAAACATAAATTGACAGTAATAAAGCACAAAAATGAGTCAAAGTGAAGAAAGCGAATATGAAAACTCCATCTTCCCATTTATAATTACCTTCCCTTCCTAATGACAGAGGTCAAACACAATTTTGTCAAAATTTAATAGCAAATTTATTTGAAAGAAGAGTTAGTCCATACACAGCAGAATTTTCAGAAGTAAAAATCAAAAGACAAATTATCGACCACTGTCTCAAAGGAATATGTAACCTAACACAACAGTACGGACTCTATACCATAGAAATACAGACCCCAAGTAAAATTCATGGTAGATATCTACTTCAAACAGACGACGTAGATATAGAATTTTCAAAAGTATTCACAGAATACATACAAAATATACAACACCAAAATTCACAAAGAGCAAATTCAATTTTTACTAATGAAGTATTTCGAATAATTTATAGCTATCTATCTATATTAGAAAAACCAGAATCCCATGGAACTTCACAAGTTCAATCATCAAAACATACAACTGTAAGCCATGAAATCGCAAAATTTCCGAATATTTAAATACAATCCGTGAAAATTTAACTAGTAACGACGTTTCACAAAACGTTAAACACGATTTACAAAAAAATCTTGGCATGGTTTATCATAGACTATTTCACACATAATCTTAATCCAATCTCACAAGCAAGAAAGAATTTCAGACTCCAAAATTCAGTAGATGATACTGTATTAGCAGAACAATCAGATTATGTTTGGGACCCTGAATGGTCTCATCCACTATTCTTTAACATACCAACAGATATTTCGAGTCAAGCAATTAGCAAAATTTCCATCAACAAAGATTATATTAAGGTATATCCACTCACAACTGATGCAACACTTTTAAACTATAATTCATTTCTACCCGATAGAACAGGAAATAATAGTTCAAACTCAACTCTCATATAACAAGAAAACCTGAATGTAACTAAGAACCTCACACAACAAGATATTCAAACACCATCACATTTCGCAAATGAAGAAGTAGTTACTGCAGTAATAACAACAACACAACAAAGTATCTCACCAATACAACCAAATCTTACAACTCCAAGACCTAAAAAATCCAACCATACCACAGGTAACATTACAATCTACGGTTAAACCCACCATTGAACCAAGATACCTACATGTAAACTATCAACCATTTAGACCAATGACGAAACCAATACAAAAACAAAGAACATTCACTAGAAATAATTTTGCAGAACACAATTATAACTATGTAAATAGACCACAAACATCTAAACCTATTAGCCCAAATACTCAAAATCATTTATTTTCACAAAGACAAAATTTTCAACAACCAACAACAACTTCAGTAAACTTTCATTACTGTCCACGAATTTCACAAGACCAAACTGAAAGTTATCCATTTTTTCAACAGAATAAAAGCAATAAAAAAACCAAAGTAAACACAAAACACCTTATTTAACACCTAGTTATTTATCATCAGATGATGATGACTTCTATCAACCAGATATTTTTGCACCATATACACAAGCAAGAATACCGTGTACAACCACCTCGACCAAATCAAGCATCCCAAAATACAAATTTTTACCCACAAAATTCAGCTAAAAGACTAACTCACCCCAAACGCAAAACCCAATCTGTACACAACCCTATCAAACAATATAAATACAAAACCCTTCAAGCACACATTCTTAGCAACCAACACAAATGCAAAATAAAATCCCACTACCATATTATTTACAACAACATGAAATCCCAAAAAGTCAACTTACAAATTTTTCACAAATGCCAAATGCCGCAGAATCACTACAAATGACTATGAATCCATACCTAATAGGTGGATCATCAATACAATCAAACAAACCATGTGGTACAGACTCTGAATATTCAGTAGAAAATTATTTAAATGCAGTCACAGCAAATTTTAGTTTGAATGAAGGACCTGAACCCATAGATACACCACTTCACCAAAACTGGATATATAGACGCACAGCGTTAATACAAACCACCCTTGATGGCGCAGCTCAAAAATGGTTTTCAGTTTTACCTATAGAAATAAAATCAGATTGGAAAAGAATTTTCAAAAATGTTTGATTCAGAAAGAAACAAACAATATCAAAGATTTTTATGCTATGAAATTCGTAGACTACCAAATGAAACGATCAAATAACTAGCAGTAAGGATCGAAACACTAGTCCAAAAAACATACTCACTAAACACTCATGATTACAAAAACACAAAAATGACAGAAACTCTAATGATGATACTAACACCTCAATTACATAAAAATAGCAATCAAAAAGAGAGCATCACATCCTTCCTCAAAAAATGAACCAGATTTAGGTTTCAGAAACTAGTAGATAAACTAGAACAAGCAGAAATCACTATGAAACTAGAGGAAACAGAAAATCTCAAATTACAGTATGTCAATAATATTCAAACAAGTACAACAAAAATAAATAATATACATAACTCAGATACAGACTTATCCGAAAAAAATCACTGAAATTCTGAATATATACGAGAAAAACCCAAATTTTAAAGGTGAACCATCGTTTAAAAAAAGATGTAATTATTGCCGAAGATACGTACATAGCATTGCTGAATGCAGACAAAAACAGCAAGACAATCAAAATAAACCACAAAAGTACAAAGAACCAAACAAATCATTTTATCAATATATGAAAAAAGATCAAAATTTACCAAACAAAAACATTCACAGTAACAATAGCTCAGGAAAACCCTTCCTAAATAGCTGAAATCATTCAAGAAATCTATAACTCTAACTACAGAGGTAGATCACCAAATCAAAGAAATTCACGAACTCCCTCACAAAATAGATATAGTCGATCCCACAGTCGAAATACCCATTATTGAAATAGTTATTCACGATCACACTCAAATAGACCAAATTATTCGTTTGATACCAGTTCCCATTCACATTCTAGGAATAGGCACTATTCAAATGATAGATCAAGAAACTCATCATACAATAGACACGGAAATTATTCCAACAATAGGAACAGAAGCTATTCAAATAATCGAAATCAACAATATAACAATCGATCACGAGATTATTCAAACAATAGATCAAATCAGGAAAGATCTAATTACAACAATTATCAAAATAGATCACGAGAAAGTTCACAACATAGGAATTGAAACTATAACAATAGACAAAGAAACTACTCTCAATCACCTAATAGAAATAACACACGTTATCCAGATTCTCAAAACAAATATAGAAGTAATACACCAAAACATCAGAGACATATATATATCAAGTACGAACAACTGAAGAAACAAATCCAGACCCCCTGGTTTTGATAACACAGAAACTACTGAATTACAATTAAATCAAATTAATTGTGAATCAACAGACAGTGAAAGTGATACAGAAAACACACTTTTAGTCAACATGATAAAAGTTGAAAATGATTATGAAACCGTTACATTTGAACAACTTTTTCATTCACATATTTACGAAAATCACTTGGAATTACTTTAAAATTATCCTTCTAGACCTGGAATAATAACATTCTAATCGAACAAATAGTAAACGGAGTAACGACATCACAACAACCTGAAAAAGAACAAATACCATGTTCTAGTACAAATCATCATAACAAAATATACCAAAAAAACGAACAAAAGAAAAAGTTTGGACACTCCCCTTTCTTTGAGAAAGTCCAAAAAGTAAAGAATTTCAACCACCAGATCTTGAAATAGATTTTTTAATAGACTCTGTATTAGAATCAAATATCATAAATATTCCAACTTGGGATGAAATCAAAACCCTACACTCGAAATTAACACCTGTAAAAACAACCAGTAAACTAGCATTAGTACAATGCTCAACATTAACAAATTATGGAAAAATTCACTTTTCCTTGTCCCCATTAAAACAATGGAATAAAATAAACTTCTCAATAAACCATTTAAACAAATATTCCATATCACAGATATAAAACACAATGTTATTGGAATTCCATTCATCACAAAATACATACCAACTATTAATATATTAGATAGTAAAATTAATATAAAAGATAAATATACAAGAATGAAAAACACCGCTTTAATATTCTTCCAAAGAATGAACAAACAACCACCATTGTTTTCAAAATTTTACCCCATCTATAATAAAGAAAGAAAACATCTTAAGCCACTCTCAGGTTACATTAACGAATTTCCAATTAAACAAGTTCACCAGAACGACAAAAACCAAAACAGACAACATCTCTATATGTCAGACTTTGAATTTAGACCAATTCACAAATTTTTTAGAGTAACATTTTCATCCATAAATTACATGAAAAACTCAAACTCCGATATTATACCTCTACATGCGTATAATAGTTCACCATACAAAATCACCTTATCTTTAGGTTTCTTAGGATATTGTGTAACTAATGCAACAAATTTCCCCTTAAAAAGAAGTAGCATACAGAGTAAATAATATATTACAATTACTAGATAAATGGCAATCAACAATTCTCTTTGAAGAATTATCAATAAATATTATAATAAGCAATGAAAAACGGAACACAGACTATTTCACGAAAACACCTTATTTTAAACCAACATTCAAAATCTTGCAATATGCAGAACAACAACAAAAATTCTTAACAATATTCAATTTTCAACACTCCCAACTAACACAAAATACTTTTAAAATACCCAAAAGTTTATGCAACATCTAAATTTGACGTTGGAAAAATAAGTTCACCACTACATTTAACCTTGAAACCGTACGCAGTTTTCAAAAAACAAAGAGCAAGTAAAGTACCAATTCACTTACATGGCAAATTTAATAGATTACTTGACATTCTAGAACAATTCGAAATCATATTCCCAGTAAATAAAGGAGAACAACCAAAAGAAAACACCTTCAATAACCCTGCTATTATTCTCGCTAAAGGAGAATCACTAAAAATAGTTCTAGACGCTAGATACTTCAATTCACTTATTGATGAATCCAAATGTAATTGGCCAATAGAACCAATTCAAGTATTTTTAACAAAGATAAACGGTAATTACTTCACAACCGCAGATATGAATAGTGCATATAACCAAATGCCACTAGATGAACAATCACGATGATTAACACAGTTCGTTATTGGAAATCACAACTACGAAATTAACAGATTATTATATGGCATATCCATAGGACCAGCAGCTTTCTCAGCCTTGATGAGTAAAATTTTTTGACCACTCAAACTTAGTGAAAATGCAATCACATATTTAGACGATGACTTTTTGCAATCACAAACAAAAGATGAAATGTTCATAGTTCTAGAAAAATCTCATCAAATTTCACAGAACGAAAACATGAAAGCAGCCCCAGATAAATCACATTTTTTCTTA
This sequence comes from Symsagittifera roscoffensis, assembly GCF_963678635.1. NCBI lineage: Eukaryota > Metazoa > Xenacoelomorpha > Acoela > Convolutidae > Symsagittifera > Symsagittifera roscoffensis. The sequence goes on from NC_087062.1 coordinate 57,969,442, forward strand.
ACACGCGTAAAATTTCTCGGACACATCATAGAAAAAGACACTATAACCCCACTGAAATCACGAATTGACGCAATTCAAAAATTTTAACCTCCAACAAATAAAAAGAAAACCCGGTAATTTTTTGGAATGTTAAACTTCTTAAGTAAATACGTATATAAAATGCAATTGTACTTAAGACCATTCTATAAAATTCTTAGACAACCAAACAATTTTGAATGGACAACAGAACATCAAACACGATCTGGAGAAACCAAAAACTTCTCACTGAACAAATTTCAAACACAATTCCAGATCCAAACCAACCATTTTATGCAATGTGCGATGCTTCAAATTTTGGCATCGGTGCAACATTATTAAAATCCCACAACGGAACAAATAAAATGAATCTTATATCAGCAAACTCTCGCCTATTTACACAAGCTGAATTACGACTCTCTATTCTTATGAGAGAATGCACAGCTATTATATATACTTTAACAGAATATGAAATTTGATACTTGGATCAAAACATCCAACACTTTTAATTACAGACCATAAACCTATCATATTTCTTTTTACACAAAAATCAAATCCAAACCATAGAGTTTATAGATTTCAGTTATTTTTAATGAATTTTCCAAAGTTACACATAGTATGCACAGCAGGAAAAACCTAGCACTACCTGACACTCTTAGTAGAAATACACCACCTGAACTATTAACAAGAAAAACGACAGTTGAAATACCACAAAATATAAAATTCTATCACGGTAAAGATGAAACTTCACCACGATTAGAATGTAAATATGCAGTAAAAATTAACATAGAACAATCAACAATAAACCATCTTCAACTTTTTCCATTCTATTTAGATTGTTAAAACAACCATTATGAAGTTGATTTATTAGGCACATCTACATTCAAGCCGATACCATATTCACGTTGGATCAAAAACAATACTCAACAAAAAAGAATCAAACAACAACCACATAAAAAAGACCCATTCCCTTTAAAAGAAAAAGAAAACTTAACTGAACCAATAAATTTATTAGGATCGTTACCAAACGATTCAAAATACACAATAAATCAAGTTTCTAACCTACATGACCCACTTGACACCATACCCCTATCAAAAATCGAAGTAGAAAACATTTTCCTACCCACAACAGAAAAAATCACACTAGAATTATTACAGAAATATCAAAATCTTGATACCGTCATCAGACAACTCAAATCATGGCACAATTACAAAACTAAACACACAAAAGCTGATACCACAATCTTACGAAACAAAACACTCCTTAGATACTTCAGAAAATTCAATAAAACCACTATAAATGAAAAATCAGACATTTTAGAATATCAAGCACCTAATTTTAAAGTACCATGTCTCACTTTAAGTATGATGTTGATAGCATTCAATACTTCACACACCTTTCATACAAAAGGACATTCAGGATCAGAAAAAACATATTCTAATTTTATACAAAATTTTTATCTCCCCAATGCACCAATTTGGATCAAAGTGTTATGCAACGATTGTATAATATGCCAATTAAATAAACCCTACCCAAATCAAAAACAAATCGCAGAAAAACAAGATTTTAAAGGACAAAGTCTTTATTTTATTCAGAGAATATCATTTAACACGAAAGGACCAATTTCACCATCCTCAGAAGGAAACTCATTTATAATGGTAAATGTTGATGCATTTACACATTATGTAGCACTTAACCCAGTACCCCATTGTAATGCTTACTATGCATATACAACACTCTACGAACACTGGATAGCTAAATTCGGATTACAGACAATGGCACTGAATTGATTAATAATGAAATCATCACATAATGCCACTTATATAATATTAAACACAAACCACGTACATCTCATGCACCTTGGACAAATGGATTAGTCGAAGGTATGAACCGTTCATTACAGGAATACCTCAGATGTATCATTAATGGAATTGATACCCAATATACTGAATGGTCAGCAGATGTAAAGTTATTTCCATTTTCATATAATTCACAAATCACAACAACACTAGGAATGTCACCATATGAAATGGTATTTAACCAAAAACCACGTAAACCAATAATATTTACAGCAAATGCCCAAAAAAATGCACAAGCTTATTGTCAACCAAACAAAGATTCAATTTGCTGTAATTTACCACTACATACCCATGATGAAGACCACTTTCATCGCCCACAAATTTCAAAATTAGCTTCCGGTACACACACCGAATAGATTTTAAATAGAGATAAAAAACACAATGAAATTTATCAAAAAATAACAAAAAAATTGCTCGAAGACAAAACATAAATAACCAAATCAATTCACGCTTTAAACCAGCAACAGATTTAAAAATAGAAACATTTGTTACGACACAAAAAGGAATTTTAAAAAAACTGCAACCACTCCGAAAAGGACCATATCAAACAATTGACAAACCTACTGATGTCACATACAAATTAACTGACAGAAATGAAAAAAAAATTATACAACATCGAAATAACCTATTACCCTATTACCCAAAAGAATATGCACTCCCTGAATTAACACAATTATGTTCTTTCACCGGTTTAAAAATTGTTCAAACAATTCAGGAACTGAATTGAATCAACACACTGATGAACAAAGGAGTTCAAAAACAGACCAACAAAAAGAATTAGTTCATCAAACATCCCCTAAACAAAAAACACAAACATCTCAAAAACAAAGAAAAAATAGATGACAAAAAAATCCTACCACAAGATCAAAAAACAAAATCTGAACATAGAGAATTATCACGACTTAGAAGTCAGCCACGGAAAAACTATAAAACCTCCATTCCACAATCTAAAAAATTGAAGAAAGTTGAATTTAAAAAATAACTTTCATTTTCATTTTACCATAATATTCTTTTAATTATTTTTGAACATACATATTTTCAAATTGACATGCTGAAAAACAATCGAATAGATCTAGTTCAAAATCAGCCAAAAGAAATCATCCCGAATAACCACTTTATTTATACCGACACAACTTTATTAGCCGACACATATTCACCTTTAAGCATAGCTATAAGAATAACTTCAAGACCTCCAGGTCATAAATAAGCAAACCGCTACAAAATGGCAACTAAAATAACTATAATCTCAATATTACAACCCTCCCCTATCAAGCAGTACAAAGATCAACAATATTTTCCCAACTTAGCACTCAAAAACCCTCCAAGCAAAAATATTAAATTAGCCTAAAGAACAAAAAGCACATGATTTTTTAGCCTAAAGTACGAATATTTCTTGGGCGCCACCAATTGTTCCGTAAATAAAAACAAAACTAAGAAGACCTCCCTGACACGTCAAATTAACGCCTCAACAACACTTGTTAAATCCAACCCACTTGTCAAAAAACCAATAATTAATCCGACCGCACTCAAATTTAGCCCCAAAAAATTGAAAAAGATTCGACAAACAAAATCATTTCTTAAATGTTTCTTTCAACAACAGTCACTAAATTTAAACAAACATTTTCAAACTTTTTCGCAAAACTTTCAAACCTTCTTAAATATTGTAGAATATTTTTATCTGATATCATAGAAACTCTATTCAATTTTTTCATAATCTTTTGCAACCTTTTTTAAATTTTTTATTAACTCTTTGAATTATATATATCCCTTTCCAAAATCCTTGATAACTTCCTCAGGTACGATATTTTGATAACTATTTAAATGTTTCGCAATCTATTTAGTAGAACAGATGTTTTTCTATTATTTGTAATTTTTTTCACATTTTTAACATCACTCATTCTGACAATATGTTAAAGTATAAAAAAAGCAATCATCACATTCGCATTAGCTACCATTCTCTTGTTTCTTTTAATTGAAGAATATTGGAATAAACATGAATTTTCATCATAAAAAACTCCACTCTAAAAGGCTTTTCAAAATTGCTAATCAACAACCCCCACACCAGTCCCCACCAACAATATCCCAAAAAAATCCAGCAACACCCACAAGTACCAAAAATCCCCAATCATCTACACGCATTTCTTTTCAAGAAAATCCATATACTTTTGAAGAAAGACAAAAACGATTATCTGAACCATTAGAACCAGTTGTCCGCCAAGCAACTTTAAGTGAACCGTAATACGAACCAACATATAACATATACCCACATCTACAACAAGATCTTAACAGAGTAAGACACATAAGTCAAAACTAAAACACACTAAGACACCTAGACAAATTATACATCCAAAACGAAATAGAAATTTTCAAACTCCCACAGTTCAATTTAATATACCTCAATCACCAACATCAAGTCCCTTAGACCTTTCTAGTAGCAGACTACCAGATACACCTCCAATTGCTTCACAACAAAGCACTTCAAATATTTCATCCGATTTTTTAGGTTCAACCCCCACATCAGAATAAATTAGAGAAAATCCTTTTAATAATCCAACCACCACAGAACGCCCTCCATATTGGGTGACTAACAAATACCCCCACCGTGAATCGAATTTAATAAACCACCCAATTGACGTTTCGTTCGATACAACACTAGCTACTTTACCCGAAACACTTTCCGTTCCTTCAACACCTTCTTTAGCCAAATACCACCATCAACTTTTCTCCTAAATTTTTCTACAAATCTTGATTCACGATATCAAGAACAATCATCTCAAAGTATACCACTACGATTAGATTGGAATACATTCGTAGCACCCCCACCATTATTTGGTCAACATCAAGAAAGTAATAGATTACACAACTGGGCACTAAACAGATTAAAAAATCGACACGATATTCACAAAGACATACAAGAACATAACATCCAAATACTACAACAAAGCACTCTCACACTAAAACTCGAACTTACAGTAAGACTAAATAACATTGTTCAACATCCATTTCCATTAGACTCTCCTAATATAACAGCTCAATCTTCACCTCCCCCATTTATAACAACAGAAATAAAAAATAAATACGATAGATATAAAAAAAAGACAATCGGATACATAACCTTTTATAACCCATACTCAGGATTATCATACACATGTATATTCTAAAGATATTCACATTTCAACACCTTCTCATTCTCATTTTTCCGAACCAAATCAAAATCCCTCTCCTCGCATAGGACCTCAGGATTTATTAGTAACACACTACGATTGTGAAGAAAACGAACAAAAAACACTACACAAATATGCTATAAATCAAGTAACACAATGTGAATCCGAACCACAAGCTATAGAAACAACAAATATAATAGCTACACTATACTTGAAAGCCCGAGCACTAACACTAACAGGATACACATTTACAGGAACATTTTCCGAAAAGAAAGTACTTTGTTCACAAGTTTCAAACGGAAAAAAAAAGATAGGATCACGAATCTTTCTACCAAATTAATATTGAAAGATTACTACATCTCAGCCCTCATGACTGTAAAAATGAACTAAAGCGACTAAACCTAACACCAAACGAAGGCACAAACAGAAAACTTGTAAATTTTCAAGTTTTCCCAGACGTAGCACATCAAGCAGAGCTTGAAAAACACCAAGGTCACATAAGACTAGATACAAAATTCCCCTTCCATGGAGCACACGGAAGATTAACATACAATCTTCATGATAAACATTGGATACCACACATAGGAATAAATAATCCCTCAAATTGCAATGCAGACACAAAAAATAAAGGATACCAAGAGATAATGTTTTCGATTGGAAAATACAACTCGAAAAAGTACAACTTATACGCGACTTAAAAGACGATACAATTCTTTACCAATGAATTACACTCCTTTGCAAAAAAGTTCAAGGATATTGCGATCCTGCAACACGCACACAAGCAACCATTGTATGGTTTCCCGAAGAAACCTGTACAGTTTTTCAAGTAGCAAAAATACACGCTAGAAGGATTAAATTTCAACGAAATTGTTTTATAGAATCAATTCCAGATGAAGATGTAAGCCCTGACCAAATCAGAACTACAAATCATAAACTTTGAAATATCCACGATATAGAAATTAAATCAACACGATTTCAAGTATACCCATAAACAGAACTTGCATGTAAATACAACAAGCCAATTTACAAAACACAATATTCAGAAATTCTTGTCGAATACGAAAATGGTTTCGACATGAATACAGGAAATTTAGTCGTATACCCGATGGCCACATCTCGCTCATTTACTGACGAAAATCCCTACATTTTAGTAAAATTTCAGAAAAACGCAGAACGAATCGGTGAAAAATTAAAACCACAAGACGCAGAAAGTACACGATTACTAGAACTATAACTTATGAACAGCACACTTTTTGGCGCAATTTACTATGAAATACATTTAGATATGAAATACGAGATTACACATAAGCAGAATTTTTCAAGAAATGTCACTTTCAGAATTAGAAACACTACATCAACTATGTGAACTTGAAAGAACACAAATTCTACAGTCACTAGCACTAGCAGTTTTAAAAATAACATATGCAGGATATTTATTATTCGGAAATAGATCAAATTTCATTGGATTTGAAGGAAACATCTTATGGTATTACACTTGTACCAAAAAAGTATCACTTTTATACGTTTTTGAAGATAAACGATGTTACAAAAGAATCCCAATATTCTACAAAAATAAAGTATATTTTGTTGATACACTTTCAAGAAGAACATATTTTTGGGATAGAGCAGTACCATGTCGGTCAGAAAATAGCCACAATGTTTTACAACTAAATCCCGATGAAGATAAATACTACCTACTCACACCATATCCAACACTAAGGCCACCACTAAAAAAGTTTTCACCCGAAAGTATTAGAGCTATAGCCCGAAACCCAAAAATTGATTTACAATCGATTGGCATCTATTCCAAATCCGACATACAACACCACATACGTACACAACAATTTCAAGAACTAACTACAAAAATGGACACTACACCACGACAATCAATAGATCAAAACTTACGTAAACTTGCAGAAACAGCAGGATTTTCAGACATTTACGCACAAGATTACAGCGGATATTTTAAAAATATTAAAGAGTATATTTATTTAAACGGCGAAAAATATCGACCACAAGATATTTCACCAATCAATAATTTTAGTTTCTTTTTTACTTTCAAAAATGAACTTTTAGCCTTCTAGGATGGCCTTATTACATCTTAGAAAGATTGACTATATTATACGCAATGTTTAATTTTTTTGGATTTATTTTTTTTATTAAAAGGAATTTATAACACATGCGCAATCCACACACAAGTAAAGAGTCAAGAAAGCGTACCACGCATACTTTTTGCAGGATTTTTTGGAATATTTTCCACATCTATAAATAAAATACTTTTAGATGCACAAATGAAAGAATACAATACAAAATTATCTACTACACCAAACACATATGACGAATCACAGAATAACACAAACACATTACCTACAGCACCAAAACTACCAAGTTTAAATCACAACCATCCACTATCACTGGTACCACGAAATTTCAGAAACTTAGCACTAGTAAACATTGCAAATTCAAGACCAAATCATATTCAAAGTCCAATTCAACACATTGTAACACAACAATCTCAAAATGACGATACATATGAACAAATAATCAAACAACCATATAGAACAAATTTTCAATATCAGAACAATCATTTATTTAGCCCACGATGAGCCGAAAAATTGGATCCGTTCACCGTTCAATTTCCCATCCAGCCAATCTTCAAAACCCAATTCCCATCATCCCACTTTTTGCTTTCCCGCCACCTCAATCACCCCATATTAACACATCATCCGGCATGGATTCTGACGCTAACTCAGATATCACCGTTTTTAATACAACTTCCCTATTTAAGAATTCAGACATCGAAACCCCAGACGAATTTGCAAACTCCGAACCCAGCCCATCAACATTTTCTCAACCCCCCTTTCGACCCATTCACTCCCAATCCAAAAATGAATCCCCCTCTACCATTTTTCTTGTTTCCCAAGCAACCCCGACATACTCCCCCTTTACCAATGAACGCTCCAACAATAATTCTCCAGAAACCACACAAATCTCACAAGAACTAAATAATCTAATAACACTACAGCAACAAATACAACACCCTCACACCCTAACCATTCATCAATTATCATCAAATATAACATCATCAAACCCACCAACTCCTACACCCTCATCAGATTATAACCCTTCCTTAGCTCAACCCTCAACATCAACCCATTCATATAGAACCGTGCATATAGAACATTCAAAAAAAATTTCCTAACACCCGTTTCCCTCCAAACCCGGAACAGCCCGCGATTATGTAAATCACCCTGACCACACTAATACTCCCGAATTTCTCCAAAATTCCCTAGCCTCCTCCCCCAATATACCATTAGTCATTCCAACCCTCACACTGAACAACCCCACTATGTCGATGAGCATGTACTAATCCCCACATTTCACTGGACATCATTTTATTATTTCTCAAATCCACTTTGTATACCACTAAATAACAGACCTCACGAAGTATAAAAAAGTAAACTTGACCTTTTTAGACTAACTACAGCACTAACACCTAGACAATTTACGCATGTAGGATATAAAAAGCTATTAAAATATTTCACCGCACTCCGAGCAAATGACTATTCCATCGAATATTATGACCACAATATCATCAGACCTAACCAAGAGCAATTTCTCGACAAATATAACTTCGCAAACCCGCATCTAACCGTAAAAATTTTCATCCAAACACCCTAAATCTTTGCACTAAGCTCACTAGATAAAAACACGACCATATCATTTCCGAATCACTAATCGACATCCAAGCTTATGAATCATTCTACGATAAATTTGAAACTTTTTCACTAACCTTTCACTTCCTCACTCCAAAAGAATGAAATTTGCACTGTTAACACGACATCATGATGAGAACTAAACAAACGCATATTTACACATATTATAGATTCATTCAAATTCATTTTAATTTGCACACAACATCACGACAACCCCACCATCGATTTCAGTTTATTAATTCTAAATACACATCACCATTTTTCCTAAATGTCACCTACTGCATTAAAAAAACTAACTTCCCAGGCATCCTAGGAAATTACGACCCAATAACCCAAACGTATGTATTTTGTCCACTCACCAAGACCTTTAATGTAGAAGAATCCCGACCCCTCATTGTCCCGCATGAATATATTCAACCTGTAGAAATCCCAATATTAGAATTCATTCACAATACTAAATGTAATCACACGCTTTTTGAACTCATCCAGTGCACCAATCACGAGTTTTCCATTGGCACTGAAGAACTAAACACCATAAAAGCACTTGAATTGCTTTGAGCACTGCTCGAAACTAAAAACATCATTCGCATATTAGCAAAATTACTAACCACATCAGATTCAATACACGATATCTTCCCTCATGGCTTCTTCTCCGATGACTAGGTAAGTATAAATTAAATAATTTAACACTAATAAATTCCAAAAAAAACTAACCATTTCTTATTAAATGTTTTTTCATTAGTCTTTAGATCACCATCATCTACAAACAGAAAACAGAAATAAAAAATTGCAAACTCTTTTATAAAGTATAAATTTTTATTAACAAACCGCAATAAATGACGCAGTAACATTTCTTCTTCACAGCAGTAAATTCATCTATAAATTCTTTTCCCCAATGTAGTAAACCTAAATACACTGAAAATATTATAATAATTTTATACCCCACAAAGCAGTAAATTTAAAATTTTCAGCAGTAAATTTATACAATTGTCAGCAAAACTAACTTTTTCAAGAATCATCCGCACACAAATTCTATCCACACTCGCACAGCTCGCCCACAACGAATTGTTTCAAATAATAATTTCAAGTTTTAACTTTCACTAATAACAACTCAAACTAATAATATTAAGTTCCATAAAAAACCAGCGTGAAATGATACCCTCACTCCTGGCCTAACCCATCAGAAGAGGACGACGTCCTGAGCATGCCTAATAGCCGGCCTAACCCACCGCGCTAGAACACACGCTTTGCGACACACTCCTTATTTTTGATTAGAGGTACTCAAGTGTGAGTAACTCTTTTAAAATAACTGAACTAAAAATAAAAAGCTTTTGCGATAAAAACTAATAAAAAATCATAACTAAAAAGAAGGACTAACTAAACATTTGTTAATGTAAATTATACATTGCAGTAATATAGATCATACACAATCACAAAGACGACCATCAAGCAGCTAAGACGACCTCATCACACATAACCCACAGAATGGCTGAACACAACCGATATGTCGCTCACAACCACAACTCAAAGGATTTGAAGAACGACTTGACTCCGAAGCAAAGGACTTCATTGAAACAGACCAATGACCACCTTGATATTCAAGTTGACGTACAGATCCGAGTTACAGGGCATTCTCTCCAAACTCGCGCTTCACTGCATTCCCAATTCAGATCGAAATACAGTTCTCCACACCGATCAAGAACAGACGATCATAACAAACCATTTTGAAATCAGATTGATTTTGTTGACGGTCGCAGTCATCGTTGAATGACAAAATGATACCTACAATTCCAGTTTCCTGGAGCTTTCTCCTCCAAGAACGGAATAGAAATGATGCTCGCGAAATACGAACGATCAACCATCCATCCTCCATTACAGGAAGAAGTCAAAGGAACAAAAACTCTGTAAACCCCGGATGGGTGGAACCTGATCCAAACTAGATATTATTATTAAAGACTAACCAATCACACTCCATCTAACTAGCAATCCACTTATTTGTAAAATGCTGAAATTACCTGTAATTTCAGCACCAGAGCATTCTGAATTTAACTAACACATTAGTTGCCTTTTCCAAGAGACCGACTCGTAACAAACCAGTACACTCTAGATCTATTGAGACTAATAGATATAAGAGTAAGATTAAGATCGGTATTAGACTAAGAAGTTGCACGAATCTATCCGGCCGAAAATAAAATAGCGTGACGAGCAGACGGTGTACCCTATCTGAAATGACTCTATGAGTTAGAGATCCATCCCAACTCACAAGTATAATGGTAGTTTTGGAATTCATAGACTCGCGTTCGACTCCCTCGAAGCCCTATCGCAGCTGTTTTAAAACATTGGGATTGATTTTTCGACCATATCGCGACTAAATTTAGTCGCGACATGGTCGAAGGTGCTCGAGAACACGGTTTATACACATCTCTCATTAAATACAATGCAAGCATATCTGCTTCTGATATTCTTGAGAGGGTTAACTTGCCTGATACAACCTGAAGATATTTTGGATCCCGCCAGACTAAAACGACAAGGATTCAACCGTCTAATAGTCGAAGATTTCAATTCGAACTTGTAGATTAAGCTAGACTCATGATTAACTTTGAAACACTTCAGACACCAAGAGGCCTATTTCGTTTCTAATCTTGAAGAATTATTCGAAGGAAATGATTAAAACACAACAGCACAAACTCTGCTGATCTGATTCGAAGTCATAGGCGGTGAGACAATGTGCTGCTGTCAAGATTTGTATTGGACCCAAAATAGTTCCTCCACATTTTACACATATCTGCGGTTGACCTTTGCACCGTCTGAAAGAAAACAGAAAAAATGATTTATTCGTGAAGTACAACTTACACTTATAGAGATTATTTTGTAAGATGAATTGAAGAAAACGATATCACAAAAAAAAGATATTTCAGAAATAAGTTTTCTAAATGTTTGTGTTGATTTGATTTTCCAATGTTATGATTACTTCATTCTACTTCATAAATTTCGAATCAAAAAAGTTCATGGCTTTCCTTCATATGACCAATTATTACATTTTGGATAATCAAATATCTCTTCGGCATAATATAAGACATAACTGCAGTCAGACGTGAAACTTGATGATACGCAGTCGGAGGATTTTAAGCGTTTTGTCTTCTCTGCAGGTATTTTTTCAACTGAATTTCCTTCAACATAGCTATACTGACGGCCATATGATGATGACAGCAGGGGCGGATTTAGAAAGGGGGCGGTAGATGACGCCCTTTCTCTCAGGTATTCCACCCCCTGCCGACCCAAAGGGTCCCCCCTTTGTACTATTTTGGTATATCCATTTTTGGTGATGGACCCTAAAAATTTTCTAAAGGCGTTTCCGCGCCAATATTTGCTAACTTTAAGGGGGAGCGCGCGCCAAAAAAAAACGCAATTTTTTGGTCAAAATTTTCCAAAAAGACCCTAAAAACGCCTTTTTTGGCGGCGCATAAAATTTGGCCAAAATAGGGGTAAAATAGTGCTTTGGGAGTGCTCGAAAAATCAATTTGGTCGACCTAAAAAAAAGTCGACAAAACTTTTGAAAGTTTTTTGAAAATCCGCCCCCCCCCCCCCCTCGAGAAAATCCTAGATCCGCCCCTGGATGACAGTCTTTTTGAAGAATGTTACTTTTTGTGGTCGCCAATTGAGTCTAAATGAAACGATCTACATCCAAACATGAATTTTTTTGTGCCAGTTGAGTTGCTGCTCATTAAAATTGCTGCTGAACTTCATTGCAGATTTCGTATTCGCCAAACCTCAACTTCATAAGCATCCATGACCTACACCATTGATCCCGATACCGGGAAATTAATTTCCAACCTGAACTCACTATCTTTTGTACTCAAAGTCATCAGCTTCCGACCTCAGGAACATCACAGTTCGGCCATCAGAGGTCTACCACAAAACCTTCAGTATCAGGATACAAGACCATTAGCTCCAAAAGATACCTTTTTATTGCCCCGGCCGGCCCTGCTCAATGCAGGACCCAGCGTGGGGGAGGAGTGATGTGATCCATTTTGCCCTATCGGGTCCCACCTTGACGAGGTTGATGACCCTGGGACCCTTCCAACTGTGACCGAAGTCGGATTAGAACGCACCACCCTGTCCGAAGGCCATCATCACCAGAACTCGGGGGCGTCAGCGTCAACTCAAGGACCGTAAGAGTGTGCAAAATACAGTCGATTGAAAAGTTGACTGGCAACTTAATATATTTGGCAACTTAATTTAAACAATGAGATCATTAATCAATTTTAACGATTGAGTTTTAGTAACGGATATAATAAGCTATGGAAACAGCAACAATCGATTTCAATAAATCAATCATCAATTCCGGGCCTGTAAAAACCAGTTTTTTTCTAATATGTAGTCAAGTTTCCGAACGTCATTCATGTGGTGTAGAGGTCGTACTATATTTACGTATGTTATTATTAATTTCATATGACCACCAAGGTCAAAGTTATAGTGAATGTCTTGTGTTCACACAGCCCACTGTGTTAGCCTAAGAGATTGAATTTAAGTTGACTCTGTTAGGTACTGTGATTACATTACCGTTTACTAAATAGTGCATAGGCATACTTCTACATGGCGCAGCCAAATACGGATTCGGCCTACCGTGGACTAGATGTATTCTGAGCCGGCCCTTCACAGGAACCTCCGGTATCGTGGGAGGAAGGGAGCCAGAGTTTTCAATTCATCGTTATTGCTGAGGAAGAAATTGGTTTTGAGGACTTATTGCAAGATAACGGTTTACCCTGGAATCCTAACCCAGTACCGGAGGAGGCGGTGGGGACTGAGGATCAGCAGGCTTGAGTTGATCGTGACGCACAAACTATGACAGCCGTAACAACATGGTGAGACGAAGAAAACCGACGAGCGGAGGACGAGTGTCAGACGTTCAAAGGATTATTCAAAAGCGGTTGAAATCGAAGTCGTTTTTGTCCCCGGGGAAACAGGGACAGAGGTATTTCAATCAAAAACATCCATATCGCAAATTCGTTGACATGACGTCATAGAATTGTAGAAGATTTCGAAGGATACGTTTTAGAAAGAACCGAACGTCACGAATAAGAGATTCGTGTTCTTTGGCTGTAAGCAAAGGGACAGTGAGAGCATGGAACAATTCTTTCGTGGACCGGGAGGCATCCATCATTCGCGAAGTTTTTGTATTTAATATGAAAAACCAGGAGATGAAGAAACATTTTGCATGGAAACAATGAGCACGGGGGAGGCACTTACTTTTGCGGTCGTTCATGAAAGAGTTGAATTGATGTACAAGAGATTCAGTGGGGGAACCCCAGAATCCCAAAATTTGGAAAACCAAAAACTTCACAGCCGGCTAAATAACGCAGGCCTGAGTATGGCGAATCTAGGGTGAGGGTTTGTTAAAAGCGAACCAGTTATTGGCGTAGTCTTGGATAATTGTCATAACTGTGGAAATCTGTTGAAGCCGAATCATAGGGATCACTGTAAACCAAGGAATATCGTTGTCAAAACTGTAATTGTCGCGGGCATTTTGCAAGGTTCGGTAAAAAATCGTCGGTTAACCGAGTCGAAAGTGCGTACGAATTTACACAATTTGAAACGATAACGAGGATTTTGGAATCTTCGTTATTAGACGATTATGGATAAGGAAGGCAAAGAAAACAGGAAACTGCTTGGATATTATCGTGGGCAAAAGCCGGTGGCAAATAGAATTCCGGATAGATTGTGCAAATCCAGTGTCGTTTATTTCGCAAACGAAGCTCCACGAGTTGAAGATCCGGGATCGATTCCTGGGGGTCAGAAAAGTGTCCGACGAGATTAAGAATTTATTCTATAGTGCGACGGACGAAGTGATTCGGGTCATTGGGAGAATTATAGATGATGATGAGTCTGAAGGTTGGATGGCTAATCCAGCTGAATTCTATATAACTGAAGGGGGCCAGAGATATATCATTGGGAATAATATCTTGCCATCTCTCGGAATCCATGTTAGACAGAAAAGAGTGGAGGCCTCGGTTAACAAAGTGGTCGAGGCCGGCAATGAGACGCCAGTGGGAAATTATATTTGAATCAATGTAATTACATTAAACTAATATTGAGAGAATTCAAGGAATTGTCTGAACGTGAAGGTGCACAAAAATTGTGAGGTGAGAACGAACTTTCACGAGCCACTCCGACTAATTCAAGTTAAGTAAAAACGAGTCCCTATACATATTTTCCCGAAATTGGAGGAAACTATTCAAGGGTTACTCCGGAACGGACTTATTGTAAATCTTGATAGGTATTCTGAGGATTGCTTTATATTACCACAATTTTGACGGCAAAACTTGACGGATCGGTTACATTAGCGCTGAGCTCAAAGCTAATTAATAAGCAAATTTATTGTAATCGCTACCAGATGCCCAACATGAATGAACTGGTGGATAACGTAGCGTTGGCTATCAGTGGTAATACTAACTACTCGATATGGTTCTCGAATATAGACCTGAAGTACGAAAAATCGCAGAAAGCATTGAGTGAAGGAACTAGTGGTCAATGTAATTTCAGCATCTTCCGAGGGAATATTACGGGTACATATAGATTCAAAACCGGGTTTTACGGTCTGGGTGATATGCCAAATGAGTTCCAGAGGGTGATGGTTTCTTAGGTAGGGCATTTGCCGGGGTTCATGTGTATCTAGATGATATTTTGATTGCAACTAGGGGGTCGGCGGAACGCCATTGACGGGAATTGCGGAAGGTGTTCGAAGTGTCAAACGACAATAATGGGGGGTTAAAGTGGTCTAAATGCATCGTGTTTGCATAGAAAATCAAATGGCTAGGGTTAAAGCTGTCAAAAACAGGGACAGTACCGATTGAAAGAAAATCGAAATCCATTCAAAACATGAACTGAGATGAAAAAATTTCTGACATATCTTTGTTGGTTGGGTCACTGAATCAGTTCTTTCGGTTTATACCAAATATGGCGGCTGCAACGGAGCTTTTTCGAGATCTTATGAAGAAAGATATTAGATTTGAATGGACCAGTAAACATGAAAAAGCGTTTGAGTTAATGAAAAAAAAACAGCCGGGGAGTTTGTGCAAAACCATCATTTTTATGTACGGAAAGAAACGAGAATTAAATGTGATGCATCCAAGAGAGGCTTAGGAACATTTTCACCAAGATGAATGAAAGCCTGCTTCGTACGCATCTCGGTTTTCAAATGAAGCGGAATTGAAATATAGCATCAATGAGTTAAAATTGCTAGCTGTAGTGTGGGCAGTGACTCATTATCAAAAGTATTTGTTTGGGGCAACCGTTCAAAAAAACTACTGACCACAAAGCGTTGTTGTCTTGTGTCTTGTTTATCAGAAGAAAAATATTCTAAAATTACTCAGAAACGTCTAATTCGATGGGTTGATAGGTTGTTGCCCTTCGATTACGAAACCGAAAAATACTAGGGAAACATATGGGATTGCTGGATTAATGGGGCGAGCCGATCTTGCTTGTCTTTGCACAAACAAGAGAAATCAACCGGTTAATTGCAACGACGTCATAACAGAAACTAAAACCGAACAAGAATTACGCAATCGGAAAGAATGTGCTGCTAAGAAACTTATTAGCGCGTTCAAAAACCCTCATTTGATCAGAGTTTGTGTCAACAACCACTACAAAACGGAGACTGTAAAAACTGCAATTTAGTTAACCCATTTGAAATAACAAATAATCTAATTCCAATAAACCGAGTACACAGAAGGATGGACCTCGGGAGATTCCTTCGCTAAACGTACACGGTTTGACATCATCAAGAAAGCCAACGGCTGAGTCGCGCATTATTCCGGCGGAAATGTTTCCTTCCATTTTGTTTGATTGGCCAGAATTCTTCGATTCAGAATTTATTTTAATCTTAACTAAAGCAGACAAAACTCTTAGTTGTATTATTGATGCTCTGAAAGAGCTTACTTATGCCGCATTTAAAAACCTTGGCGAGTACTTTAGTCATTGTGCTCCAAATTTCACACTTCGAATGGAATTCTGTTCACGTAAGATAAGATGGTGATTCCACCGCAATTGCGAGCCCCGATTATGGCTGGGTTACATAGGGGACATGCTGGCCTGTTTAAAATGAGGGAAGTGGCGATTAGTTATTTCTCGTGGCCACACATGAATCTTCAGATCCAATTAACCGCGGCGAATTGCAAAGAGTGCATTAAATCGGGTAAGAATTTAAAATGGAGGTTGCGCAATCGGATTCAATGGAGGAACCAAATCAAGAAATTCAAGTAGATTTTTTAGGACCCCTAACTGGCGTTTGGGGCGCGAATAAATACCTGTCGATTTTTGTTGATCGGTTTTCGAAATTTTCTTCAACGGTTCAAGTAACGACGCATACTACCGCAACGGTTATCAGGGAGTTCTTGGAAAATTAAATTAATATACACGCTATACCGCGGGTGGTCCGAACGAATCAAGGATCGAGCTTTGAGGCTAAATCATTTCGAGAGTTTTGTAGACAACAAAATATATATCTGTTTTTTTTTGCCGGTGGGAAGGCACCGAGCTACGGGCTTGGTGGAGAGATGTATCCGAACGTTTCGAGAAAGATTAATGGCTTCTTCTTTTCAGAGCTCCTGGCCGAATTTGCGTGAAACGCTGATTGAAATAGTATACAATATTCGAGCCACAGTACATCAATTGTTGGGTTGTACTCCGTTTGAAGCACAGTTTGGTCATAAACTAAATACGATTTGGTATTCGATTACACGTGCTGCGTCAACTGATAACTTGTTTTCTCTAGATCGTAACAAGAAGATATTTCCCGCAACATTCATGTAGAATTTTGCCAACCGGGTAACGCGACAAACATGGGGACGTATGATCGTATCGAATACCCGTTGGTATCGGGAATGTAAGCTCCAAAGTCTGCAGAGGAAACAACATCAAGCTCAAGCACAAGGTTAACCAATTTTTTTGCCAAATTCAAGACAGATTGGAATTGGAACCGTAATTCAAACCACTAATTGAGCGCGCAGTTCGTGAAACGGCTCATACAGTCACGTTATATTCCTAAAACATTGTGCATAAGTGTGATCTCTCCATAAGTTTAGGTGGCTGGATTGACGAAGCCGGCGGTTTGAAGGCAGTTGCGCATTCAGGCAGGCAACACTAAGAGGAGTGCAAACCGAGTGGGATACTCGGAAAATATCTGCATTGGCTGCTTCTAAAGAGAGTATAAAACAATCATCTAAATTGGTGACGGATCATGCCAGTGGAACTGCCGAGAATCCGATTTTGATCGATGGGTCATCAGAAGGGTTTCTGTCACCTGGGAGTCCGGAAAGGATATGGAAACACAGCCGCAACCAAACATATTGACATCAGAACGGACAGTGGAAAGTAGTCATTCCTCTGGCATGAAAGAGGAGTCGCAAACGTTCGTATCGTCGCAATAAACTTTTCAAGGAGGGATTGTGCCATACTCTAGCTCGGAGGAGGGAAGTGCGCTTCGAATAGGGTCAGTCGCAGTACAGGCAAATCCAATTGAGTAGTTTTCCGCGGAGGATGGGGAGGATGAATCGGAGGAAACAGATAAAACTAACTCACAGGAAATGGACACGCAAGAGCCCAATCATCCGAAGCGGTAATGTCATCACCCCAACAGGCGCCAATGGACATAAAACAGGAAGAGCATAAGAACCCACCGCAGACAAGTTCGGGTCCAAGTCAGGGGAGTGTTATCAGATACGACGGTTACTAGGCACAATACACGGCCACTAAGGGAGCGTCGGCCACCTAAATATTTTAGGAGATAGACTGTTTACGAGTGTAGTTACCGGCGGCGCATCGAACGTGAATGTTGTACGGCAAACGTAAAACACCTCGGATGAAGAATTAGAATGAGTGCCAAAAGCGGCAACGAGTATTACGCCCAGAACAGTAAATCACAATAGAGGAGGAATTAATGCGGTAACTAGTACGGAAGATGAAATACAAAGGCCTAAAACGCAAACAACCCCGAAGAAGCCCGAAAAGACAGAGCGCAGAAGAGAATGTGCCGTTTTTGCTGGGGGCAAGATTACATCCAGGACGACTTGACGGGGTTTGATCAAGAGGTCTCCGGACATTTTGTTGACGTGCTGGATAGGCTGAGGCGCATTATTGAGCATTCGTCAGGAATCTCAACATTAACAGATGCAGCAGGAAACGTTATTGACGGATTTCGACTACAATTGCTATATCAAGGCCTGGAAGCCAGATTACGGAATATTCGTCCAGCCCGAATTTGCGTAAATTTGTCGATGTTGCCGATATTCGAAAAAAAATTAAAACCAGTACATTCATAGATCAGGCTGGGAGAGAGTTAATGTTATGAATTGGAGCGAGCAATTCGAGCCCTACAATAGCGGCGGCTAGAAGATTCAAGATTAGTAACCCAATTAAGTCGGACGAAAAACGAAGCGCCAGTAAAGAGGAAAAGCCAAAGGCTGCTGAACCAGTAAAGAGGAAAGGCGAATCAGTTGCGATTTCAATACAACCAGAGGATTCGGGTGCTCGCCAACAGGAGCATACACGATGTGTGTTACCAGCGGACGAGAGGGATGGTGAGAACGCTAAAGAGCCAGTGGTTGTGATGCAAGGGACAGCTGACATCAACGCGAGATTCTAGCGGCCAATTTGCTACCGACGATTTGGACATCATGGATGAATTGTCGACCATTAGTATGACCAAAAATGACCATCGGCAGATTCTTGAGGAGCTCGAAAACTTATGCTGAAGAGGAGGAGGATAGAGGGATGGAGATCTAACCTACGGTTAAAGACTATTAACGAATTGTTAAACTGATTTAGTTTAAAGATGAAGTTGCTATAGGTGCTATGTATAGTTAGTGTCAGTTAGGAAATTTTTCGAAGGGGTAATGTTGTGTAGAGGTCGTACTATAGTTACGTATGTTATTACATAATGTCATATGACCATCAAGATTAAAATTAAAGTGAATGTCTTGTTTTCGCACTGCCAGTGTGTTAGCCTTGAGGTTGAACTTAAGTTGATTCTTTTTTGTACTGTTATTACGTTACCGTATACGAAGTAGTGCATAGGCATACTTCTACAATCCAGACATGCCAATAAAACACAACTAGTTTCAGACACCAACACCAACAAATCGAGAAAAAAATAGCACAGAGGGTAATTCAGGTATTTTTTACTAGTTCATATACCTTAATCTTGCTTTAGTGATGAAAAGTCAGAATGCTTGCGTTAAGGTTTTTCAACTAATTCTGCCTCTGAAGCTTAAGTTTTTTGTACGTTTAATTAACATGAACAAATACTTACACTAGCAACTGAACATAGAAAGGAAACCTTGTCGCGTTTTCCGTCTTGTTGCCACCTAAACAAGAAATAACCTATAATTTTGTCAAAAATCTCGGCGGATCTAGTAATTTCTCAAAAAAAAAATTTGGTTGACTACTAAATATTTAGTGTTCCCATTATGCTTAGGATGTATTGAGGCCAAAGACTACCTTAGAAAAATTAAGGGGCTGTTGTCAAAATCTTAAATTGAAACCAGAAAGAATACATAACCTCCTCCTAGAACTGTACATACCTATGGATGATTATATGGATTATATATGGATGAGTATAAACATATAATTTACTGAGTAAGTTCCATTTTGTTCCGACCATTGATTTGTTTGCTTTTTGTGTTCCACGCAAAATCAGGTATCCTAAATACTAATCCGACTGGGTTGAGAGATATATCATTTTAAATCCCTTTTAGTCGTGATTCGAACCACATTTTGAAAAATCCAAAAAGTTAATCCAGTGTTGTGAACAGCCGGTTTGAAATGTTTGACTTTTTGTCTTAACTCGAGCGAATAAAGCAAGCAAAAATAATAGCAAGCAAATAAAGCAAGCAAAACTTAATTTTAGGCATACAAAACTAATTTTTGGAGTTTTTTAGCTTCATTTTGGGGACCAAAAACTTCAAAAAGTTCTAACTTTTTCCGTAAATTTTTTTAATAAAGTTTGTCCATTTTGTCTATTTAAGTATGACGGTCTAATATGCCTGAATTATATTTTTACCTCAGATATGTTCATCACACCAAGCAGAAAAATCTACACTAATTTCGAAAAAAAAATCTAAACAGTAATTTAGAAAGGAATATGGTCGAAACACTCTGTGCTAATTGCACAGTAACCAGCTATCCTTGTTTGATATTGTAAAGATATGATTTTTGAAGGCTGCTTAAAACATATTTGCTGCAAAAATATTCTAAAAAATATGCTGAAAAAAAATTTAACATCACTAGTCTAAATAATCTCAACAAAACTTCACTTAACTGTAGTTGAAGATGGTAAAGCTGAGCTTTTTTGTTTTGTCCGCAATCCGCAATTTTCATGAGGTAATTAAGAAAAAGCCAGAAAAAAAACAAAAAAAGATTCGCGCAATTTTAGCCGTTCAATCCGAAATCTGATCGTAAAACTTTCCAGTTTTGAATGTTAAAATCTAATGCTACGAAAATAATTAGATGTATTTTTTTTCTGTCAAACATTTTCAATGAGGTCAATTGATTTGTTGTTGTCTCATGGAGAAAGGAAGAAAAATGGAAGAATTTTTTTCTAACATTTTTTCACCAAGGAGAAACTTTCACTAATAATCTGTCCAGGGCAGCTAATATATACAAAGAAACTAGAAATATGGTAATTTGTAGCACGATTTTTATCAATAAATGTTTTTTATGAAGGTTTTCTTAAGTTTTTTTGAAATTGGTTTGTTCAAAAATTGAAAGTTTCGAAAACAAAAGATTGCAGCGACTAAATTTGGGGAAATTTTTTGAGAAAATTTGCGCGCGTTACGATAAAAAAAGGGCATAGTTCAAAATGTTTTTGCAAAAATTTTTTCAAAGGAAATTTTTGTCGAAACACAAAAAAACCGACACAAAAAAATTAAGTAGCGATTAAAAGCTAAAAATGTTGCTCGGATTCTTTCGATGTCTGATGCTACTAAAAGCCCAATTTACATACAAAAAAACGCAAAATTTAGCAACAGTTTTGTTATTGAAAGTCGGTTTTGCCTCCACAGCAATGTTTTTGGATAAAAAAATATCCAATTTCCGAATATCCACTAACGAACTGCAAATACAGGTCAAATGGATTGCTTGCACAGCAGCAGAATTATGATATTTGCTGGAGTTAGCAAAAAAAATTGAGAAAATTTGGTCCTTATCGAAATAAGATTGATTAACAATTGATGCAGAGATGATTAATTTAGACCCAAGGTAGAGCCATTCATGCAACAATACGCGAAAATATGGATATTTCAACAAAATAATCAGCGTACTCATTTAGTCGAATAAAATGAAAAAAACTTGCACAGGAAACCTGTTCAAGCTCGTAGTGAGACCCCTGGCTCACTGAGTTTGTCTGGCACCAGATGAAAAAAATATCTGAAAAATTCTACCAATTTCAGAAAAAGATGACAATGGATAAATATTTGGTTTTAATCAATTTTAAGCTGAGTTTAAGCTTACAGGCGTTCATTTTGACGTCTTATCATAGCACTGTCCGATTTATGAACTTTAGAATTGGAACAAAATCAATCGAGTAAAATTAAAATTTCACGAACTTAGCTCACCTTTGAAGCTCACCTTATTTGCCGAAGTTAGACAAAACATCAAAAATTGTACCGGGATTTTTCATGACACTGAAAAATTAAAAATAAATTTTTAACAAAAAATCGTTATTCTCTCGACTTAAATGGCCCTAAAGTACCCAACCCATTCCAATGATTCCTTGCAGTACCTGATTTTGCGTGGAAAAAAAAGTAAAACACACGCGAATAGAAAAATCCTCCCAATTTTTTGAAGTCGGAACAATTGCGCATTGTTACAATTTTGCTAGAACCCCATTTTTTCATAAACAATTTCAGACTAAATTTCAGCTTTGTTTCTAAATTCTAAGAAACTGTTTTTCTCCGTGATTGATTTATTAGAGAGGTTGTACGGTTGATCTTTTTTGAGATGATTTTTTTTTTTTCAACTGATTATTCTAGCTTCAGTCAATTTTTTTTTCAAAATGTTTCACATCGATTATCAATTTTTCTACTCCACTTATTCAAAAAGTGTTCAAGTCTGTTAAAAAATCTGTTACGAACGGTAGAAAAAGGGCATTTCCTAATGCAAACTAAATTATCATCTGCTTCAAGCCCAAAAAATGACTTTTCCAGAGAGGGTAGTTCAGATCATTTGCAGTTAGTTGATATAAAACATTTGTTATAGTTCTATAAAAAAATTTTGTCCAAAATTCTCCTTGAAATCAGATTTTTCTAAGAGTAAAAAGTCTTTGCGGTTGTTTTTAGCCAATACTGTAGCTGACCATTTCGACCAACAATAAGTTCCTACAACAGTCAAATTTTTTCATATACCATTAGCGAATGATCAGATTAAAGTAAATTTCAATAACAGATGATGCATAGATGAAAACTTTAGACCAAAGGTAATGACCATCTGAACTAAATTTTTCAAAGCGTGTAAAATTATAAAATTATTTGAGTTTTGCTGTCACAATGAACAGTTTAAAAGTATTGCTCAGAATGCTACACATTGTATAAAAAAAATTTTCTCCGCTTCTTCGAGAAATAGTTTACTTCAATGCAAACACTTAGTACGGATAGTGAAAATGGCTTTTTTACAGCCAAAAAAAACTGTCAATCTACCAAACCAAATTTGGATAACTTCGTTGAGGGCAGCTCTGATCATTTGGGTTTGGTCTATCTACAAATTTAGCTTAAATTCTTAAAGAATGTTGTCCAAAATCATTCTGAAAAACAGGCAGTTTAGAGAGAAAAAACCCATTTTGGGCTTAAGTTTGTCCACTAGTGTATGAAAAAGCTCACATTTCTGTACAAAATTTTTTAATTCAGAAATCCATCTGCTCAATTTGTTATTTTGCGCTTTCAGTATCGCCCCGTTAAAAGATTGTTTCTGTATTTTTCAGTAGCAACTAGTGAACATGTTTGGATAACTTTTATTTACAATTTGTCATGTTTATAAATCTTATTACTCTGCAAAATTATGTTAACGAGGAATGGGCAAAATTGGGAAAACTAATTATAATAGAGGATAAAATTAAGCGCCAGCTGGATTTTTTGAGCAAGTTTCAATCTTAGAACGAAAAAGTAATTTGGTCATGCGTTGCATGTTTTTTGATCAGAAACTGGTTTGTTTGTTCAACCTCTGTAACATTCGTCTACTGTAGTCACACATGAGGCTTAAGAAAAATAGGCCCTATAACCATTGGCTCAAGAGTCAGGGACACTATCTCTTGTGTTTTTCTACCTCAAATCAGTCGGAGCCAATTCGGTTCGCTTGTGACATGAGACTACGACCCGTTACAGCTTAAAGGCTACTACCAAAATATCCCCCCACTCTAGAAATAAGAACGTGCCCATACTTAGGTCTCTAGATACCCAAAATACATGAACGCCGTTAAAAACCGGGTCGGAACAATCCGTTAAGTTACTTTTTATTGGACAGTGGAACTTTGATCCATTTCAGATGGATCAACCTAAAACTCGCCTTACCTCAACATAACAATCATAAAACACACTCTAGAATATTAAATTGAGTACTCACATCGTAGCACGCTCAAGAACTGGGAGTAATTAAGTCGGTAATCAACTCGAGAATTAAATAATGTAACTAAATGAGTTTAATGTTTATCAGTTTCAATAACAAGGACAAGTTTCAACTCTAGAATATAGTTTCTCGTGAACCATTGGGACACTCAAGCTGTCCACCTTTCCACCGAAGGTTCACTCTAGTCCAATTCGAATAACAATCCAGTCGAGCAATGATAGTCCAGTTCTCGGGAATACGCTTGTCTCTGTTTCAGATGGGACAGCTCTACTCTAGTTTTATTGTGACGAAAATTGCGAATAGCAACCTCCCACTGTTTTATCCGGCAACCTTCCCGCGATTGTTACTCGATCGTTCTGATTTCTCTTTTTCGGTTTTCAGTTATCGCGAGAAAATCGTGCATGACAGGCTCCATTCGAATTTTTGAAAAATCAAATTTCACTCCAAAATTAAGTGCTCTTGCTTTTCTCAAGGTCAAACTTCCAAATATGACCGACTGGCACATACTCCCCGGACTCAAGATCGATGTCCTCATCGCGTGATGTCGTCTGCCAGTGAGTCCCAGAAAACCGAGTGTTGCTCAAGGTACAGTGCCAGTGGTCATTTACAGAAGTTTGCAGCAGACTTAAGCTTATCTACACCCCAAAATTCACGGCCATGTAAAATTTTCACACTATCGCTAAACAGCAATCAAAATCTGCACACACCTGCACCCTTGAATTCTCGCTTTTCAAGCCAATTATTTAAAATTTCTTTTGTCCCATTCAATCAGGAAATTGTCATGCAGCATTTTCACTTATATAGTAAATATAGCATATTAATAACAATATCTGATTCGTTAAAATTTCTTTTTCGTGAACCCAGGTTTCACCCGGATCCACACTCAAGCCTCCCTTCCCTCTCAAGACTCAAGATCTCTTCGAACCATCCGCTCATTTCGCACTCTTCGCCTTGGAGGTGCCGCACCCTGAAGTACTAGATACGGCAAACTGTCTCAACAGTTCTTCTTCATCATCGGAGCTAATCACGATCTCCTCCCAAGCCTTCAGCTGTTCATAGGATCGCATCCATTCCCTTTGCTCCTGCAACCTCTTTGCCTGGTTGGGTAGTGCCTTCACCCTAGATTCCCGGTTCAAACAAAAGGAGTTGTGCAGGCTCAGGCTCACGTTCTTCGCCAAGTCCTCCTCTAGTATCGATTCCCTCGCTTTAGTATTGTCTCTAGACATTTTACCCACTCTCTTCCATCCTGTCGTGATCGCATTTCGATGGGTTAACAGGGGTCTCTTGAAAGCTTCCGGCCCAATCTCGGCCTGGAACTGTCGATACTCCTTTTGATGCTTTCTCATGTGATTTTTCGTTGTCATGTATAACCAAGACGTCAGTGTCGCTCGAAACCATGGAAAGTACCTCAAGTGGCTCCATACGTGTCTGACTTCCGTTGGTATGGCGAATACTTTGCATGCAGTCTCAAACAACTCGAGTCTCCTGTTGTAGTCTATCGCATATATTGACTCAGCCGTTGATGTCTTTGCTTCCCGATACTTCGTTATATTCTCCTCTATCCATCTCAGAGCCAGCATCGTACTCACTACTAAGAGCGTCACCTTCTGCCGGTGATCCGGTAATCCGATCGACCGAATTTCTTCCATATCCCACACCAGGCAAAGGTTCTTGTGATCTGGATACCACACCGTTTGTGCCAAACAGTGGCATGGGCATTCTCCATGGGTGATCTCAATGCTCCTGAGGTTACGTTCCCCCGAGGCTTCCAAGAGAGGCTCAAGCTCCATCACTTTCTCATGCATCGTGTCGTTCTCTCCCATGTTTGGAGTACCCCCCACAGGTTTTCCGATCACGTTTTGTCTCTCGTGATCGCTTATGTTCTCACTTTCCAACTTCAAAAGCTCTTCTCCCCAGATTTTACTCAAGTCATCTCTCAACTCTTTCGGTACTGTCCCTCTGATTTTCCTCAACAACCTGTGCGAGTGATGCGATACCCGAGCCAACCTCACGCACTTGGGCACTGAGAAGGCCTTGTCCACCAATATTCTCTGGTTGGATGCTTCCACCATCGCCATGTGCAGTGGGTAGTGGCTTCCGCACAAATTGGCCATCATTGACCCTATCAGGGATTTTGCGTTCAATGGCAGGCCATAAGCTTCGCTCATGGGAAACCCCATTTCCGCCTCGAGACCAACCTTCCAGCTCCGGATATGTTTTTGAGTCACCTGCAACACTCCAGGCCATGATTCCACGCTCAACGCCGTCACTAAATGGTGTTCAGACTCTAGCCTCTCCAGTGACTGCAGACTACACATTCTCGAGAAGAATCCGAGAGCTGTCGCTATGTTCACCGTAGTTCTCGCGTAACACTCCGCCACTATTTGTACTTCACTTTTCTCCCTTTCCGTGATGTCTTCAAACCAATCAACCAGATCTTCTTTTTGAAAGGACAGTATCCTGACACATGATCGTCCATCGCAGGTGTGCTCTCCACTCCCACACGTAGAATCCAGACAGCTACCCGTCTCCATCTTCTTTGCTGACTCGAGATTGTTCGTCTTTTCGCCTGACTACTTCATCTGAGGTAAGATCAGTTTGTGCACCACACTCAACTTTGCCAGATCTTCATCTTCCGTTGGTGCTAACCTCACCCGCTCGGTGGTCTCCTCGATCAGACTCGCGTGGGGATGTGGGCACCAGGAGGGTCTTAGTAACTTCCATACCACTCCCAAGTTCGTGATCAACAAGCCATTGCCATCACCCATGTTCACTTCAACTCTCTTGTTCGAGCGCGGTATGCTCACCACCTCCGGTGTTTTCTCAAGAATCAGACCCAGGCTCGGCCTCTCTTTCTCCACCGCGTCTATTTCCACTATTTTTTCTGTCCAAAACTTCAGCAGCTCCGCTACCTCGTGGTTTCTTGTGAGCACCTCCAGTTTCTGAGTCTAAGAAGGGGTTGTAGGCTATTCCCATCACTCCCGACACGTATTGGTATTCCCCCTTCTCACTGAGTCTCGAGTACTGCTCTGGCGAGGCCAGGTTACGGTGAACATCATGTTCTTCTTCGAACTTCTTATTGTAAAACCTCCGTACCTCGTCCAGCTTTCTGTGGTTCTCTAGGGATAGTCTGGAACCATCTTCCTTTTCTATTCCAGTACTCTGATATACGTTTAAGATGATCGTTGAGACTCTCTTCTCCACGGTTCTACTTCCGCTTGCTCTTTGGTAGCACGCCAAGATGGTGCTATCAGACATCATTGACATTATCCATCTCAAGAAACATGTGGCATCCTTCCTCCTAGCCAGGCTCAAGCCTGAATTATCCCTGGCCATGTGCTGCATCAGTGCTTGATACACTTCTAGCTTCCTGCTTCCCAATTTCACCCTGTCATACGAGGTCAGCGTCTCCAACTCTATTCCCACCAGACTCCAGGTGAACATCAATTGTCCTGCGGTTCTAACGAAGGGATTCGCCATCAATGGCGGTGCTGATGAGGGGGTCCTCATTGCCTCTTCAAAATGATCCTTCAATAAGTTCTGCCAGGACCTCTTCAGCTAGTTCGCCAATTCTATCTTGTTAACCTCGGGCTTTTGCTGGGTGACCCAATTGGGTCGTTTGTGAGCTACTCCACTGTCGAACTTCTTCAAGCAGTCTTCCATTTCCTTCAAGGTCTCGAGGGCCACCCACCATGGTCGAGAGGTGTTCCTCGTCTTGCTCCTCTCCAGTGGATCACTCGTCACTTGCTTCCCCGTGGCCTGGTGTCCCTTCGAGACCCATTCCTTGCCGACATCCACTTCCCCTGTCTGTCCGTCCGTTGAACCTCTTTTCACGTTTACCTTCTGGGGCTTGAAGTCTTCCTCCGATGTCGAACTGATGGAAGCCTCTATTTCCCTCTCCACTTCGAGAGGTCTTCTGAGCTCCGTGTTGCTCTTGTATGCCGCTGTCTTGCATCGCGCCAAAACCATGGGCGCCGTCTCTCTCAAGTTTCCTACCGAGACAGCATCCACTGAAGGACTACCCAATCCCTCTACTTCTCTCTTCCTCTTGCGAGTCTTCACATCTCTGCTTGAGGGTGTTGTGGTTATCATCACTGATTCGACCTCTCTGTCTACTTCCAACCCTTCCAACTCTTGCCTCCCCCCTGCTCGAGCCTTAAGGATATTAGTACTTTTAATTATATTACTAGTCCCAACCTTATCCCCTTTTATATCACCAACTATTTTATCTACAGTTTTTTGTTTCAGAGTAGAGCTATCTTCACATTTTTCTTCTCTAGTCTTTGATCGTGAATTCCTCAGCTCCATCAGCTTGTTCAGCAGCTCCTTTCTTGCCTTCTCATCCAGGCCCGTCCCTATCAGAAGCGGTTCTCCAAACTTCACAACTGTGTCCCACAGTTCCTCCTTGAATTTGTCCAGCGTCGTCTCGCTGCCCACTTCTTGATTGAATTCCTTCAAGAACTCTTGCCAAGCATCGTCCTTCAGAGACCCCAGCAACATGTCCCTATTTCCTTCGAAAGTATTCTTTTCCCTTTCCTCCGAGCTCAAGAGTATCATCCCCATATTGGAGGTCCCGCTCGCCAAAGGCAATTCCAGATTCTTCCGGGGAGACGGGGTCAGAGGTGGAGTGACAGTATCTGCCCAATTCTCCTCGCTCAAGTCTTTCCACAGCTCTTGAGTGGTGAGCTCTTCCCCTGATGGTCTTTGTTCAGGCGTATTCCCCACTTCCATGTCCTCGCCGGCTTCGCCGAGAGTCTCATCCATACTCTCTTCTTCTGACTCAGCTCTTCTTCTCTCGAGAATTCTTTTGAACCGGTCTTCCACGGGTCCACTCCTCTTGTCTCCAGGTGTATCTACTGACAGTGGTGATGGTGTCGCCGGGTCCAATCTCTTGTACTCCGTCACGGCCACATACAGTTGACCTGCTGCATCCAGTTCTTTTCCCTGCTGTCTCATTTCCACCTGTTCTAAGTCATAGGGTGCCCTATACTTTCGTGTCGCGAATTTCATGTCGTCCACCAATGCAACATGCCCCTCCATCATGATCATCCTGCCATCATCCCATATTGGTAGCATGTTCTCAAGTCCCTCCTGCTCAAGAGCTCTCAAGACCTTTCGCACCTCAAATCCGGGGGGCTGCGAGCCTCTCCTCTTTTTTGCTTGCGTCGTCCACGAATTTATCTTCGCCTCGCTAGTGTGGAAATAAACCGCCGCCGTATAGCCGACGAACAGGGGGTCCCATCCATCAGTGAAGTCTTTCTGCATTTCCTCCGTAGTCATCCTCGCAATTATGGATGGAACTACTAAGGGACTGTTCATCCCTAAGGTCATCCTCCTGACTATCGGGAACTCAGGCATGGTGGCTGGCAGGATTTCTTTCTCCATTATGGCCTCCAGCTCCCTCTTAACCAGTGCAAAGCTGTCCTTCCAAGCAGGAATCCTCAAGATCTCCCGTCCGTCTGCTGCCAATGGGTTCAAGTTCCAGAACTTGGGATATGTCTCGATGGGGCCCTCGCGTTTGCCTCCTATTCTACATTGCAGCTGTCCCCTGAAGTTGTACACTATCAACTCGGTATCTTTCACTTTTCCAAAGAGTACCGTATTGCTCATTTGTGCCCTGAGCACCTCCTGCCTACACCAGTTGAGCGCCGTCCCATCCAGTACGCTGATAAGACTCAAGTGCGTTACAGAGTAACGATACGTTGTCACCAGGGGATCTGGAAATGCGTACGTCACTGCTGGACCGTAAATGCAGGTTACCACCTCCTCTAGACCCCGGATTATCCCCATCGGGTCCGACCTCATTGCCAGGCACAGGTCCGTCAATAGAGGCATACCTCCATTCAACTTCTTCCACTCTTCTCTCGATTTTGGGTTCTTCTCTGCACTAACAGCGTCTTCAACCCCGCGGCACACTTGTAGGAAGAGGTGTCGATACTCGAGTGTACCTTCCCCATTGACAGGGGCTCCCCATATTTCATCAATCGATGAAATGACACCAGTTCCCCATGGGTTAAGAGCACTAGTGCCAGATACCCATCGAACCGAAGTGTCTCCACTCCTCGACTAAACATGTACGCTGGGCCCATGTTGAACAAATATCTGGGGTAGACCAGATATAAAGCCAAGAGCAGGCTGATGGGCATGCCCAGTATCTCCTGCACGAAGGCTCCAAAGATAGTCGCTTTGGTGCCGAACATCTCTGCCATGAATTCTTTCCCCCAGCAAGGGCTCAAGAACTTCAGAATCTCATGATCCCTTCTAGTCCTCAGCTCACCCTCTGCGTGCTCTCTCCAGAACCCTCCAATCGTCACTTCATTGGCTGCCGAGACAAATCTAGCCACCGTCATCTCTCTTCCTTCGGCCAGCTCCAGTTGTTTTTCCAGAAAACTCCAGACCTGTTTCACGAGGGGTGGTGCTTCCTCCCTCGTCTTATTCGTGGCGTTCTCCAGCCTTGGTGTCAAAAATGGCCACCAGTCATTCTCTTGCATCAGACGATATGCCATCGACTCTAATTGTTTCTCCGTTTCGGCCACATTTTTTCTCTCGTTGCTCGGGCCTCTAGACTTGCCGGTGGAACCTGTGATCGTCACCTCCATGCTCCAAAACCACAAGCTGGCCGTCAATTGGTTTATCGCCGGGTGATCGTCCCCGATGACTGGGCTGAACTTGAGTTGCCTGGCACAGTTTGATATCTCTAGCAAGAGCACCTCGTCCAATACGATCAGGATGTCGGCTAATCCATAAAAGCCCCTCAGTGCATGAGATATGTCCGCCCATGCCGCTGCCAACTCTGACTTGCGGAGCCTCAGGTTCGATGGCTCCAATTCCCGATTGGGGGCCGCCATTAGAATTCGTCATTCGTTTCCCTCTGCTATCAGGATCAAGACCGCGTACACGAATTTTAGGGTGGGTGGCATGTTCGCGTATCCAGGGGATGTAGTGAACACCATCTTCGTCTTGGAGCCGAATCTCGAGACAACATTCTCTTGCACCTCATTCATCGCCGCAAACAACGTCTGAATGGCTTCCCATATCTTCCTCGGTGTTGGTTCATTGCCCTTCAGCTGCTCAAGAAGTCCTGCCGCGTGCAGATGATCATTCATTCCTGCAAACAATAGCAGCTCAGGCTCACAGGGCATCTCCGACTTTATTGCCACCATTAGAGTTAACATCTGGTTTAGTTCGGCTCCTGGCAAATAGTATATCAGAGTCTCCGGCCAAAACAGCTTAGGAGACGTTCCTTCGAAGTCTGATCCCGCCACAATGACTACCCTTGCAGCAGCTGGATCTGCTCTATCGTAAACTGCCAAAGTCTTGGCCAGCTGGGTGCTCCCACAGGGCTTCCCGTACCTGGGATCTTCCGCCAATTTCGAGCCTTCGTACGCGGCATCTGGCAATTCCATTTCCCCCGGATTCAGCAGCTTATCCACCACCCTCAATTGTGCCGGGGTCGCCAATCTGATCCTGACTATGCTCGTTCGGTGTTTGGGGGGTTCTGCTATGAGTCCAGGACTCCCCAGCAGCTTGAGAGGTCTATAGTTGTTGGGTCCCATGATCGCTTTCGTGGGAATTCCGGTCAGGTCCGCGGTCTCCATCAGTTTTGCTCTCGAGAAGTGCGTCTCATGAGCCTTCAACCAGTCCACGCAATGGTGTCTGCTCAAGTCTTCGTGCGACACTCGTTCAATACCCAGAGTCTCCGCCAATTCTCGCCTGCATTCCAAACCTTCTAGGTCCAGCCTTTTCACCTTCTCAAGATATCTCAAGCGAGCGGTCTCCATAGGCCTCTCCACCCGCTTGCTCTCTGCCACTACCACTGAGGATATTGCCGAACCTGGAGGCGTTGATGACGTCACCTCCTCAGACTCCATTGGCGTGGCACTCGGCAATCTGGCCTGGTTGCTCCTTGAGCTGTCTCTAGTGTCGACCCTCGGTCCCAAACGACTAGACAAGGCCCTCGAGGCAAGGAATGGTGGGTTCGGAGGTGGCCCCAATAAGAATTGGGCTGTCTCTAGCAGATCCGCCTCTAGCGCATTTATGTGTCCTTGAAAGACGTCATTCAGCCACTCTGCTCCCCTCGGTCTGTCGAAGTGGATTCCATCTGAGGAGGTGTCTTCAGGGAATCCCGCTTGCTCCATGCGCTCCGCCACGTCCAACAATCTGATGGGGAGCACATTCTTCCGGTGGATTTCTCGGATCACCCCGTTTAGGTTCCGCACCTTCTCGTTCATCTCCAAGGCGTGCTGATCGAACTTCATGTTATAAGGGACAGTACATACTGTCAACAGGATGGGATCCATCTGGATCCTCAGTTCCTCAAGAAGGCAGCTCATCTTGTCGTGCAGCCTCGTTACTTTCCTCGCTTCTCCCCTTGATACATCATTCGTTCCGATCATCAGGGTCACCGTGTATACTTTTGTCATTCCTAGCATCTCAAGCGTTGCCAATATCTGTGGCGTGGCAGCTCCAGCGAAACTCAAGATTCCTGTCTGCCAGTGCGATTGGATCCGGGTCAACACCCGCACTAGGCTGTCCCCTATAATCAGGTGGACCGCACCTTCTGGCACACGGGGTGGCGCAAGATATTCCACCCAGGCTGCATCATGAAAGCAATCCCTCCTGGCCTTCTGTTCCGCCTTCCAATCCAGCCGATTGTGCCTGTGGTACCTCTTTTCGGTGTTCTTCTTATAACTCGAGATCATGACGCTCCTGACCGGCTGTTCCCTCCACGTTGGAGGAGGCTCCGCCCTTGCCGAACTTTCACGACTTCTCTGCCGCAATCTCTCGCTCAGCTCCTTCAGACGCGATGAGCTGCCGCTCACCTGACTGCCGCTCGAGGTCGAGGTTGGGGTATATCCCGGCAGTACCACATCCATCAGCGGGCGTATGGGTTGCGTTTCTAAGCTACGCAAGGAGGACGTTGCTTCATTCGGTATCCAGACTTCCAACCCTTCACTCATGTGTTCTCGAACCTCGCGGTCAAGGTTGAATCGTCCTCTTGCCCTGGGGGCTTCATCCACTTCCATGCGTGACTCTGGCCTCGAGCTGGTAACCACTCGCTCCTTTGGCCTGGCTCCCTTCTGTGCATCAAGTTCACGTTGTCGTTGTTCTATTCTCTCCATCTCTGACTTCAGTTGCTCACAATTCGCGGCATTCTCCCGCACCCTTAGTTCCTGCTGATGTTCAGCCCGCAGCATCTCAAGCAACCTCAGAGTCTGATCTCGTTCGTTGACCGCCTGGTCCCATTCCAGCTGAGCCTTTTCCCGATCCAGCTTAGCCTGATCCAGAGCGAGGTTCGCCTTGTTCCTTTCCCTCTGCGTCTTCTCGAGCTCTTTCTTTAGAACACCAAGATCCGGATAGGACTCAGTCGTCTGTTGCGCTCGCGTCATCGATGGCACCTTACTCGAGCTCTGGCCTGTCGATCTTGCTGATGGCCTAGTGGGTAGCGGGAATTCTCCTGCGCCATATTCGATATTGTTACTCAGGCCAGGATTCCTTGCCAAGTCAAAGCCCCTTACTCCTCCATCCACATTCCAGGACAACCATCTGGTCTGTTCCTGATTTTATATTCCCTCGGTGGTGTAGCCGACCATCAAGACAGCCTCCGTCGCAGACTCCCTGCACTCACCCTGTTCTTCCAACTGGAGGATGGCATTCAGCATTACCGCCATTCTCTCGTCTATCTGGTATAATCTAGGTCCCTCAGGCGTCTGTACAGCTCATCGAGAGTGGGCTTCTTCAGGGCCGCGGGCATGGGTTTCCAGAACCTGTCTGCCATTTTCTGTGACTTCGGGATGTGTTCGAGTATTAACCAGCTCAAGAATTACCTTACCGACTCAAGAATTACCTTACCGACTCAAGAATTGACCAACTTAAGAATTCTCTAGAAATGTCTCCTTGCAAATACTTGCTGCAGGTGTCGATTATCGCGAGTTCAATCAA
Source organism: Symsagittifera roscoffensis (assembly GCF_963678635.1). Lineage (NCBI taxonomy): Eukaryota > Metazoa > Xenacoelomorpha > Acoela > Convolutidae > Symsagittifera > Symsagittifera roscoffensis. The sequence goes on from NC_087062.1 coordinate 58,003,751, forward strand.
GATTTCCCTTTCTGTCTCTCGCTTGAGTATAATTGGATTTTCAACTTTGTTTATCAAACTTGATCTGAAAACAGAAACCATATTAGGACTTAATATGTCATGTTCCTAACCTAGAAACTCCCCTTTTACCAGTATGGTTAAAATCTTATCATTTTCATTCCACTTAAAACAATTCAATTGGAATTTCCTTAAAAGCATGTAGATTCATTTTATGTTTTAGCTGCGTTAATCCTTCTAAAATCAATTGTCATGCCAATATCGTCTTAAGATCTCTTTACCTGTGCCGCACCCCAGTACCTAACTCAAGACTCCTCCCTCACGCCCAACTCGAGACCCCCGTGTGCCCAACTCAGGCGATGCTCAGATAGTATTTCTTTTGAAGATACACCATTATCTCAGTTTCCGCGAAGACTACGTGTAGGATAGCGTACAATTCCCTTGAGCTCAATTTGCCCCTGTTTGGGTCATACACCGGCATTGAGACCTCTGTTATTCCTCTTTCAATCATGAAGTCTCGTAGTCTTGTTAGTGCCAACATCACGTGTTCGGAATCAATTGTGTTCCTGTCATTGACTCTCGTCACTAGGAAACACAGATATTTGCCCGGGAGTTGTGCTACTGATGGTGGAAGCGCTGCCATCCCTCCCAGTCCTGGTCTCTGTCTGAACTGAAACTCCACATTTTGGTACTCTCTTTTGAAGTCAGCTTCCAATCTTGATTTGAAACTCATGTCCGCCGTGACGCAGATCGCGCTAGTCCTGTTTGACAGGATGAAGTCGCTATCCGTTATCATGATGTTTTCCGAGTATTCATTGGGTATTTCAAACTTCGTTTTGAAATTCCGACCTATGGTAGGCTCTGGCTCTTCTTCTTCCAGTTCCAATTCGCTTGTTTCTCTCACTTCCTTGAGCTTCTTTATCATCAAATTTTCGGTGTGGGTAAGTCCTACCCCCACTCCCCGGACAAAAATATTTATCGGCGTCCCCGTCGATGTTGTCGGGTCTGAATTGTCCGGAGGAATGTCCAGTGGCCTGTCTGTTGCCGTCCATCCGAAAAGAGGGTCCTCTGTCTTCTTATAATTTGCCGATGACACGTCGACTTGTTGAATGCTTTGTCCTTCGTGGCTCTCGTCTTTGACATCGCGCATCCACTCTAGTATCCTCAAGTTCGTGTTCTCCCTCCTCTCTATCTCACTCTGTTCGAGATCCGTCTCCAATTCTGGTGTCGAGTCGTCTTCCTGCGGATAGTGTCCACCATCGTTAATGACCTGCCACTCCTCTTCGGCTTCCAGTTCGCCTGCACTCAGTAGTTCCTCGCCCAATTTGTCTGGCTGTATCTTATCGATCAAGAAGTCATCCCCGTATCTGTTGTACCTCATGCCGGTCCGTTTACGATTGCCAGTCCTGGTTCCCGGTGGTATTGGTCAATCTGGCTCCATCCACTTCGGCACCTCATCTTGCTCCGGGTCGTTCCAGTCTTCTTCTACAAACGATCCTGCTTCAGACTCCACCTCTATCTTTTCATTGTCGTCCAAACTCAAGTTCTCATTACCATCATTTTTCTCTCTGGTGCCTTTTTCATTCACTTCACACGCTGGCTCTACCACCAGGTACTCGAGACCCTCCATGTCCTTCGGTATGCACCAGTCCTCCGGGGACGGAACGTGAGGCTTCAGATTTTCATAATGTGCTGCTCGCCCAGTACTCAAGCGGTAAAACCGTCCTTGTTGATGAACTTCCGTTATCATGAATGGTCCCCTCCACTTCTTGAGTAGTTTCTTCGTTCCCTTGGGCGGTATGACATTTTGAAAGACCCACACGTATTGGCCCACCTCATATGGCTTTGCTTGTAATATTTTTTCGTCATATTTTCTGCGTTGCCTCATTTGCGCTTGCGCCGTGTTCCTCCTGCATAGCTCGTTTAGCTCCTGTTGTTTTTTGATCGCTTCTTTGACGTATGCCTGAGGCGACGTCCTTTTCCCCTCGTATTCCGGGTAAAAGAATGTCAGAGGCATTGCTCTCTCCCTGCCCGTCAACATCATGAAGGGACTGATGCCCGTCGTTGAGTGCTGTGTACTTTTGTAGGCCCCTACTACCTGTGGCAGGTATTTATCCCAGTCCGTCATGTATCTTGAGCAGTACACCCTTAACATGTTGACCAGTGTCCTGTTCTGTCTCTCTACCAACCCGTTGGTCTGTGGATGGTAGGTTGTCGAGTGTGCTTGAGCAATGTGCGATCTCCTCATCAATTCTTTTGTCAAGTCCCCCACAAAAGCTTTGCCTTTGTCCGACTGGAAAGTCATTGGACAACCATACCGCGATATCCAATGCGTTATCAGATGATCACATGTCTCCTCGGCCGAGGCTGTCTGGCACGGAACCGCTTCCGCCAACTTTGTGAAGTGATCTATTATAACCAGTATCTGGTTATATCCCGACTCCGTCATGCAGATTTTTTGATGGTCTATCTGCACCACTTCATTGAACTCTGAGCTCTCGACGGACTTGAGGGCAAACTTCATCTTCCTTGGGTCTTTTACCTGGAGGCATGCCAAGCAGGCATTCACCCATCTCTCGCAAGCTTTTCTCATTCCTGGCCAATCAAACCTGTGAAGTATCCTTTGTTGTACTTTATCTATCCCCTGGTGCCCCATCTGGTCGTGCGATCTGAAAAGCACCTCCGTTTGATACAATTGTGGCAGTATGATGAGGTTGTGTTTGTGTAATATCTTCTCCTCATCTTTCCTCTTGCATGCTACCACCCCATCAGCTGTGTGGTAGAGTGAGTCTTTCTTCTCTTTGTAGAACTGGCTCAAGATCTTGTAGCTGTCTTCCTCGAGTTCCCCCTTCTCCTGGACCCCCGACTGGATCCATTTGGAGGGGTTACTTGTCATTTTATCATTCTTTTGGGCTCTTATTAGGTCTGACAGCCTATATCTTGCCTTGACATGCTCCTTTAGCGCCATGATCTGTCCATTCATCTCACCAGGGTTGTGGATGTCATCACTCAGCTTCACGCATATCATCCTTTTCACGATTTTCATATCATCTTCTGGCACCAGATTCGTTCTGACGTTTGAGTTGCATGATAATTCCCTGAATGGCTTCCTTGAAACCGCAATTTTCTCAAGTTCTTCACCACCTCGTATCTCCCGTACGTCCAGATTGTACGTCTCTGAAGATGGATCCATCTGTAACTCCCTGTCGTGGTGCCTTGTCTTCTCTTCCGCCAATATCATGCACAGACTGTCTTGGTTTTCGCTGCTCTCATCCGAGTCTTCATCCCATTCTTCACGCTCCCCGGACAATTTTCCTTCTCCGGTTTCTTCTTCCGTGAACATGGAACACTCCCCGGACTCTTGACCTAGTCCCAGGTGTTCAGTATCTTCTTTGATCGTCACTTTCTTTTTCCTAACCTTGGTCTGCTCCAGAATGTTTTCGGGGACTTTGTCAACTAGTGACCGCACGACATCTTTGCTGTCAGTGGCGCTTCCTCTTGAGGAGTCAGTATTGTTCACTGTTTCTTTTCTCCGAAGTATAGTGACTTCCGGTTCCTCTTGACCCTTCTCTTGGATCACGGGCTTCTCATCTGATAGTTTCTCGAGCAACCTCATTAAGTCATCATCTATCTGTGCAGTTCCTGCTTCTACCTGGTTAAGATCATAGCCTTTTGCCTTGAGCGTCTCCCTCACGATCTTCGACTTTAGTATTATTTCTATCGGAATCCTTCTGCTCTTCTTCAAGATGGTCTTTTCTGGAGGTTCTTTAGGTAATTCAGGATGATCTTCAATCGGTTTGCCTGATTTGTCCAGCCATCTCGTGAGTGGAAGACTGTCGTACGTTTCCTTGTCCATGAAGGAGAAGCCATCTTTGATTTCAGGTCTGTCTGCCTCTCTTTGCTCTTGTCTCTCATAGAACTCCGTCTTCTTACTCAAGCTGTCGGCATTCTGATGTTTATCTCGTGTTCTATGCTCAATTATCATGTTGTATCCGTCCAGGCGAACTATCCACCTCCCAATGTAACTTTGGTCCATTGAGTACGTCTTCAGCCAGCTCAGTGCTCGATTGTCGACTCGCAACTTGAATGGCTCACTGCCCAGGTATTCCCTGTATTTCTCGACAAGGGTAACCACCGCGAACATCTCTGCTTTCGGTGCTCCGTACTTCATTTCCGTGTCACTCAGGACTTTGCTCCCGTACGCTGTTGGTCTCAAGACTGTCTTCCCATTCCATTCTTGTTCTTGATGGAGAATTCCAGAAATCGCGACTACCGACGCATCCGTGTCCAGCACGTACATCCCTTTACTGGTGCCTCACATAGCTCTTTCTTTATTCTCTGGAATGACTCTTCTGCTGCGTTGTTCCACGTGAACTTCTTGCCCTTGTGTCTCATTAATTGTTGCATCGGGTATACCTTGTCCGCATAGCCTTTGATGAACTCTCTATAATAGTTAGCGAAATCCAGGAAGCTCATCAACTGGTGTTCTGTCTTCGGTGATTTCCAGCTTAGGACTGCTTCCACGGCGTCCGGATCAGGTCTAATGCCGTGCTTGTCTACCATCCTGCCCAAGTATTTTATTGAGTCCTTGAGTATCTCGCACTTTGATGGTTTACACTTTAGCCCCGACCTTTTCATGCATGCGAACACTTCGTCAAGTCTCTCAATGTGGTCTTCCAATGTGGGCGTCGCTATTACCACGTCATCCACGTAGCACATTACCAGATTGCCATACTTCTTCGTCACGCCTATCAGCGCGTGTGCCATCAACCGCTGAAACGTGGCTGTGGCGTTGCAAAGTCCAAACGGCATCCGTTTCCATTGAAACAGACCCAACTCGCAGGCGAATCCTGTCTTGTCCCTGTCCTGCTTCCTTAGTGGTACCTGCCAAAAGGCCGAGCCTAAATCAAGAGTCGTAAAAAATTTTGCATCACCTAACTTCGAGAGGCTCTCATCAATCCTAGGTATGGGATAGGCATCCTTCACCGTGACGGAGTTCAGGTATCGAAAGTCACAACAAAACCTCAACTGGTCGCCTTTCTTTTTGGCCATCACTACTCCACACGCCCACGGTGACTTGGATGGTTCTATCATGTCATACTCTAGTAACGTCTCGATTTCTTTTCTACACGCCTCCGATTTGTGTGGGGTCATGCGCCTCGCCCCCTCCCTGTGCGGTACCGCGTTCTCCTCTAGTTCTATTTCATGCTCAACGAAATTACAACACCCGATATCCGCTTTATGTCTCGAAAAACTTCTTCGTTCCGCTCTAGTACTTCCTTGATGGCTTCGAGCTGTTCATCTTTCAGTTTGCCCCTCAAATGTTCAATCTCCGGCAGAACCGGTTTATCAGTTTGCATTTCATCTAGTGTGGGCCGCTCTGGAAAGTTCGAACAGCTCGACAGCCCATCGTCTGTCTCTGACTTAAGTGATTTAACAAGACCTGAAGAATCTTTTATTTTCTGCAATCGTCTCAAGATACAAATTTTGTCCCTATGATTGGGACAATCAACAACTTCATTTTGTTTTGAGTTCTCCGTTGTTTCATATCGGGTTTTAACCGGTAAAGCATATCCCAGTTTCCTCCCTCTCTGTATCGTGATCGGTATATCAAGAGTATTCAACAAGACACTGACGCAGAGGCCGCTCTTCGTTATCGAGAAGGATCTTCCTAAAACAGCAGCACTTTGACTATTAGGATTCGGAACTATACACACTTGCTTGTTGTCACTTAGTTCATTGTAATTTTTCATCCTCAAGCCTACGATTGCCGCTTCATTCGCCTTTAGCCTCACCCTCCTACTCAAGAATACCGGTACTTTGGCTTCATTTGCCATTATTAAATTTACCGGTTTGATTGCGTACCTCCTATCCGGGTTCCGTATCCTAAACATTGCGTTATTTAGATCAATCGTTACGTCGAAATTCCTGATGAAGTCTCTGCCCAAAATGAATTGGTCAGATTCATCTAGGTTTTCTACCACGAGAAAGCTCATCCACAGGTTACGTTCCCCCAAATTGAGGGCTATTATCGGCGTCCTGCCCAGCACCCGAAGTGCCCCTTTGTTTGCAGCTGACAGCCGTATTCTCGAGTCTATCAAATCACCTTTGTCAAAACCCATCCGTTCCCAAGTTTCGATTGTTATGACGCTCAAGACTGCTCCCGTATCAAGTAACCCACGTAACTGAGTCTTTTTGCCACTTATGTCTCGCACGTGCCCTGTCACATCTGCCTCCGTTCCGATGTGCATCGCATCTTCTTCAAGCATGGCGCAGTGTCCAATCGATCTCACTTTCAACGCTTCTTTCCCTACGTAGATTTGCCCAATTAGGTCTTCGTCACATGTTATCATTGTCTTGGTATAGATGTTGATTCCATCTATATTTAGCATCACCTCGTGTGGACCATAAGCTTCAGTATACCTGTTATCAACACGCACCGACTTGCTGCCCCCTCTCGTGAGTAGTGCTCTCAACGCTCTAAAAGTCGTTTGTGGGCTTATACAACTCAAGTAATCTGCGTACACGTCAATGTGCATTATTGTCTGGTCGCTCGGTTCGCTCAAGTTTCTGGTTACCTCGTGGCCGCCCACTGTGATTGTCGACATTATTCTAGCCCCGATTTTCGATATGCCGAATGGCTTTCCCGTCACCATTTTTACAGTGTTACAATTCCCGGTTTTTGTCGAGCCCGGTACAGCCTCTGGTGTTGTTTTTGATCCAGCTAATGCTTCGTTGAAATTCTGTCTTTCGATTTCCAGCTTTAGTCGTTGCTCTATTTCTTTCGCAGCCAGATCCTGTTTCACTTTGTTAATTGCTTCCGTCGCCGCTTTCTCATAATTTATCTCTAGAGAGTTCCCGGCTGCGGATTCTATCGCACCATTAACATGTGTTACAGCTTTCACTGTTTTCGTCGGCAATTCCGTGCTTGGTGCTCCTAAGTTCCTAGATTCAAACTCGTTTTGTCTATCCCGCTGATTCTGCACCGCCGCTAATGCCAACTTATGTTTGGGGTGACTCTGGTCCTTGACCGCTTCCCAGAACAAGGGACAATCCATTCTGAAGTGCCCTTCTTGGTTACAGAAGAAGCATCTCGCTCCTATCTTGATGATTAAGCCACTATAGTACTCGTGTTCCTCCATCTGGCTCATGTCCTCCTCATCCGGTGCGTATCCTAGACTCTTCATGCCTTGTTTGTATGTTGTGCAGTCAGCCACGTGGTGATCCGCCGACCCGCAGTTCGCGCATGATCTGCGCTTGTCCATGTCATCTCTAGGCTTGTACAATGACGACCTCTGAGGTTGGCTTCCCCCTTGCGTGTTTCTGTTTTCTGAATATGAGTATTTCTTGGGCTTCATCAGCATGTATTCCCTTGATTTCTGTCTCATTTCTTCTGGGGTCGGTGCGCTGTCTTTCGACAATGTATAGTATGTTGCTAACATTGTTTTTAAGTCATCACTTTTTACCCCATCAATGAACTTCGAGGCAATGCTAAAGTTTCTTCTGTTTGTCGACTCCTCTGGGTCACTCCTTCTTCTCAAGCTCTCAAGGTCATCTAGGAACCGATCAATTGACTCATCGTCCCTCTGCCTTCTCTTTTCAAATCGCAACATCGCTTGGTGACCCTTCATGCATGACCCGAATCGATTCAGCAATATTTCGAAGATTTTGTCCGCGGTATCGCGTTCTTCTTCTTTCTTTGCAACCACGCATTTTAATGCCGTACCTTCCAGGTTGCTGAGTATGGCTGTGCATGCTTGCCTTTCATCATTTAAGTTATCTTGCTCTAGGTGTAATCTCATCACTTCCACCCAGGTGTCGATGCATCCATCGGAGTCGTCTTTGAATTCTTTTGGCTTCTTGAAAGTTTTTCTTGACTTTCCGTCTCTCCTATCGCTCGAGTCAGTGTTCCTCGTGGCGAAGGCCTCTAGAGTCCTGTTCATCATCTCCCAAGTGTTTGCCCACGTCATGGCATCCGGACCTGCGTTGCTGCTAGCTGCTGAGTCCCCCGGACCACTCATTGTGTTTGATGTTCCATTTTCATGATTGTTTTAGCAGCCGTTGGTGCTATGCTTACCGCATCCCGGTTTAAAGGCAACGGTGTCGATTGCCGTTTGTTCCTTTGTGGTTCCACAAAGTCAACTCTGGTGCCTTGCGTACGATCCGCTGCCGGTCTTTCTTGTGTGGTAGAATTTCTCAAGATTGCATCCAATTTCGCCTGTATTGCACACGAACTTTCGGCCTGATTCCTGTTCATTGTGTCCATTCTCTTTTCCAGGCTACCTAATTGTCTGTTGACATCATCATATCGGTTTTTCAACTGTTGCATATCTTTTTTGATGTTCTTATCTCGTTCTTCATTGGTGGCATCTACCTTGTCCGACATCTGCTGGAGTCTCTCGTCTGGTGCCTTAGCCAGGTTAAAATAACTATCCAGATACTCGTGTTTGTTGTATTTCAACTCTTTCCTTATTAAGTCTCTATCTTCCTCACTGTACTTTAGTTTTTTGTCGATCTGATTTAGTTTTGTCATCAGGTCGCCAAGCTCAAGAGTAGCTGTTTCATGATCAGCAGTTGTCTTGTTTTCGGCTGTCGCTCCTGTTCTGGCTTGTTCTTCCTTTAGGTCGGCTTCTGTCGCCTTCGTGCTCACTGTCCCAAATGTTCGTGCTCTTTCAGTTTTTGATTCTTCGGCCGTGTTGTCTCTCGATTTCATCCCGACCATCATCGCCAACTTTTCTGTAAAAGATGTCTTCTTTACTTGAGAGTCGTCTTTCACAGTTTCTCGGGTATTGCCTGTTGTGTCTTCCAACGCGTCTATCGGCAAAAACTCCACGGTTTTTGGATTTTGATCTTCCATATGGGGCATCGGCGTGGATTCCGTTGTCTTCTTCTCCACTTCATCTACGCTCTGGTCTGGTGTCTCTAGATCGATCTCAATTGTGGGCTCCACCTGTTTGTCTTTAGCACCTTCTTTCGTCTTGTTCTCAGTACCACTCCTCGTGCTGACCATACTAACTGAAAAGTTATCTTTTGTCTTCTTTGGGCCCATTGATGTCGTTCCGCGCAGCGACGAGTTGTATTTCGTGTTTGATCCAGTTGACCTTTTTTCGAGCACCGGTACCCTACTCCGTCTCATTATTTCTATTTACAATTGCTCTTATTTACAATTTTATTATATACACAATTCTATTCTAAGAATAAAATCTCTTGTGGAAAAATTCTTAAAAGGAAATATACAACGTGATAAAAACGATGTTCCCAGTTCTCTTTCAAAACTTTTCGAGAAACTTTCTTTATTTGTGGTTACAACCGTACCGAGTTCCGACTAGTCTTGTTCTGTTTTAATTCTGTCTTAAAACACTTATTGTGATTTTACTCCAATTTTTATACCGTCCCAAGACTTCCAGTTACTGTCCCTACTCTTCTTTGTGCCGTCCCAGGCTTTCTTTCTACTGTCCCAAGACTGTTCGGTACTGTCCAAGTACTTTTTGTCAGTGTCCCAAGACCCCTTTCCCAAGCCTAGTGTCCCAAGACTACTGTCCCAAGACTACTGTCCCAGGGCTACTGTCCCAAGACTAGTGTCCCAAAGCTAGTGTCCCAAGACTACTGTCCCAAGACTAGTGTCCCAAGGCTACTATCCCAGGACTAGTGTCCCAAGGCCACTGTCCCAAGACTACTGTCCCAAGGCTAGTGTCCCAAGACCACTGTCCGAAGACCACTATCCCAAGACCACTGTCCCAAGACCACTGTCCCAAGACCACTGTCCCAGGACCACTGTCCCAAGACCCCTGCCCCAAGGCTAGTGTCCCAAGACCACTGTCCCAAGACCACTATCCCAAGACCACTGTCCCAAGACCACTGTCCTAAGACTAGTGTCCCAAGACCACTGTCCGAAGACCACTATCCCAAGACCACTGTCCCAAGACCACTGTTCCAGGACCACTGTCCCAAGACCACTGTCCCAAGACCACTGTCCCAAGACTAGTGTCCCAAGACCACTGTCCCAAGACCACTGTCCCAAGACCACTGTCCCAAGACTAGTGTCCCAAGACCACTGTCCCAAGACCACTATCCCAAGACTGTATTGTCTCAAGGCTGTACTGTCCCAAGACTGTACCAAGACTGTTCTGGTCCAAGACTATCCCAGGACTGCACTGTCCCAAGACTGTCCCCAGACTGCACTGTCCCAAGACTTCTTTGGCACTGTCTCAAGACTGTTAACAAGTGTTTGAGCGGTGGGACTTCTTTCTTCTTCGTTTTAGGGACTTCTTGATTCACTGTACCTTGCACCACCACTCAAGCTCTTGTAAAAATTTTCTTAAAAACCCTGTCTTAGTGGCCAAATGCTGACCACCCTTTTTTTTAGTTACCTCTTTTTCAATGTTCCAAGCAACTTGAAACCAAAACCTGTGCGCAGGTATCTTGTGATCACCTGTTCGTATCAAAACCAAACACAAATCCTTACCAAAATGCAACAAAATCTAAGCAAGAAAAAGTAATAAAAACAGAGAGATGAACCCACCTAAAATTCAAAGGTGACAAATGTCTACCTTCTATCGAAAAAATGTCTGGTACCTAATTGCCACGCGTTCTCGTCCCCCCTGCCAGCGATCTTATGGGGTATCACAAAAACTGTCTATGTCCGTTCCCCCCTACCGATCCGACCAGGGTACCTACCTTAACCTGATTCTAATTTTGGATATCCGCTTCCTATGACTAACGCGTGTAAATATCTAATGTAACTAAGTCGACGATGCCGAGCAATTAGTTACTCTAATGTGTCCCCCCTTTTCACAAATTATAACCGCCAACCTCTAACTTAACCAGCCCCCCTTCTAACCTCCCCCCTTCTTAGCCCCCCTTCTTAAGCCTAAAATTACCTTAAGCGCCGGGTGCTAAACCTCTCAAGAGAAAACCGTAGACCTGTCTCCAGGCCTGCTCAAGTAAAAACGTTCCTCAAAACCGGGGGATTTCGCTTATCCAATTTTACACTTATCTCCTATAACATAATGTGGATTTTAACGATACCCGTTCTGCCCAACTTGAGAACTCGAGAACTGCCAAATCCTCCTTGGCTACTTTCCCACTCGACTGGTCACCTCTTCCAGTCCAGTCTCCTATTGGTTCAGCTCAAGTGCTCCTGAACCACTTTCCCGCTCGGCTGGTCACCTCTTCCAGTCAAGTCTCCTATTGGTTCAGCTTTAGTGCTCCTGAACCACTTTCCCACTCGGCTGGTCACCTCTTCCAGTCAAGTCTCCTTGTTGTCCAGCTAAGTTCCAAGCTATCTAAAAACCCTTGACAACGCCCCACACTCGGGCACTTTATTGAGGTTACTGGGTTAAATTGCTAGGTTGATCGAAACGATCGAACTTGTAAAACAGTATGGGTATACTATTTAGTTAATATAAGGTTTGATCCAACTAATCTGGTGTCAAGGTCACTGTCTTTTTTCGTTTTATGGTTTTTGTTCCTTTTTCTATTCTTTTCTGGTTTTTGTTTCGCTTTTTGTCTTTTTGCTCGTGTTTTTGTCCCCCTATTGCCCCCTTTTACTCGGTTAGCTAAGCCTCGTTCGGAGAGCGTACCAGGAAGTTTTCTCGAGTTTTCTTAAAAAGCTATCACGGTACAACCGGAAGGTTTGCACGTTCCTGCCGAACCGTACCACCGGTACTCTAGAATGGGCATGCAGCCCGAAGCTGTCTCAAGTGGGTTCGACTCCGTAGTCTTGATGTCGTACCCACCCAGGAGCGCCATAAAAACACTATGTAACATTCGTCTACTGTAGTCACACATGAGGCTTAAGAAAAATAGGCCCTATAACCATTGGCTCAAGAGTCAGGGACACTATCTCTTGTGTTTTTCTACCTCAAATCAGTCGGAGCCAATTCGGTTCGCTTGTGACATGAGACTACGACCCGTTACAGCTTAAAGGCTACTACCAAAATATCCCCCACTCTAGAAATAAGAACGTCCCCATACTTAGGTCTCTAGATACCCAAAATACATGAACGCCGTTAAAAACCGGGTCGGAACAATCCGTTAAGTTACTTTTTATTGGACAGTGGAACTTTGATCCATTTCAGATGGATCAACCTAAAACTCGCCTTACGTCAACATAACAATCATAAAACACACTGTAGAAATTTAAATTGAGTACTCACATCGTAGCACGCTCAAGAACTGGGAGTAATTAAGTCGGTAATCAACTCGAGAATTAAATAATGTAACTAAATGAGTTTAATGTTTATCAGTTTCAATAACAAGGACAAGTTTCAACTCTAGAATATAGTTTCTCGTGAACCATTGGGACACTCAAGCTGTCCACCTTTCCACCGAAGGTTCACTCTAGTCCAATTCGAATAACAATCCAGTCGAGCAATGATAGTCCAGTTCTCGGGAATACGCTTGTCTCTGTTTCAGATGGGACAGCTCTACTCTAGTTTTATTGTGACGGAAATTGCGAATAGCAACCTCCCACTGTTTTATCTGGCAACCTTCCCGCGATTGTTACTCGATCGTTCTGATTTCTCTTTTTCGGTTTTCAGTTATCGCGAGAAAATCGTGCATGACAGGCTCCATTCGAATTTTTGAAAAATCAAATTTCACTCCAAAATTAAGTGCTCTTGCTTTTCTCAAGGTCAAACTTCCAAATATGACCGACTGGCACACTCCTGTAAAATTTACACTGAAAATGGTTCGTTACAACTTTGCTGAAAGAAACCAAGTGGAGTAATTAAATTTTGAGCAACTTTCGAGAAAATTTTGACGTTTTTCGATGCCAAAACGAATAGTTCAAAAAGTTTGGCAGAAATTTATTCTTCTAGTCACTGCTAATGTCGACCGAACAGAGAGGGGTGTCACAAAAAAGACCGCTCAAGAAAAAAGACGAATTGTTCGAGGTGTTTGCACAAACCTACTTTTGACAGCAGTCAAAAGTGGAAATTCTTGTAGTTCCGGCAAAAAAAAACTGATGCCCGTATACTACAAAAATACGGTTTCCGATGTTATAGACCGCTACAAAAATAAAAATTGTCCAAAAAAATTACGAAAACTTTTTGCCACAAAAACATTCCGCTGGAATAGCCAATAGAATAAAGTTTTTTATAGCAATGAAAGTCGATTTTGCCTGCATAGCATTGATGGTCGGACAAAAATTCATTGATTTATAAAACCCGATAACAAAAAACAAACGCAATGCATACTGATTGCTGGAAAAGAAACAGGAATTATGGTGTGGACTGGCATTACTGAAAGTTTTCGAAGCATATCAGTTTCTTTTTTTAATGAACTAAATTTGAATAGCTAACGGTCACTAATTGAAAGTTTGAAACCCGAAGTACTACCATTTATGCGACAGTACCCTGAAGTTTGGATTTTTCCACAAGATAATGCAACTCCCCATTATGCCGGAACAAGTGAACAAAAAAAATGAGCTAATTTTCTTCCATAGCCTCTTGAATTTACTACCTATTGAGCGTGTTTGTGAACAGATGAAAAGAAAACTTCAAAAAATTAGACCAATTCCAAAAAATTGTGACGAACTGAAATCGGCGTTTCAATAATTATGGTTGACTTTTCCTCAAAACTCGAAAAAAAATTTAGTTGATTCAATGCCAAGTCGAGTTTATGTCTGCAGACGTTCATTTAGGCATATCCTACCTACTATTAAAAATCGAAAACTCAATTCATGTAAGGTAATTATAAAAATTTTTAAAAAATGTTAGCTTGAGCTCAATTTTGCCGACTAGAATTTCTATGATGTTTATACACTAGAGGACAATTTATTGGGACGAAAATGCCAGTGTTCACCGTCTGCGCTAGGTTTTGAAACGTAGTGAACTCTTTCTCAAATAAGCGGAGTAGAAAAATTGTTCACGCGACGTAAAACATTCTCAGCGAGAAAATTGAAGTAATCAGTGTGACAGTTTTACTAAACTCATGATGAACACTGGCATTTTCATACGCGGAAAACACTGATGTGCTTCGAAATAACAATTGAGACTTTCACAGAGGGTAGTTCTGATTAATTGCTGTCGTTTGCTGTAAACATTTTGTTAAAACGTGAAGTAAATTCTGTCCAAAATGGTACTTGAAGTTGGACTTTTTAGAGAGTGAAAGCCTGAGTTTGTGTTTAATTTTGTCCACTAGTTTACTTACAGTCTTTTAGAAAATTAGTGTTGAGATTGTTTGTACATTTGCTAATTTACCAATAATTTGGGCCTCATGGTACTGGGTTGCTGTGAAAGCTGGTTTTGCTTCTGTCGTTGAGTTGAAAAGTACGAGAACAACCACGGATAATATTGGAGTGAAACTTCTAAAGACCGTTGACAACATTTTTTGAAATTTTATTTTGATCATAATCGTTCAACTTGACTTTAAGAATATGTTCACATCTGTTCAAATCTTTTTTAATTTTAAATATATCTTGCGTGAACAAAGGTTTTTTACATGTTTAATGACTGAAAAAAAGTGTTGGATCCAATAGTATTGGATTTAAGCATTAACTTCAACCAAGGAAATTTTTTCTAGTTCAAGAATCAAATTATTTGAAATCCCAATTACAAAACAAAAAGAGGACCACATGCATCTAGCATTGGTTTCTTTCAAACTTTTCATGGTTCAAGATCAATTAAGCATTTATGGGATCTACTTAACAATCTCCCCCCCCCCTATTGTATCTACTAGTGAATCTCCCCCCCCTTTCTTGAAAGGGGGGGATTGTTAAGTAGATCCCATTTATGTTTTGGCAAATTTAAAGCTTTGGTTTTTCATAATTTGAATAATTTCATCAAAAAAAATTAATCAAAAAGTTTAATGAAATTACACAATTCATGCATAATTTATTCCTTTTCTTGGTATTTTTTGACAATTCTAAGACTTGCTCTATCAATTAGCCCGTATAAGCCAATATAAGTCAATATTTTTCTGTTTTTCTGCTCTTGGACCCATTCTGCACTTGGGCCATTGTGCTTATTGCTCCGCCTCCAACTCAGAAGGATACATAAGGATATACATTAAACACAGTATAGTACAATTCAGATATGCGATTGAATACCTGTTACACATGAGATTATAAGTTTTTCAGATTGAAAATAATTGCACAAGCTTGTCTGTAGTTTATGAAAGTTCACTATCGCTGTCATGCTGCATCTGATTTTCAGTATGTCTAAGGTCGACGATGCTTTTGGTTGCTTATCTGAATCTTGTTTTCTCAATATCGGCGGTCATATTCTGTGATTGGAGTGTATTCAAGCAGTCAAATATTGAAACTTGCAGGCTTTACGACGTCGTTTTTCTTAGCCGGAAAAAAATTCGGCAAACGTCATATTCAATAATTGTAGAAGTTCCATTTTTTGGTACAAAAACAAATTCTCTCGGTGTTTTTTGCTTTAAAAATATTTGATTTGACTTTACAACCCGCTGAATTTACGCGAGAAAAAAATAGGCTGAAACAAAAAATAGGTTGTTTTTTTGGTCGCCAAAATTGGTTCGGTTAAAAATTCTTCTCAACCGAAAAATTTTTTTGCTTTCTTCGAATATCAGAACAATTAAAAATATATAGCTTAAAATCAAGGATCTACTAAACAATTTCCCCCCTTCCCCTTTCAAGAAAGGGGGGAGATTCTTTAGTAGATACAACAGCGGGGGGGGATTGTTAAGTAGATCCCAAATCAAAAAGCTACACAGAAGCTTAGGCGTTTCTTTAAAAAAAACACTTTTTCAGCTCTAGCCATCGAAAAGATACAATCTGGAAAACAATAAGACTATAGTGTCCACCCTTCAACGTCCTTTTTATCCAAAAGTAAGTGAACATGTTGAGGAATCTGAACCTGTTGAGCGCTGGATCCTTGTCATTGAATAAAAAGCAAATCTCATTTTGTTCAATTGAAATGCTGACTTGAAAATGAAGATTTTAAGCATTGCTCATTCTTGACATGGATAACAATGGATAACAATGTGTGTTT
Organism: Symsagittifera roscoffensis; assembly: GCF_963678635.1. Classification (NCBI taxonomy): domain Eukaryota; kingdom Metazoa; phylum Xenacoelomorpha; order Acoela; family Convolutidae; genus Symsagittifera; species Symsagittifera roscoffensis. The sequence continues at coordinate 58,019,710 of NC_087062.1, forward strand.
GCATAATTCAAATTATTGTGTGCGCCTTGTTGTTTATTACTACTTTTGTCGACGGAAACCGAGAAAAACGATTGACCCCTACCAGTATATAGACCTCCTTATTTTTTTAACCTGACAGCGGCCTTGCGAAATCCAACTGGATTTCTTCGTTGGGTTCTACCACCGCGTCTAAAGCCGTGAAATGTTGTTTTCCTGAAATGACCTTAAGGGTTTTTTCTTTTTGTCGGCATTCTTTGCAATTTTGAGCCGTGGCCACGATATCCCGGTGCAGATACGGATACCACTTGTTTTTGGCTGCTTCGAGCATTCCCCCTTGTCCCGGATGTGTCAAGTGTAGTGAGTCCACAATGATTTGGCGAAGTTGCTTAGAGTAGTATTCCATCCCTCACTGACAGTCCATCCCTCACTGAGTATTCCATCCCTCACTGAGTAGTAGTCATAAAGTAGTATTCCATCCCTCACTGACAGTCTGTCTCTGACGTTATAGAAGCAAGGACCAAAACATGATTTTAGTATCTCCCATTTTTGTGATCGTACCATACTTAGTAGTGATTGTAGGCTCCGGTCCTTCTAAGTGGCAGCCACTATGAAGTTACTGTCGAAAATTTTTCGTAAGTTTTTTCTGTACATTGGTACGTCTTCTTCCTCTGCGGTGGATGTAATTAGACAGGTTTGCGGGATATCTTCCTGAATTTTTTGACACCAATGATCGATTTTTTCATTCTCCACTCTCTTAAATGTTCGGCTGTCTTCGGATGATATAACTTGATAAGTTGTGTCACTGATTGTCAGGTCTTTTGGCTGTGGTGTCTCAATGTGTCGAATGATGCGATGTTGTTCGGGTGGGACGAAATAACGGTTTGCGTGCCTCTCTGCAATTTTCATAGAATTCTTCTGAAAGGCGGTAATGACATACCGGAAGCATTGTGCAATTACACATTCACTGTTTTTATGCAAGAGATCGGTTTGAAGAAATTTTAGAATCAAAACTAAAACAACTAGATTGCGGCAGTTGAATTTACACAGTGAACATTGTTTTTGCTGCAAGCGAATTTCAAGCGATACCGTTCTCGTTCCGGTTGAGCGCTGGCGTGCCTTGTAATCCGTTCGGATTAGAGGTAATTGCAATATTTGAGTTAGTGCTGTCTGGATATTCAAGCCATGCTATGAAATCGGCAATCAATGCAACCACGAAATATTCACATCAGTATGCGCGCGGTTGAGGTTTCACCACTGGGGGTCTGGAAAAATAATCAATTAACCCCATTTAAAAACCCTCTAAGTGTCGAATATCAAAATCGAATGGTATTAAGCGGTGTATCCATCTGGTAAGCCTACTTTGGTAGATTTTATTACTTTTGCTGCATTGTAGAGCGCTAATTAAAGCTTTATTGTCAGTAGTTAGTTTGAAACTTCTACCATATAGGTAATAAATGAAATGCTCTATTGCCCAAACTGCAAAGTTCCTATTCGTTCACTGGGTATTTATTTTCGCATGTATTGAGAAAACGTGAGGCATAGCCAACCGTAACCGAACCATCTGGAGTTTCCTGTTCTAACGCGCGCCCAGTACCGTTCCGACTTGCGTCGCAAACCACTCGCGCTACCCAACCGCTTATGAAATGAAGATTTTCTGTTATGTTATGAACTGCGTCTAGAGTGTTTTTGAAAGCCTTTTCATGACTGTCGTCCCATGTAAAATGATATTTATTTGCTGTAGACAGCAATGGACGGAGCGACGTGCATAGTTGTGCTAAATTGCGTGTAAACTTGTATCGATCCCATGAAGCTTTTTAACTGTTTAAAGTTTTTAGCTGCAAGATTGCTTCAGTTTTCTTCTGCATTAGAATTGTGCCATAATTATTGATAACATATCCCAACAATTCAACTTGTTTACACCCGAATTTACTTTTTCTTCCCAGTAATATTGCCATATTCTCGGCGTCCAGTTTGTCCAGGACCTTTTTCAGTTTATTCATGTGATCTTCTTTTGTACCGTGGGATATAAATAATATATCATCCAAGAACGCAAATGTATCTTTCTTGTTATTCAATGACAAGTAGATGGCCTTGTGGCATATCAGTTAGGCCTTAGAAAGCTGTTTGGAACTGAAATGTGCCCTTGGCCTTGGTTCACACAGATTTGGTTCACACAAAATTTTGTGTGAACCATGTGGTTTCTTGATCTACCGATTCTTCTGCATAACCCGGGATATGTAGATTTTATCCGGTCGGTTTTTTTCGAATCTGAAGAATTTGTATCATCCGAAGTCAGGTTCACTGACTTACCAGCTGGTTTTTGTTGCAGTAGCTACACTCCGATAAAAGGTAGGATGTTCCTTCCCAGGATAATCGCTCGCTTGCCCTCTATCACGATCAGTGAGGCTGTGCTGACTGTCTATCCCTGATTCAATAGGTGCAATAAATCCTCCAAATGATGGGATTTTTAAACCATTATAGCAGACCATTCTATTCGCTTCGTTGTTCTCATTCGTTTGCATTCGTTTGGCCGCTTTTACGGTCGCTGTAATAAGATTTGCCGTTTTTTGACTGATAAACGGCGTGAGCGGTCCCATATCTGCGATAAAGACTAAGTTGTTCGGTCGAATCCTAATCCTCAAAAAATGTCCGTTTAGGTTGGTTACTCCCATTTGACCAACTGTTTTACTTTCAAATTGGATTGAATTTGTTGTCGAATCATCCGGGGGGACGAGTTCCCAACCAGGGATGAGATCACGTGCCTGCAGTTAGTTAACATAAGCTGCCACGTCTGTGTCCTGAAGAGATAGTTCGAATTTCTGCTCATCTTGAACGTTGACGTCCGAGGATTTGCATAACAGCGCGTAAGGACCACGTTTGGTCCATTTTTTGCATATTTTGTATTGCTGGAGTGTTTCTGTAGTCCCTTGTTTCCTTGTAAAGTCTTCGTATCTATCGACGGTAACGTTTCTTTCCTTTACAAACAGTCTTCTTTGTCTCTCCCAGAATCCATTGGTTGTAATTTCCTGAATTTTTAGATCCGGGTAGTATTCTGTTACTCTTCTTGACCCTAGTCTCACAAACAGAGGTATATGTAAACTCGGCATTTGATGTCTGCTTCCTCCCACGGGACACCGTCTACTGTTGGACCGGGCTTATCCAAATGTGCACATTGGTTCTCCCATATCACTCGCTTCTCTTGATTTCTTAGATTGCGATCGTCGTAGTTGTGAGTTAGTTTCCCCCTCTATTGGTAGCTCACACCCCGGTTCCTGGGTTTTTCGTTCAGGTGGAGGGTTTTGCAATAGCTTTTGTGAGTTTATTCCGTCTGCAGCTATAATGCCTAGGATTAATTGTTGGTTCCATTTGTCCCACTCGATCAATGGTTCCGCCGAAGCTTTTTGCCAGAAAGAAATGATTCCTAGTGGGTTTTTGGTAACTGCTGGCTGCGGCATGTTATAACAACGGATTGATTAGGATGTGTAGACCAAATTGAGACTCTAATTCTTGGGTAAAAAAATAAGACGAGTTTAAATCAACTTAATTTCATTCGGTTAAACTGTTATCTGATAGTTTTCGGATCTGACATTGAGATCATGTGAGTGTCAGAAACTCATAAAAACTAGTGCACAACTGATTAAGTTTAATAATTATGTATTTATATCAGACTTATTAAATTATGTATATATACCAACTGGTTATCATAACTAGCATCAAGAGGTTAAGTAAATATAAAACTATTGTCAATGATCATGTTTTAGTTCATGACATCTAATTCCTTCAATGGGTTTCCTTTTTATATCCAACCGGATAACACACTCGTTGCTTTTCTAATTCATACCCATCTTTGTTACCTAACATCAAAGGCTCTTTTGATATATTTTTGATCGAACTTCGCTTAATTTTTGGAGTGATATCTTTTAATACGCAAAATATAATTCATTTATAGAACTTGAGAACTATAATACACAAAGAAATCATTCCTTTTTCAATCAATTGTTCATGTTGCCAAGATAGTTTTTGTAATTACATTACTCTGCTATGTTAGATACAATGTTAGTCAAAACCTCAAATTTTGTGACAAGTAATTATAATTAAATGAACGGACGCTGAAAAGACAAAAAATGGCCTTTTCTGATGACCCTTGTGAGGCATGACCTTTGGAAAGCCTTGATGATCTGTTTATGTAACAAAAGTGAATTATGGAAAAGCAAGGATAAGCGTCGATAAGTTTTTTTATGTTAAAGTTTGAGTTTAAGAAAATTTAAAAATTAAAGTTTAGATGATATTAGTTTATTCATTTTTTGTGGTTATGTTTTAGGTGATGAAGCTGAGATGTGTGAGTTCACGAAACTAAAAAAAAAATTTTTTTTCAATAAATTATTCATTCAAAAGTTCTGATTTACTGCAGATTTTTTTTTTGGGGGGGGGGGGGGGAACGACTTCTGTTCTTTTTATTAGTCGATATTGTTTAAATATTAGTTTAAGCACCAAATGATTTGTTGAAAAAAAATTTATTTTTTAATTAATATTCTTGTCAAGAAAAAAAAATTTAAGAATGTTTGCCTAAAGTATTCTAAAACCAAAAACTTGTTCCGGTTTTCGTCGTACTATCATGTAGTATATTGGTCCGTTTCCTGATTGTTGTTTACGTCTTGAAATTGTTCTTCTTGCAATACCTGGTGTTTTTCGTATTGATTGGAAAACTGGCGTAGATTTATTGAGACGCGGAGACGTTTTGTTAAAATTGTCTGTTCAAACTAAGTTTAATTGTCTAATTCTAAGTTAGTTAAGGTCTTGTTCGAGACTTATGGTCGCATTAGATGAGTTCTGACCTTTGTTCTATACGCATAGAGTAATTTCAGTAAGGTTAACCGTCTGTTCGTCACGCTTTCTTATTGTCGGCCGGATAGATTCGTGCAACTTCTTAGTCTAATACCAATCTTAATCTTACCCTTAGATCTCGTAGTCTCAAAAGATCTAGCGTATACTGATTTCGCCAGTTAGTTCTTGGAGTTTATCCAGAGGGAGAACAACTGTAGTCTTAGATTTATTCAAATTGTTGAATACGAGTAGTTTCAGCACTTGAAAATAAGTGTCAAGCTTAGAAAGGGAATATGATTGGCTAGTTAGTAATATTTTATAGTGCTAGTTTTATCAATAATATAATTCTATTTATATCCAATTGTAAATAATAGTTTAGAACTGGTTTCACCCATCGAGGGTTTAGAGAGTTTTTAATTTTTGTTGTTTATTGTAGTGAAGGACAGCTGTTGTATTATATTTGGAAGTTTTGAGCAGTGACTTCTTGGAGAGAGGAGAGATGTAGTTGTTCGTGTAGATTGAAGAAGACTGTTTTGGTCGTGTTTCAGATGGGTCTGGTCGATTGTGGGTAATCTTGGGTGATTGTGTCAAGACTTCTGATCGACGTAATATAGTTTTGATTTCATTAAATTTAGAGCGAGACAACGTGCCGGGTGAAGTTTGACTTTTCCGTGTGAAGTTCCAAATGATATGTGAGATCAACATCAAGATGGCTATCGGTCTGGTTCAATGGGTTTCCTTTGCTGCAATGTTGAGTTCATACTTAAAATCATTTGAGGGTAGTGACTTCGGTAGCAAACCAAATAGATTAGCCATTCCAGAGTTAGAAAGTAGTCGAGTTGTCGTCTTCTTTGCTGCTCGTTCCTTGAGCTCTAAGAAATCTTTACATTCTGCCTTTTTATACCTACATCTTGTTAGTTACGTTTTGTTTTTAGTTTTGACTTAATATTAGTTAATATCGCAAAAGCGTTTTTACTTTAGTTCGGTTATTTCAAAGATTTGCTCAACCAGTAGCCACTCTTATCAAAACAGAGTATCGGAGTCGTAGTGCATGATGTGAGTATGTACTTCAAGCGACGTCGTTCTGGTGGATGAGGCCAGAAATGGGTAATATTTTCATGGTCTCTTGTGCAGAGTCTCTTTGTGTATTCAACCTTTTGTAACATTTTCATTTCGCATTTTTCTTACTTTTGTTTTGGTTGTGTCTTTTTCTCAAAACTAGAATCACTTGTTTTGGGTTTGTCTTTGCTTTTTTTTGTTTTTTTGACTTTAATAAATTTTGAAGGTGGCTTTCAAAAGAATAATTTATCCAGCTTTAATCTGGCTTTAATCCGGTTTGGGTATCGGGGGACTTTCTTTCTTAGTCACACAAAAAATTTGTGGTTTTGTGGCGTAAGAAAGCTGCGTTGGTTAGTTTAGCTCACTTTTACAATTCCTTCAAACTGAGTTAGAGTTGTTATCAATGAAACTTAAAACTTCAAATTCATTTTTTAAACAATTCTTCGTGGGCGAGCTGTGCAATCGGTGAAAGAGTGTGTGATTTATCGGCGAGTGAAGATTTCAAAATTATAAAACAAGCGTCTTGTAAAGAGGTTAGTTTTTTTAAACTTATTTGCAATTTTTTATTGAATTTACTACATAGAAATATTAATTTACTGCCATGGAATTTCAAATTTATGAATATACTGCTTTTGAAAAAAAAATTTACTACTTCAATTACATAATGCGATTTCTAAATTGAATTTGAAAAGTTTAAAGAAAAATTTTCACAATTTTTTTATTTGTTTTTATTTGTTTTAGCTGAATGAATGGTGAAATCTAAAAAAGAAAAAGGAGACATAAAAAAATTTGAATTGGCTTTAAAATTTTTAGTTTAGTTATGTAATTATTTTTACAAAGGATTGTCGTCGGCAGAAAATCCATTTGGAAAATTAGTGCGAATAGTGTCTGATGATGTCAGATGAATATGATGACATTTTTAGTTTGAAGGAGAGGCCATAAAAACTCGAGTGCTCAGATGATGTTGTGCTCAATACTATTGAGTGACAGATCAAGCGATGTATTTTGGATTATATTATATAGCTTGTGATTGTATTTAGTATTGGGAATGTATTCTAGAATGTGGACTTCGGTGGGTTGTATATATTCGTGGGAGATGATTAGTGGGCGGGATTCTTCAACATCAAAGGATTTGGTTCTGGGCAGAATATATACATTTGACTTATGCGGTCAAAGTTACGGAGGATTCCGTGTATGTTAGTATTTTTTTACATAAATCAAGTTTAGAAAGTATGGTGAGGTTATATTTGGTTTTAATGAAGGTGAATCTGTGCTGTGGGTTTCATGATGATGTGTTAGTTATATAATGGTGATGAATAAGTTTATAATAGATAAATGTATGGGTTAGTTCAGTGCTTAACATTATCTCGTGTGAGCAGCGCAAGTCACATTTTTTTGGTGTGAGAAATTGAAAAGAATTCTTCTGAAAGGCGGTAATGACATACCGGAAGCATTGTGCAATTAAACATTCGCTGTTTTTATGCAAGAGATCGGTTTGAAGAAATTTTAGAATCAAAACTAAAACAACTAGATTGTGGCAGTTGAATTTACACAGTGAACATTGTTTTTGTTGCAAGCGAATTTCAAGCGATACCGTTCTCGTTCCGGTTGAGCGCTGGCGTGCCTTGAAATCCGTTCGGATTAGAGGTCATTGCAATATTTGAGTTAGTGCTGTCTGGATATTCAAGCCATGCTATGAAATCGTCAATCAATGCAACCACGAAATATTCACATCAGTATGCGCGCGGTTGAGGTTTCACCACTGGGGGTCTGAAAAAATAATCAATTAACCCCATTTAAAAACCCTCTAAGTGTCGAATATCAAAATCGAATGGTATTAAGCGGTGTATCCATCTGGTAAGCCTACTTTGGTAGATTTTATTACTTTTGCTGCATTGTAGAGCGCTAATTAAAGCTTGATTGTCAGTAGTTAGTTTGAAACTTCTACCATATAGGTAATAAATGAAGTCGGGACAGATTACATTGTCGGCTGGGTTATTGTACAAAGGGAGTGATAGTGGGTTTTTGAAGTGATAGTGAGATGTCCATGATAAGGTGGGTAGCAGGCTCTTTTCATCTACAAAATTCCGTTGGTGATAGTGGGTGTATTGTGGAAAAAAAGATAAATTTTACTTGAGGAGTTTCTTGGTATTAGTGTGCTGCGGATGAAGGGAAAACAGTCGGGGTGGTCGGTGGTGGTGAATTATTTGGGTATTGGGGTGCTTTCGTTTGAATACTCGGTGGGATCGGGCTCTGCTACTGTGGAGGCTGGGTTGGAGGATTCGAAGGAGGAAATTGATTGTGATAAATGATGAGGGAGGTTTTAAAGTGTTAGTAATTTGAAGCTGTTGTTTTAAAAAGATGAAATTGTCAAGTTCGTACTCTAATTCATCCTTGACGGGGCTAGGGGGGTCGGGTTGATCACTTGTCGATGGGGAGAGGATTGGGGTTGCGTCTGTGTAGGAAGAAGGAGCTGGGGAAGTTTCATCGGGAGTTGGGGTTTGGAGTAGACGGAAGGGGGTTGCAAAAAGTTCGACGGGCTGGGCTCGGATTTCTGAAATTCATCTGGGGTTTCAATATCGGATCGGAATTATTAAATTGTGAATTGTGTGAAAAACTGCGATTGTGGAATCATCAGAATCTATGCGTGGTGATATAGTAGTGGTTGAAGGTAAGGGAGAAGAAGCGAGGTCGGAAATTGATATGCTAGAAGAGTTACGTTGGAGATTGAATGGGTGAAAAAGGGAACGGTTGAGGGGTCCAATTTGGCGGCTCATCGTGGACTAAAAGGATGGTTGTTCAGAGACCAAAAACTAGTTGCGAATGGCTGTTCTACGATTTGATTATATGTGTCTTGTACATTTGTTTGATGACCTACTATAAGAGTAACTGGGCTTTGTTGGTAGCTATGACTTGGAGAGATGTGCTCTGTTATTGCTGTATTTCTACAATTTTGAGGTGGTAAAGTTAATGGATGGTTATTATGAAAATTGTGTAATTGTGGTGCAGTAGGTGTTCCATTTCTGTTGTCTTGTGAAGTATCGTATGTATTTGGTGGGGTTGATAATTTTTTTGTAATTACTTATTTGAGCTTCTAAAAGATTTTTATTTTTTTGAGTTTGAAAAAATTCCATAAAATCCTGCTAACAATATTCATGCTACACTTGCTTGTTTGTTGACTTGTTTGTATTGCGCATGTGTTACAGATTCCTTTTAATAATGAAAATAGAAATCCAAAAACTTTGAACATGGCGTATAAGATAATCAATTTGTCTAAGATATAATAGGGCCATCCTATAAAGGCGAGAAATTCGTTTTTTAGGTTTACAAAATTGGAAATAACAATAGTTGAAATACCCTGTGGACGACATTTTTCATCGTTTGATTATATGCAATTTTTTATATCTTTAAAGTATCCGCAGTAGTCTTGTGCATATATATCTGAAAATCCTGCGGTTTCGGAAAGTTTTCATTATTTTGATTATTGATTGTCTTTGTATTGTGTCCATTTTTGTAAGAAGTTCTTGAAAATACTGTGTGCGAATGTGATGTTGTATATCGTATCTGGAATATATACCTACAGATTGTAAATCTATGTTGATATTACGAGCAATAGCTCTGATACTTTCTGGTGACATAAGTGTGGGGTATGGGGTGAGAAGAGAGTATTTGTCTTCATCTGGGTTTAGCTGCCTAACATTGTGGTTATTTTATGATCAACATGGAACGGCTGTATCCCAAAAACCTGTTTGTCTAGAAAGTGTATTGACAAAATGTACTTTCTTCTTGTAGAACATAGGTATTTTTTATGTATATTTTATCTTCAAAAACATATAATGGTGATATTTTTAGTACATGTGTAGTACCATAGTATATTTCCTTCGTAATCGATGAAATTTAGTCTATTGCCTGATAATAAATATCCTGCGTAAGGTATTTTAACACAGCTAGTGCAAGTGATTGTAGAATTTGTGTTTGTTCTAGTTCACATAAGTGATGGAGTGTTTCTAATTCTGATAAGGACATTTCTTGAAAAATTCTGCGTATTATATAATCCAGTTTCATATCTAAGTGGATGTCAAAGTATGATTGCGCTAAAATTATTATTGTTAACGAGTGATAGTTCTTGTAAACGTGTGCTGCCTTAAACGTGTCTTTTTAAAAAATGTTACTGGGTTGTATGAGTTTTCGTCACTAGAACTATGGTCCGTTTGAGTTGGGATAATTGTTAGTTTTCCTGTTTTGTGTCCAAACTTTTTTCGCATTCGACACGATTTTCCGATTTTTGTGTTTTGTAAAGTGAAGGATTATATTTGCAGGCGAGTTCTGTTTTGGGATAGATTTGAAAAACGTGTTAGTTTATGTTCTATTCCATCGTTATTCTTATAACGATTTCTGTTAGATCTTATTTTATCAGTGTTCACTTTTTCAAATGGAATTGATTCAATGAAATATTTTTGATGACATTTAATCATTCTTGCGTGAATTCTTGCAACTTGAACTGTGGTACATGTGGCTTCAGGGAACCAAACGATGGTTGCCTGTGTTCTTGTGGTAGGATCGAAATAACCTTAATCATTTTTGCAAGGCAAGCGTATTCCTTGATAAACTATTGTGTCGTCTCTTAAATTTTGTGTCAATTGTACTTCTTCTTTTTGAATTTTCCGACCAAAAAAAATTATTTCTTGATATGCTTTATTTTTTGTGTCTGCTTTACAACTAGAAGGGTTATTTATACCGTTTGTGGTATCCAATTTTTATCGTGTAGGTCTAACATTAAACGTCCGTGAGCGCTGTGAAACGGATTTTATCGTTTAATTTTATATGACCTTGGTATCTTTCAAATTCTGCTTGATGTGCAGAGTCTCAAAAAACTTGAAAATTTAAAAATTTTGGATTTTTGCCTTTGTTTGTGGTTAATTTTAATTGTTTGAGCTCGTTTTTACGGCTGTCGGGATTAAGATGTAATAGTTTTTTAAAGTTGCTTTGATAGAAAGAATCGTGATCGGGTCTATTTTTGTTTCCATTTGAGACTTGGGAACAATATACTTTTTTTTTCTGAAAATAACGCTGTGAATTTAAATCCTGTTAAGATTATAGCTCGGGCTTTTGAATAGAGTGACGCTATTATATTGGTTGTTTCTATTTGTTCTGGTTCTGATTCGCATTGATTTACTTGGTTTAAGGCGTATTTATGCAGTGTTTTTTGTTCATTTTCTTCACAGTCATAATGTGAAACTAATAAATCTTGTGGTCCTGTTCGAGGAGAGGAATTTTGATGGGATGTTAGTTCTAATTGAACAAGGTGAGAGAGTTTTTATAGGAAAAAACTATTCAAAGATACATGTGTAGGATAGTCCCGAATATAAGTTATAGAATGTTATGTATCCGAGTGTCTTTTTTGTATATCTATAGTGTTTATAGATAAGTTCTGTTCTGATAAATGGGGGAGGTAAAGGTTGAGCTGTTATATTTTGTGGAGCTAGGGGTAGAGGGTGATGTATTAAATTGTTTAATTTTACTGTTATTTCAATTTTGAGTGTTCAATTGTATTGTGTAAGGATCCGTATATTGTGTTCTTGTATGTCTTTGTGAAAATCGTGTCGGTATTGTAACCTGTTGAGTGCCCAATTATGTAATCTGTTGCTATCAAGATGTTGACCAAAAAGGGAAGGGGGTTCTTTAAATGTATTCCAGACTAAGCGTAGAGGTATATTGTTGGTTAGGAGTTCTCCATATCTATCATCTAAATTTGTGGAAATAAGAGAAACTTAGTGGAAATGTTGTAGTTGGAGATTGACTTATTGTTGAAGGGTTTGAAGGTGGTGATAAAGTTTCTGGTAGTGACAAAGATGTATCGGATGAGATATCTATAGGGTCATATACTACGTTTGGCTCACCGTGAATGAAAGCTTGAGTCATCCATTGTGGGAGATGTTGTGTTGAAGTTGGGGGGTTAAATGGAATTTCACGAACTTCTTCAGATGTGGGGGTTGATCCTAAGTAATCCGGTGGTGTGTTTGGAGTATTTTGCTGTGCAATTGATTGTAATAGTAGGAGGGTACTTTTAATTGTAAAAATGGAAAGGTCCAGAGGTTTTGGGGACGGTGATGAGGGTATTTTAAAAAGAAATCTGGGTGCTCTAAGATTTCTATTTCGTCTTGGATGGATTATTTAGCTATCTATTGTAGATGTTTGTTTTTGGTTTTGACTAGGATGTCTTGTTCTATTAAGGTCTCGTTGGAGAGAAGAATAAATGTTGTATGTTAGTTCGTAATGCGGTTGGCTTGGAGGTGCAGGGTGAACTACAGGTATTAGAGGTTCTGATAGTAAAGCGTGTCTTTTTACAAATGTATTGGGATTTTCTTGAAATGAAATGCGTGTTGTGATTGGGGTTGATTTGTTTGACTAGACGTTGGGGTTGTTGGAAGTTCCTGGGATATCGTAGTCGGTGGGGATTGTTGTTTTGGTTGTTGATTAGCAATGTTGAAATATTTGAATTTTTTTCTTTTTAAGAAAATCTATGTTGTTTATGATATTCTTCTATGAAAATGATTAGGAGGATTGTTGCGAGAGCAAAGGTCCTGATTGCCTTTTTTCATACATTTACATTTTGTCAAAAGGAGAAAAGTGTCTTTCTTGTTGAATAAATGTCTCAACATTTCGATAATTGTTGAATTATCGTACCTGAGGAGGTGGTCAAGGATTTTTGAGAAGTTGAGATAGGTTTTTAAGAGGGATAGAAAAATTACTAAAACACTGCAAAAATTTATAAGGAGGAGGAGGAATAATTCAAGGATGTCTACGATAAGAAACATTCTGAGATAAAAAAGATTGTGAAGAATGAGAAAAAGTTTTGATATTATTGTCTTGAGAAGTCGAATTGTTTGAGAGAGAAACATTTGAGAAATGATTCGTCCCGTCGAATTATTTTTTTCCGCGTCAAAAAATCAATGTGGTCAGATTAACTATTGGTTTTTGACAAGTGAGTTGGACATAGGCAATTTCTGGTGAGGTCAAGTCTGAAGGTCTAAGAATGAGCTTCCTAGTTTTGTTTTAATTTATTGGATGATTGGGTGTAATCAGGAGTTTTTACTACTTTAGGCTAAATGATCATGTCGTATTTTTTCTCCAGGCTTATTAAAAATTTTTCCTTGAGGGAAATAGTGTAAATGAGACAGTTTTGATGATTTTTTACTGGTTGATAGGGGTGGGTCATTACATTTAGATTTTGTTTATTTCAGTTGTCAAATATATGCGTGTTGCTTATTTTTGACCTGGAGGTTTTCAAGTTAGTGTTTCATATGTGTTTGAGGTGACCAATGAGTCGGCTTATGAATTGGTGTCAAAATGTGGTGATGTTTAAATAGATTCTGGTTCGCTGAAATTGAACTAAATATTTAAGAGAGTTAATATGAAAAATATGGAAAAGAGAAGAAAAATTTGTTACATTTAAAATATTTAAAATGATCATTAATTTGAAGAGAGATTTTAGAAATTCAAATTTCTTTAATATTTAGGATTGTGGAATGGAAGTATTGTAATCTTTCCGTGGTTGATTTCGGAGTCGTGATATTTGTCGTTGTTGAGATTTTTATTTTGTTTCTTGTGAAAACATTTTTTCTTCTAGTTTTTGGTTTTTCTACTATTTTTGAGGTATTTGTTTATTGCTGATTTTTTGTTGGGTTTTTTTTACTTTCTTTATTTTTTGGTTCCAATAAATGTGTTGAACAATTTATATCATGTTTTTGTTGATGATTATCATCTGAGTTGTCGTGAACAGCCTTTAGTCCTGTAAAGGAGTGTAACTGTGTTAGTTCGCAAAGAGCGTGTTCGTTTGGGTAATATAGTATGAGGTTGTGTCAGTGTTAAATTATTTCCTTTTCATTTGATTCAAAAAGATGTTGTTTGTTACTTTCACAGTCAAACAATTTTGAAAATTTTGTGTGAATCGTTTCAAGTCTGATTCAATTTTTATAGGAAAAACTGAAAAACCTTTTTTGAGCTGCGCCATCAATGGCGGTTTTGATTAGAACTGTGCGTCTAGGTATCCAATTTTGATGAAGTGAAAAAGCTGCTGGTCCTATAGAAATTCTATAGAAAAGTCTATTCAACTCGTATTATTTTTTTCAATAAATAATTGTGTTGAGCGTCGTGATTGTTCGTCTAGTGCCATTGATTATTCGCGCTGTTCATGTCAACCGCTGTAAAGTAGTGTCCTTTTATTTTAATGAGAATTACGTGAATTAGTTTCATAGGCCAATTACGTTTAGATTCATCAAAAAGTGAATTGAGGTATCTGGCATCTAGAACAATTTTTAATTAATCTCCTTTAGCAAGGGTAATAACGAGATTTATGAATGTGTTTCCTTTTGGTTGTTCTTCTTTTTAACTGGAGAAATGATTTCGTGTTCTTCTAAGATATCTAATAACCTATTGACTTTGTCTTGCAAGTGAATTGGGACTTTACTTGCTTGTTGTTTTCTGAAAACTGCATCAGGTTTCAAAGGTAAATGTAATGGTGAATTTATTTTTCCAACATCAAATTTAGATGCAGCATAAACCATTGAGCACTTAAGTAGTAGTTCTGCTAAATGTTCAAATTCTTCTCGTGTAATTTGAGAGTATTGGAAATTGAAAATTGTAAAAAATTTCTGTTGTTCAGAGGTATATTTTGAAATTTGGAACGTTGGTTTCAAATAATTTGTTTTTGTAAAGTAGTCAGTTTTTCGTTTTGAATCACTATTTGTTTAATTAATTGACAATTCTTCGTTGAGAATTGTTGATTGACGTATATATAAAAATTTTAAGATGTTATTTACATTATATGCTGTTTCTACCGTGGGAAAAATTGTTGCATTGGTTTCACAATAACCTAGAACTCCTAGCGGTAACGTTATTTTGTATGGGAAGTCTTTGTACACGTGCACAGAAATTATTTCTGAACTTGTTTTTTTTGTGCATTTGATTGATGACATTGTTACTCGAAAAAATTTATGGATTGATTTGAACTCAAGGTTGGACATGTATAGTCCTTGTTTATTTTGATCTATATTGTGTTGATGCACTTGGCTGATTGAGATGTTGTATACATATCCTGATAATGGTTTCAGGTGTTCTCGTTCTTGTTTGTTTATAGGTTGAATTTTGGGGAAAAAATGGAGGTTTTTTTATCTTTGAAATAATGTGAGTGATGTGTTATTCATTATTTATGCATTATATGTAATTTGCTACTTAGGATATTAATAGTTGGGATAAACTTTATAAAAATTGGTAAACTAACGATATTGTGTTTTGTATCTGCGATATGAAATGTTTGTTTGGAAGGTTTATTTAAAAATTTTTTTGTTCCATTGTTCAAGTGGGAACAAAGAGTAATTGAATTTTTCCATAGTTTGTTAAACTTGATCCTTGTGCTGTAGCTAATCTGCTTGAAGTCTTTGAAGATGACAATTTTGGATGTAAAGTTTGTTTTTCATTCCATGTGGGAATTTTTATAATATTTTATATTGCTCCTGAGTCTATTAAGAAATCAATTTCGAGGTCTGGTGATTGAAAATCTTTCCTTTTTGGACTTTCTAAGACAAGTGGGATTGTGCAAACTTTTTCTTCAGGTGGTTGTATTTTATTTGCTGTATTTTGATATTTATTATTCGTACTTGAACTTCCTTTAAGTTCTTGTTCGGTGTAATCTGTTTTGTTTTGTGTATTGTTTGATTTTTCAATTTTATTAAAATTTCCATTGTTTTGATAATAATTTGATTCAATTTGTGTTCAAGCACATAATAATTCGATTCAATTCATTTTCAAGCATCTTTACTGAAAGCGTATTTTTTCATTTTCAAGCATGTTTATTGAGAGCGTATTTTCTGTTTCGCTCTCATCATCTGTGGATTCACAGTTTATATGATTTAGTTGCAAATCTGAATTTCTTGTGTTGTCAATACCGGGCGGGTCTGATTGATTTTCTTCAGTTGATTGTACCTGATTGATTTGTCTTTGATGTTTAGATGTATTACATTTATAGTTTTAATGTGATTTCTGATGTTGTGTATTTTTCCTGTGTGGTGATTGAGAATAGTTTCTCTGTCAGTTTTAATAATTAGAAATTCGATTTCTAGAATTTTCACGTAATCTATTGTGATTATTAGTATAGTTTGATCTGTTGTTTGAATATTTTCGTGATCTATTATCTGAGTGTTGTCTATTTGTTTTGTTTGATTAATTCCTGTTTCGATTATATGAGGAATTTCTGGAACAGTCGTTCGAATAATTTCTATTTTGGGAGATTGATTGATAACGATTTTTATTATAATTTGAGTAATTACTTCTGTTTGAGTTTGATCTTGAATAATGATTTGGATATTTTTATTTTGACTGTTTGATGTTGTATATCTATTTTGTGAGAAACTTGTGAATTTCTTCGATCTGGAGATCTTTCGCGATAGGTATTTCAATGAGGTGGCTGTTGACAATAGTTATTATAGTTATCTGGGAGTGTTTTTCCCGAACTATTAATACTGTGAATGTTTTTGATTGGTAAAATCTGGTGTTGATTCATGTACTGATAAAAGGATTTGTTTGGTTCTCTATGTTTCTGTGGTTTGTTCTGATTATCTTGTTGTTTTTGTCTACATTCAGCGGTGCTATGTCCATATGTACGGCAAAAGTTATACCGTTTTTTAATTGATGGTTTACCTGTAAAAATTGGGTTTTTCTCGTAGATATTTAAAATTTGAAAGATTTTTTCAGCTAGTTAAGTGTCGGAGTCAAAAATGTTATTTATTTGTAAAACAATTGTATTTTTTATGGATGTTGTTTACGTATTGTTATTTAAAATTTTCTGTTTATTCCATTTTCAAAGTGATTTCAGCTTGCTCTAAGTTGTCTACTAGTTGTCGGAAATCTATATCAGGTTCTCGAATTGAAGATGGATGTGATGCTCTTTTTTATTGATTTTTTTCATAGTTGTGTTTTTATAACCATGCGTATTAAGAGATTGTGCTTTTCTCACCAATGTTTCAATTCTTATTGCAAGTTTCTTAATTGTTTCATTAGAGAATCTACGGATTTTGTGCATAGAACTCTTTGATGTTGTTTATTTCTTTCAGATTCGAACAATTTTGAAAACTCATGTATGAATTTTTTCCAGTCTGATTTAAAATCTATGGGTAAAACTGAAAACCATTTGTGGGCTACGCCATCAGGTGTGGTTTTGATTAGAGCTGTGCGTCTATGTATCCAATGTTGATGAAGTGGCGTATTTAAAGGTTCTGGTCCTAAACATAACATTAAGTTAGCTGTGACTGCGTTTAAATAATCTTCTACTGAGTGTCCAGGATCTGTTCCTGTGAATACTATTAGTGTTTTATCAGAAGATATAGAAGATCCACCCATAAGCTATGGATTCATAGTCATTTGGATTGATTTTGCGGCATTTGGTATTTGGAAAAATTCGTAAGTTGTGTTTTTGTAATTTCATGTCGTTGTAAATAATATGGTAATGCGATTTCATTTTGCATTTGCGTTGATTGATAACTTTGTGTTTCTATAGAATTTTGTGATTGGAAACTATTATATATGATGCTGGGTTTTGTTTTGGAGGAAAAGTTTGTCTTGATTGTTGTGTTTGTTCAATTTGTGTATATGGTTCAAAAAGATCTGGTTGATAAATAGGATCTGGTTAATCAATAATCCAGCTATTTTTTTTGTTGATTTAGGTTAAATCGTTGTTGGTTTTGGCTAAAATAGACTTCATCGGCTGATTAATGTGGTTGAATTCTTGTAAGGTGTTTATTATTTGAATTTTTACTTTGTTGAAAGAACGGGAAGTTTTTGCTACGATCCACTGTAGCTCGTTGTTGATCAATGAAAAAAATCAATTAAAAGGCTTGTTGTGGTACTTGTTGATTGTAGTTTTGTGCTTGTGGTTGGTTTTGACTTTAAAAGTTATAGGGGGGGTTTGATATTTTGTTTTGGTAAAGGTTGAGCTGTTATATTTTGTGGAGCTAGGGGTAGAGGGTGATGTATTAAATTGTTTAATTTTACTGTTATTTCAATTTTGAGCGTCCATTTGTATTGTGTAAGGATCCGTATATTGTGTTCTTGTATGTCTTTGTGAATATCGTGTCGGTATTGTAACCTGTTGAGTGCCCAATTATGTAATCTGTTGGTATCAAGATGTTGACCAAAAAGGGAAGGGGGTTCTTTAAATGTATTATAGACTAAGCGTAGAGGTATATTGTTGGTTAGGAGTTCTCCATATCTATCATCTAAATTTGTGGAAATAAGAGAAACTTAGTGGAAATGTTGTAGTTGGAGATTGACTTATTGTTGAAGGGTTTGAAGGTGGTGATAAAGTTTCTGGTAGTGACAAAGATGTATCGGATGAGATATCTATAGGGTCATATACTACGTTTGGCTCACCGTGAATGAAAGCTTGCGTCATCCATTGTGGGAGATGGTGTGTTGAAGTTGGGGGGTTAAATGGAATTTCACGAACTTCTTCAGATGTGGGGGTTGATCCTAAGTAATCCGGTGGTGTGCTTGGAGTATTTTGCTGTTCAATTGATTGTAATGGTAGGAGGGTACTTTTAATTGTAAAAATGGAAAGGTCCAGAGGTTTTGGGGACGGTGATGAGGGTATTTTAAAAAGAAATCTGGGTGCTCTAAGAATTCTATTTCGTCTTGGATGGATTATTTAGCTATCTATTGTAGATGTTTGTTTTTGGTTTTGACTAGGATGTCTTGTTCTATTAAGGTCTCGTTGGAGAGAAGAATAAATGTTGTATGTTAGTTCG
Organism: Symsagittifera roscoffensis; assembly: GCF_963678635.1. Classification (NCBI taxonomy): domain Eukaryota; kingdom Metazoa; phylum Xenacoelomorpha; order Acoela; family Convolutidae; genus Symsagittifera; species Symsagittifera roscoffensis. The sequence goes on from NC_087062.1 coordinate 58,038,372, forward strand.
TAATGCGGTTGGCTTGGAGGTGCAGGGTGAACTACAGGTATTAGAGGTTCTGATAGTAAAGCGTGTCTTTTTACAAATGTATTGGGATTTTCTTGAAATGAAATGCGTGTTGTGATTGGGGTTGATTTGTTTGACTAGACGTTGGGGTTGTTGGAAGTTCCTGGGATGTCGTAGTCGGTGGGGATTGTTGTGTTGGTTGTTGATTAGCAATGTTGAAGTATTTGATTTTTTTTTAAAGAAAATCTATGTTGTTTATGATATTCTTCTATGAAAATGATTAGGAGGATTGTTGCGAGAGCAAAGGTCCTGATTGCCTTTTTTATACATTTACATTTTGTCGAAAGGAGAAAAGTGTCTTTCTTGTTGAATAAATGTCTCAACATTTCGATAGTTGTTGAATTATCGTACCTGAGGAGGTGGTCAAGGATTTTTGAGAAGTTGAGATAGGTTTTTAAGAGGGATAGAAAAATTACTAAAACACTGCAAAAATTTATAAGGAGGAGGAGGAATAATTCAAGGATGTCTACGATAAGAAACATTCGGAGATAAAAAAAAGATTGTGAAGAATGAGAAAAAGTTTTGATATTATTGTCTTGAGAAGTCGAACTGTTTGAGAGAGAAACATTTGAGAAATGATTCGTCCCGTCGAATTATTTTTTTCCGAGTCAAAAAATCAATGTGGTCAAATTAACTATTGATTTTTGACAAGTGAGTTGGACATAGGCAATTTCTGGTGAGGTCAAGTCTGAAGGTCTAAGAATGAGCTTCCTAGTTTTGTTTTAATTTATTGGATGATTGGGTGTAATCAGGAGTTTTTACTACTTTAGGCTAAATGATCATGTCGTATTTTTTATCCAGGCTTATTAAAAATTTTTCCTTGAGGGTGTGGTAGTGCAGCCATCTGTAGTACACAACCTTGAGGACAGTTGATAACTACTGCATCTGCAGTAACCATATGTGCTAACTATTTATTATGTTATTATTATGTAAGTGGTCAAGGTCATGCGTTGTTGTTCAACACTAAAGTTTGAGTTGTTCAGTGTGTTCATATCTCATGCTATCAGTTATTAACTAAGAACAGGACAAAACTAACAACAGTAAATTCACATTATCCATCTTATTCTTCTTCTTAACACGCTCCGCAGATTAGGGTTATCACATGGCGCAGTCAGCAGGATTTTTTGCTCAGGATAACAGAACGGACATAGGAATTCCTGTATATTGGACCACAGCGAACTCAGATCCACCTTGGAATTTTAAAGTATGGTTAGATCAGTTTCTGATGGCGGTGACAGTAAAAGAAAATGTAAACCCAGAAGTTATGCTGGAAGATCCCAAACCAGTATTAGAGGAGCCGGAACCCCGTCCAGAAACACCCAGAGACGGCGAATCTGCTGCTGCAACAGCAGCAAGAGAAGCAAGGGATAGATTGTTGAGAGATAGAGTGGCAGCTGAGAATGAAGAGCGAAGAGAAAGAGGACCCAAAGTGGGCCACAATATTTACTACAACGAAGTTCAGAAGCGATTAGTATCTAGACTATTTCTTGCGTTTGGGACTGAAGGAAAGAAAAGATTTGTTCAGATAAATCCACATGTGGAAATTTCGAAACTGCAGTTTAAGGAGATGGTTAGATTGGCTAAGGAAACTTTTGAAAAATGCCAAAGTATTACGTACGAGCGGTACAAATTATTCAATAGAGCACAGGAAGTAGGAGAATCTTTAGAATCATTTCATGCAGCACTAACTGCACAAGCAGCTAAGTCAGCATTGGACACTTTGGAAGACGAATTGGTCAGAGATCTCTTTATTTCGAAAATGCGAAGCCCAGTTCTACAGGATACACTCACGTTCGAAACGCTACCTCCCGAAGAAGTATTAAAAAGGGCGATAAAATTTGAGCAGAGTAAACAATCGACTCAAGCATTTCAGAAAACTACTCTGGGAACTGCACAAGCAACACTTCACCAAGGACCACAGATTAAAGTCAAACAAGAACCAATTATGGTGGTTGGTAACAGGAATCAAAGCAATAGAAAACCCTATCGTGAAAGAAATAGACGGAAACAACAAGAGGGGAGAGGGTTACCAAACAATAGTAACGCAGAGGACAGAAAACCCTGCAACAGGTGTGGTAGACCATTTGTAGATGGTCACTTGAAAAATTGTGCAGCGATGGGAAAACAGTGTAAGAATTGCAACAAACCAAATCATTTTGCTCGAATGTGTCGGTCACAACAGGTCAGTGAAATAACTGAAAATACAGAGAGTTCGGAAGGAGAATGTAACCTGATACAAACATTCGATTCATGCGAAGAATTCGAGGTTATGGCAGTGGAACAGAAAGACAGCGAAGTAGAGATGATCAACAGATACATTGATGAAAAAATGAAAGAAAACAGCGGGGTTAACGAACTAGAAACGAAAAAGATTGACATACGGAATGACTCATCATCAGGAAGGATGAAGTCACTGAAGGCTTTAATCCGAATCGACAATCAGATAATAAATATGACGGTGGACACCGGTAGTCCAATTTCATTCATAAATTGGACGGTAGCAAAACAAATTCTTGAGTTATCAGAAAAAATACAATTTACTCCAGTCGAGAAATTGTACTTACCAGCGCAATTCGTGGACTATAATAAAAAACCAATAGCAATATTGGGGGCGGTGAAGGCCAACATAAGATCCGCCGGTTGGGAAGTCCCAAAGGCTACTTTTCTGATTACTGAACGAAGGACGCGATGTATACTAGGGTTAGACCTACAAAACAAGATAGGCATAACCACTACACAAAGACCCGCTCCAACGAAAAAATCCAGATTTGATATCATGCTGTGCGAACAGTCGGATCCGTGGAAAGAAAAATTCTACAAAGATTTTAAATCACTGTTTGATAGAAAAGGAAGATCAGTAAATCACGTCGTGAACACAACATTCAAATATCCTCTCTGCCCGATTCAAGAGAAAGGGAGGAGAATACCGATCCATGTGCAAGGGAAAGTCGAAAAGGAAATTGAAAAACTATTATTAGAAGGACATATTCAGAAATTGGATAAATGTACCAGTGATTGTTTCATAGCCCCTATTGTTATCACAGTGAAGAAAGACGATACAATTAAATTGGCATTGGACGCAAAACCCATCAACAGACAATTATACAAAAATAAGTATCAGATGCCGAATGTGGAAGAATTACTAGATGGGGTCAGTCAGATAGTAACTGCGCAAACAGCAGGTACCTTGTTCTTCACCGTGTTAGATTTGAAATACGCATATAGTCAGCTAAAGTTGAATCCACAAACTGCAAGACAGTGCAATTTCAACATCGTAGGGGGGAAAGCCACGGGTACTTATAGATTTCTGACGGGATTCTATGGTCTAGCTGATATGCCAGCCGAATTTCAAAAAGCAATGGATCGGACGCTGAATCATTCTAAGAATACGTTTTGTTTCTTGGATGACATATTAATTGTTTCGAAAGGATCGGAAATAGAACATGAAAAACTAATTATTGATGTCTTAAGCAAGCTCGATAAGGAGAACTTATCGCTGAAATTGGTAAAATGTGAATTCTTCAAAACAGAAGTTAATTGGCTAGGACATAAACTTTCGGAAAGTGGGGTTACTCCTAAAATTACGAAAACGGAGGCTATCCTAAAGTTAGAACATCCAAAGTCACTCAAACAACTTAGATCTTTTCTAGGTAGCATTAACCACCTTGCAAAGTTTATACCGAATGCAGCTAATTTGACAGAAAAACTCAGACCATTATTGCGTGAAGAAAATGAAAAGAAAAAACTGAAAAATATTCAAATCCCAGTAAAAAAATTTGAATGGGGAACAGAACACAATGAGGTGTTCGAGGAAATAAAAAAAGCAGTAGCAAACATTGCTAAACTGAATTATTACGATCCAAACCGGGATACTCGAGTAAAATGCGATGCAAGTCACAGTGGACTGGGTGCATCTTTAGAACAGCAGACGGAGAAAAATGAGTGGATTCCGATCGCATTCGCGTCGCGCTACCTTAACAATCAAGAAAAAAAGTATTCTACCAACGAACTTGAACTGTTAGCAGTGGTATGGTCAGTGGATCGTTTCAAACATTACCTATTAGGAAAGGAATTTGTAATAGTTACTGATCATAAGGCATTAACATCTGCCTTAGAAGGCAACAAGTCTAACAAAACATATCAATCCAGATTAACAAGATGGGTGGATAGATTACTGCCATACCAGTTCAAAATTGTCCATATTCCAGGTAAGGATATGGGAATAGTAGATTATCTATCTAGAGAACCATCAGGAGAACCTTGGCCTGAAACAAAACTGGATGAAAAATTTGTAGTCACTTCAATTGAGTGTTTTCATAGAGCACTCGACTGCTTATACAGTCGGTTAAGTGATACGGATGTAAAAATTCCGAGCGAAAAGATTCTAGAATATTCTCAAAAACAGAAAAGAGAAGAGAAATTATTAGAATCCAGGCGTGGTTGCTATAGCAACAGAACGGTCAAAAACCGAACAAAGCTCGACCGGAACGAGAACGGGGGAGATTCAGATTTCTTGACAGACAAGAACGTGTTGAAACAGAAAAACACTCGTGTCAATTTCAACAGAGCAATACAGTCGGTTAATTTAGTAAAAAACAGAAGAGTAATCTCAGAGAAAATGGAGGATGGAAGGATGAAGAAGAAATCGGTGAGAATAGAAGACGGTAGGACACAGACACAGGAGGAAAACGATCAAGTAGCGGAAGCTGAGATAACCGAAACTACATTCCATAGAACATGTCGAATCAGAAGAACTCTAGATAGAACGGAAGACAGTTTTGACGAGGACAGTTGTACTGCACGGGCAGCGATATGGGAGAAAGATGCCGAAGAAACGAAAAATTTGCTATCCATTTGGGACCTAGTTAGTAAAGATCAAGAACTACCAGGAAATATCAGAGAGCTAGAGGCGATGACGCAGATGGTAACGAGCAGTCCGAGAGGTTCACCAGCGAAATCAATCATTGAAGTGGATCTAACAGCAGATGATGACGATTTTGGACCGGAAGTGATGGCGGTTCAAACCTCGAGAAGAATTAAAGAGGGAAAAACCCAATTTGCAAGCGCATTAACAGACGTAGGAGACACTGGAAACTTTACCTTATCAAAATTATTTGATAAGACGCTGTTGGCCGAACTCATATCGGAGGATGTCTGGATGGACCGACTACGTCGAGTAATAGAGAGAAAGGACCGGGCGGGATTTGAGCTAATGGGCCCATACACAAACCCGTTGTGGAACCAACTTTCAGTAGTCGACGATTGCATTCTCGTAGATAACAGAATAGCAGTACCAGCTCAGTTGCGCCAAGCAGTGTTGAAGCGCATACATAGAGGACATCCGGGACAGGAGGCAATGATTGATGTATCAAATTATCTGTGGTGGCCCCATATGCATAAGGACATCGTAAACCTCGCTGAAGAGTGCAGAGAATGTACACGCTATGGTAAGAATGCAAAATACATTATACCGAAAAACTCTTCCCAACCATTGCCACTGCTATCGCAGCCAGGACAGGAAGTCCAATTAGATTATGCAGCACCTTTAGAAGACCATAAAGGAAAGAAAATCTACTTATTGGTAGCAATTGATCGGTTTTCAAAATTTCCGTCGGTGAAAGTAACCAAATCAACGGGGGGTAAATCAACCATAAAATTCCTAAGGTCGTACATAGATACGCATGGCATACCAGAATCGATAAAAACCGACCAGTTTTCCGGATTTAAAGGAAAAGCCATGAAAAAATTCTGTCTCGAACACAACATTGAACAGAAGTTCTGCCCGGTGGGTGACCACCGCGGGTGCGGTTTAGTAGAAAGGACAATCCAAACTATTAAAAGGCGTTTGGGGTGATGCTATTGGAAGAGAATGTAAAGTCAATAAAACTATGCCTTAGTACAATCATTAGGGATTTGCGATGGATAAAACAAAAAACCATACAGAAATCACCGTTTGCAGCACACTTCAATCGACTACCGAAAACAGAATTCAAAATCATACGGGATAAATTTGTAGAGTTTTCTGATAATTTAGATAAACAGCATCTGGAGAGGTCAGCTTTAACCGCAAGCCAACTCAAGAAGAGGATTGATCAGTCTCGAGATTCTCTAAAGATCGTGAAAAAAGGACAGAGAAGCAGAGAAGTCAGCCCCCTATTCAAACAAGCTAGTTTGACAACTCAGGAGAGAAACAGAGCGAGAACTCTACGAAACTTGTTGGAGGCGAACGCGAATTGGAACGCGGAACGACGCAGATATGATGGACCCAGCCTTTCACAACTAGTAGATGACACAAGTACAATTGACCCTGAGTTAAGGAAGGAGTTACTCTATTCATGGGAAAAGGGATTTGTAGAAGACAAGCCCAAGGGGTCAGATTGGAACACCCAAAGCCTCAGCCGCAGGGATGAAACGAGGAAAAGTGGAGCAGCGCTGACAAAGCCATTTAAGGGGAAGGTTGCATCCGAGTCATCAAAGACGGTGACAACAGCTGCAGGGGCAGTATATAGAAAAAGTGACCTGGCGAAGATACAAGGTTCCCCTATGAGATCACCCAAAGAGGGAACAACGCAGAAGGAGAAGGCCCAAAGCCCACTGGTGGAGCCAAAAAGCAAACATCAGAAGAAGGATGAGGATGTCTTGGAAGACACACTGTCCGAAGAGGAGGACTGGAATACACCAAGTGAACAGACGAAAGAATCGTTTCAAAACAGCGAAGAGGTCGTAACATCACGTGAAACACCAGTCGGTGGGGGCCTAAATTTGGCAATCAAGCGTGCCAAGCCCAATCTCGGGGGCCCAAAGACACAGGAACAGGTTGCGATAAACCCGACAGGGGAATCACGGGACAAAAGAGAGCAAACACTCAAAAACAAGGGCAAAGGAAAAAAGAAAGCTGCGGTAGCAGCAGAAGATAGTATCAATACAAAACAATCAGATGGAGATCAAGCGAATCGTGCAGGCAGCTCGGGCACCAAAAGTGTACCCTCTAAGAAAAGCATAACAAGAGATACGTCACCGGGTTCAATCTTGAATGCGTTCCAGAAACAAGACATGGGGGAGGAAGAATGGCAAAACTTAGCCGATCAAGTGCTGACCAGAGGTCTGCAAATGACAGCGGAGGAGATTATCAAATCTAAGGTGGAAGACAAGAATGAAGTCGAACTAGGATCACCGTCAGGAGTTTCAGACGACTCGGTGGTTGATGAACAAGGAGGCACAAACGTCAGACGTAGTACACGAGCCACGAAAAATCAAGGGCCGAAAAGATTTGGCAGCCCAGTGAAACACTCAGTAAAACATATTTCCGCGGATGACGAGAATGCTATTAACGAAATGGCGTTAGAACAATACAGACTTGGTCTGGCGAATGTGAAAACTGATAAAAATAACCCAATGGAGACCCGTCTGAAGCTGCTGGAACGCCACTTATTCAGAAAAAAAGTTTGGGTATGCCGCGCTGGATACGACACAACCATGGAGCAATCAATGGAAAGTGCCATTAGAAATAAAGAAAAAGGAAATAGAGAAGAAAAACTGATAAAAGGCATACACCAATGGTACCACAAGAAACTGAGCTGGAAAAACTCATATTATTGTTACTTATAAAATTTTAAATATAGTAGATAAAATTTTATTTTGCCCAAGGGGGAATGTGGTAGTGCAGCCATCTGTAGTACACAACCTTGAGGACAGTTGATAACTACTGCATCTGCAGTAACCATATGTGCTAACTATTTATTATGTTATTATTATGTAAGTGGTCAAGGTCATGCGTTGTTGTTCAACACTAAAGTTTGAGTTGTTCAGTGTGTTCATATCTCATGCTGAAAAGCAGTAACAAACTATCAGTTATTAACTAAGAACAGGACAAAACTAACAACAGTAAATTCACATTATCCATCTTATTCTTCTTCTTAACACGCTCCGCAGATTAGGGTTATCACAGAGGGAAATAGTGTAAAATGAGACAGTTTTGATGATTTTGTACTGGTTGATAGGGGAGGGTCATTACATTTAGATTTTGTTTATTTCAGTTGTCAAATATATGCGTGTTGCTTATTTTTGACCTGGAGGTTTTCAAGTTAGTGTTTCATATGTGTTTGAGGTGACCAATGAGTCGGCTTATGAATTGGTGTCAGAATGTGGTGATGTTTAAATAGATTCTGGTTCGCTGAAATTGAACTAAATATTTAAGAGAGTTAATATGAAAAATATGGAAAAAAGAAGAAAAATTTGTTACATTTAAAATATTTAAAATGATCATTAATTTGAAGAGAGATTTTAGAAATTCATATTTCTTTAATATTTAGGATTGTGGAATGAAAGTATTGTAATCTTTCCGTGGTTGATTTCGGAGTCGTGATATTTGTCGTTGATGAGATTTTTATTTTGTTTCTTGTGAAAACATTTTTTCTTCTAGTTTTTGGTTTTTCTACTATTTTTGAGGTATTTGTTTATTGCTGATTTTTTGTTGGGTTTTTTCTAATTTCTTCATTTTTTGGTTCCAATAAATGTGTTGAACAATTATTATCATGTTTTTGTTGATGATTATCATCTGAGTTGTCGTGAACAACCTTTAGTCCTGTAAAGGAGTGTAACTGTGTTAGTTCGCGAAGAGCGTGTTCTTTTGGGTAATATAGTATGAAGTTGTGTCGGTGTTAAATTATTTCCTTTTTATTTGATTCAAAAAGATGTTGTTTGTTACTTTCACAGTCAAACAATTTTGAAAATTTTGTGTGAATCGTTTCAAGTCTGATTCAATTTTTATAGGTAAAACTGAAAGATCTTTTTTGAGCTGCGCCATCAATGGCGGTTTTGATTAGAACTGTGCGTCTAGGTATCCAATTTTGATGAAGTGAAAAAGCTGCTGGTCCTATAGAAATTCTATAGAAAAGTCTATTCAACTCGTATTATTTTTTTCAATAAATAATTGTGTTGAGCGTCGTGATTGTTCGTCTAGTGCCATTGATTATTCGCGCTGTTCATGTCAACCGCTGTAAAGTAGTGTCCTTTTATTTTAATGAGAATTACTTGAATTAGTTTCATAGGCCAATTACGTTTAGATTCATCAAAAAGTGAATTGAGGTATCTGGCATATAGAACAATTTTTAATGATTCTCCTTTAGCAAGGGTAATAACGAGATTTATGAATGTGTTTCCTTTTGGTTGTTCTTCTTTTTAACTGGAGAAATGATTTCGTGTTCTTCTAAGATATCTAATAACCTATTGACTTTGTCTTGCAAGTGAATTGGGACTTTACTTGCTTGTTGTTTTCTGAAAACTGCATCAGGTTTCAAAGGTAAATGTAATGGTGAATTTATTTTTCCAACATCAAATTTAGATGCAGCATAAGTAGTAGTTCTGCTAAATAATCAAATTCTTCTCGTGTAATTTGAGAGTATTGGAAATTGAAAATTGTAAAAAATTTCAGTTGTTCAGAGGTATATTTTGAAATCTGGAATGTTGGTTTCAAATAATTTGTTTTTATAAAGTAGTCAGTTTTTCATTTTGAATCACTATTTGTTTAATTAATTGACAATTCTTCGTTGAGAATTGTTGATTGACGTATATATAAAAATTTTAAGATGTTATTTACATTATATGCTGTTTCTACCGTGGGAAAAATTGTTGCATTGGGTTCACAATAACCTAGAACTCCTAGCGGTAACGTTATTTTGTATGGGAAGTCTTTGTACACGTGCACAGAAATTATATCTGAACTTGTTTTTTTGTGCATTTGATTGATGACATTGTTACTCGAAAAAATTTATGGATTGATTTGAACTCAAGGTTGGACATGTATAGTCCTTGTTTATTTTGATCTATATTGTGTTGATGCACTTGGCTGATTGAGATGTTGTATACATATCCTGATAATGGTTTCAGGTGTTCTCGTTCTTGTTTGTTTATAGGTTGAATTTTGGGGAAAAAATGGAGGTTTTTTTATCTTTGAAATAATGTGAGTGATGTGTTATTCATTATTTATGCGTTATATGTAATTTGCTACTTAGGATAATAATAGTTGGGATAAACTTTATAAAAATTGGTAAACTAACGATATTGTGTTTTGTATCTGCGATATGAAATGTTTGTTTGGAAGGTTTATTTAAAAAATTTTTTGTTCCATTGTTCAAGTGGGAACAAAGAGTAATTGAATTTTTCCATAGTTTGTTAAACTTGATCCTTGTGCTGTAGCTAATCTGCTTGAAGTCTTTGAAGATGACAATTTTGGATGTAAAGTTTGTTTTTCATTCCATGTGGGAATTTTTATAATATTTTATATTGCTCCTGAGTCTATTAAGAAATCAATTTCGAGGTCTGGTGATTGAAAATCTTTCCTTTTTGGACTTTCTAAGACAAGTGGGATTGTGCAAACTTTTTCTTCAGGTGGTTGTATTTTATTTGCTGTATTTTGATATATATTATTCGTACTTGAACTTCCTTTAAAATCTTGTTCGGTGTAATCTGTTTTGTTTTGTGTATTGTTTGTTTTTTCAATTTTATTAAAATTTCCATTGTTTTGATAATAATTTGATTCAATTTGTGTTCAAGCACATAATAATTCGATTCAATTCATTTTCAAGCATCTTTACTGAAAGCGTATTTTTTCATTTTCAAGCATGTTTATTGAGAGCGTATTTTCTGTTTCGCTCTCATCATCTGTGGATTCACAGTTTATATGATTTAGTTGCAAATCTGAATTTCTTGTGTTGTCAATACCGGGCGGGTCTGATTGATTTTCTTCAGTTGATTGTACCTGATTGATTTGTCTTTGATGTTTAGATGTATTACATTTATAGTTTTAATGTGATTTCTGATGTTGTGTATTTTTCCTGTGTGGTGATTGAGAATAGTTTCTCTGTCAGTTTTAATAATTAGAAATTCGATTTCTAGAATTTTCACGTAATCTATTGTGATTATTAGTATAGTTTGATCTGTTGTTTGAATATTTTTGTGATCTATTATCTGAGTATTGTCTATTTGTTTTGTTTGATTAATTCCTTTTTCGATTATATGAGGAATTTCTGGAACAGTCTTTCGAGTAATTTCTGTTTCGGGAGTTTGATTGATAACGATTTTTATTATAATTTGAGTAATTACTTCTGTTTGAGTTTGATCTTGAATAATGATTTGGATATTTTTATTTTGACTGTTTGATGTTGTATATCTATTTTGTGAGAAACTTGTGAATTTCTTCGATCTGGAGATCTTTCGCGATAGGTATTTCAATAAGGTGGCTGTTGACAATAGTTATTATAGTTATCTGGGAGTGTTTTTCCCGAACTATTAATACTGTGAATGTTTTTGATTGGTAAAATCTGGTGTTGATTCATGTACTGATAAAAGGATTTGTTTGGTTCTCTATGTTTCTGTGGTTTGTTCTGATTATCTTGTTGTTTTTTTCTACATTCAGCGGTGCTATGTTCATATGTACGGCAAAAGTTATACCGTTTTTTAATTGATGGTTTACCTGTAAAAATTGGGTTTTTCTCGTAGATATTTAAAATTTGAAAGATTTTTTCAGCTAGTTAAGTGTCGGAGTCAAAAATGTTATTTATTTGTAAAACAAATGTATTTTTTATGGATGTTGTTTACGTATTGTTATTTTAAATTTTCTGTTTATTCCATTTTCATAGTGATTTCAGCTTGCTCTAAGTTGTCTACTAGTTGTCGGAAATCTATATCAGGTTCTCGAATTGAAGATGGATGTGATGCTCTTTTTTATTGATTTTTTTCATAGTTGTGTTTTTATAACCATGCGTATTAAGAGAGTGTGCTTTTCTCACTAATGTTTCAATTCTTATTGCAAGTTTCTTAATTGTTTCATTAGAGAATCTACGGATTTCGTGCATAGAACTCTTTGATGTTGTTTATTTCTTTCAGATTCGAACAATTTTGAAAACTCATGTATGAATTTTTTCCAGTCTGATTTAGAATCTATGGGTAAAACTGAAAACCATTTGTGGGCTACGCCATCAGGTGTGGTTTTGATTAGAGCTGTGCGTCTATGTATCCAATGTTGATGAAGTGGCGTATTTAAAGGTTCTGGTCCTAAACATAACATTAAGTTAGCTGTGACTGCGTTTAAATAATCTTCTACTGAGTGTCCAAGATCTGTTCCTGTGAATACTATTAGTGGTTTATCAGAAGATATAGAAGATCCACCCATAAGCTATGGATTCATAGTCATTTGGATTGATTTTGCGGCATTTGGTATTTGGAAAAATTCGTAAGTTGTGTTTTTGTAATTTCATGTCGTTGTAAATAATATGGTAATGCGATTTCATTTTGCATTTGCGTTGGTTGATAACTTTGTGTTTCTATAGAATTTTGTGATTGGAAACTATTATATATGATGCTGGGTTTTGTTTTGGAGGAAAAGTTTGTCTTGATTGTTGTGTTTGTTCAATTTGTGTATATGGTTCAAAAAGATCTGGTTGATAAATAGGATCTAGTTAATCAATAATCCAGCTATTTTTTTGTTGATTTAGGTTAAATCGTTGTTGGTTTTGGCTAAAATAGACTTCATCGGCTGAATAATGTGGTTGAATTCTTGTAAGATGTTTATTATTTGAATTTTTACTTTGTTGAAAGAACGGGAAGTTTTTGCTACGATCCACTGTAGCTCGTTGTTGATCATTGAAAAAAATCGAGTAAAAGGCTTGTTGTGGTACTTGTTGATTGTAGTTTTGTGCTTGTGGTTGGTTTTGACTTTAAAAGTTATAGGGGGGGTTTGATATTTTGTTTTTTTCAAAAAAAATGTAATTAAGATCTGAAAAACTGTTTCTAATAGATTTTTTCTTTGTTTATTTGTTTGTCGTGATGTCGTTGCTGGTTTAAAAATTTGATAATCCATTTGTGAGTGGTTGGGAGTAACCGAAGGTTTTACTGTGGATTGTATACTTGTTTGTGGAAATGCGGTATTTTTGTTTCGTGGAGTTGTGAGTGTAGGGTGAATGGAGGAAATGCTCTGTTGTGTTGTTGTTGTCATTGTTTCGACTATTTCTTCATTAATGAAATGTGATGAAGTTTGAATATCTTTTTGTGTACAATTTTTTGTTCCATTTAAATTTTCTTGTGTAATATTGAAAGTGGAATTTAAACTTTTATTTCCGGTTCTATCAGTAAACTTTGCATTAAAACTTAAAGGTGTTGCATCAACAGTAAGTGGAGTTATTCTAACTTAATCTTTATCAAGAGAGATTGTAAAGATTGCTGTACTTGATTTATCAGTTGTTATATTAATGAAAGATGGATGAGACCAACCAGGGTCCCAAACATAATCGGTTTCATCTGCTAATACAGTTTCATCGTCTGAGCTTTGCGGTCGAAATCTTTTTCTTGATTGTGCTATGAGATCGATGTTATGGATAAACTAATCAATTACAAACCATGCTGGTGTTCGTTGTAAGTCATGTTTGACATTTTGTGAACTTTCGATTTTAATAAGGTTTTCACGGATTGTATCTACAAAAGTTGAGGAAAAATGGATTTCTTGTCTTTCAGTTGAGTGCCGGGATGTTTGAGGCGGTGAGGTGACTCATTTTGTGTTTTATATAATTCTAATTTAGATATCTAGCTATAAATGAATGAAAAAACATAATTTGTGAATAATGAATTCGCTCTTTGTGAATTTTGGTGTTGTATGTTTTTTATATAATCTGTGAAAACTGTTGAGAATTCTATATCTAAATATTCTGTTTTTATTTTATCTGTAGGATGATTTGATTGTGGTGATGAGATTTCAATTGTGAATATACCAAAATTTGATGTAATATAACATATACTTTTGAGAGAGTGATCAAGGATTTGTCGTTTTATTATTATTTCAGGAAATTCTTGTTTACATGGGCTATTTCCTTTTTCGAATAAATTTACAATTAAGTTGTGACTAAATTGTACTTGTCCTTGGACTGGGACACTTTGTGGTTGAATGCAAAATGCAAGAATCGAGTTATCGTCAAAAGTTTTGTTGTATTCTAGCATTTTTTGTATTGTAGAATTGTTAATGTGTAACTTTCAATATAGCTCATTGATTGATTCCAAATATATAGGCGTACTGGTTTGTTAATGTATGATTTCTTTATTCTGCCTTTTCCTTTAATTGATGATGGTGTTGTAGTCTCTGAATCAGAAAAATTTATATGATTTTCTATCGGATTATTCTTATTTGTTGAATCTTACAAGTCTTGAAGTTCCTGTATTGTGTTTGTTTCTGATTCTGAGACTGCGTTTCTTCTTTTGGAAAATCTTCTTTTGATAAATTGCTTTTGGATTGTTATAATTGTATTTTTCCGTGTCTGTCTTTTTGATCTAATATATCCTATTGTTTGTCTGTGCGGTGTGATTACAAGATCGTATCTTTCGTTTTTAATTAAACATTTATGAAATATGATTGTTTGTTTACCGCCCAGATTATCTCTAGCATAAGGTTTAGGATGATGGGTGCAATACTCATTGGTTAGAGTTTCGTTTTTCCTAAACTGTTAGTGCTTACGGTTTTTGTGTGATTATCCTAAGTTATGACTTGATTGTTGGGGTTGACGGGTTGGAGAGAGAGTTTATCAATTTGTGAGAACGATTTTTCTTTCTCGTGACTAGGTATTAATTCATAATTGACTTACTCGATCGCACCTATTCGTTGTGATTTATGATCAACGGTTAGAGAATAGTAAATCAATCCATAGGGTTCAGGTATAATTAGAACACAGGTAGATCGTTAGATACTGTTTTATGACTTACTAATTATTTAAGGTCATTAGCCTGGGTCATCTAAGAGTAAGGGTTCAAGTGAAGGATGATTAACCGAAGTTCTTCACTGTCTATCTCAATTAAAATAGTTGATTTTTCAAAAACTTATTTTGTTCCTGGATCGTTTATAAGGGTTGGAGAGTGGGTCGACGCTTGAAGTTACTAGACACTTTCAAAATTATGGGATGGGGAGAATAGAATTGTTCTGATTTTTATTCAATTAGAACTTGAATAAAATAAGTTACGTTTTAAATGAAATTGATGACTCAAGAAGAACTTTGATGATCTGTTTATGAAATAAAAATGAATTTTGGAAAAGCAAGGATAAGCCTTGATAAGTTTTCATCCACTGTAGCTCGTTGTTGATCATTTAAAAAAACCTAGTGAGAGGCTTGTTGTGGTACTTGTTGATTGTAGTTATGTTCTTGTGGTTGGTTTTGACTTTAAAAGTTATAGGGGGGGTTTGTTATTTTATTTTTTTCAATAAAATTGTAATTAAGATCTGAAAAACTGTTTCTAATAGACTTTTCTTTGTTTATTTGTTTGTCGTGATGTCGTTGCTGGTTTAAAAGTTTGATAATCCATTTGTGAGTGGTTGGGAGTAACAGAAGGTTTTACTGTGGATTGTATACTTGTTTGTGGAAATGCGGTATTTTTGTTTCGTGGAGTTGTGAGTGTAGGGTGAATGGAGGAAATGCTCTGTTGTGTTGTTGTTGGCATTGTCCCGACTATTTCTTCATTAATGAAATGTGATGAAGTTTGAATATCTTTTTGTGTACAATTTTTTGTTCCATTTTAATTTTCTTGTGTAATATTGAAAGTGGAATTTAAACTTTTATTTCCGGTTCTATCAGTAAACTTTGCATTAAAACTTAAAGGTGTTGCATCAACAGTAAGTGGAGTTATTCTAACATAGTCTTTATCAAGAGAGATTGTAAAGATTGCTGTACTTGATTTATCAGTTGTTATATTAATGAAAGATGGATGAGACCAACCAGGGTCCCAAACATAATCTGTTTCATCTGCTAATACAGTTTCATCGTCTGAGCTTTGCGGTCGAAATGTTTTTCTTGATTGTGCTATGAGATCGATGTTATGGATAAAATAATCAATTACAAACCATGCTGGTGTTCTTTGTAAGTCATGTTTGACATTTTGTGAACTTTTGATACTAATAAGGTTTTCACGGATTTTATCTACAAAAATTGAGGAAAAATGGATTTCTTGTCTTTCAGTTGAGTGCCGGGATGTTTGAGGCGAGGAGGTGACTCATTTTGTGTTTTATATAATTCTAATATAAATATGTAGCTATAAATGAATGAAAAAACATAATTTGTGAATAATGAATTCGCTCTTTGTGAATTTTGATGTTGTATATTTTTCATATAATCTGTGAAAACTTTTGAGATCTCTATAACTATATCATCTGTTTGTATTTGATCTGTAGGATGATTTGATTGAGGTGATGAGATTTCAATTGTGAATACACCAAAATTTGATGTAATATGACTATATGAGATTTGAATTTTGCATATACAGAAATATGATGTAATTTGACATATACCAATGAGATAGTGATCAGGGTTTTGTCGTTTTATTTTTATTTCAGGAAATTATTGTTTACATGGGCTAATTCCTTTTTCGAATAAATTTACAATTAGGTTTTGACCAAATTGTATTTTTCCTTGGGCGAGATCACTTTGTGGTTGTATGAAAAAAAGGAATTTTTGAGTCATCGTCGAGATTTTTGTTGTATTCTATCATTTTTGTATTGTGGAACTCTTAATGTGTAACTTTTAATATGTCTCATTGGTTAACTCCAAATATATAGGCGTACTGTTTGTTAAGGTATGATTTCTTTATTCTGCCTTTTCTTTCAATTGATGATGGTGTTATTGTTTCTGAATCAGAAAAATATATTTGATTTTCCATCGGATTATTTTTAATTATTGAATCTTTCAAGTCTTGAAGTTCCTGTATTGTAATTGTTTCTGATTCTGAGACTGCGTTTCTTCTTTTTGAAAATTTTCTTTTAACAAATTGCTTTTGTTTTGTTGTAATTGTCTTTTTGGGTGTTTGTCTTTTTGATCTAATATATCCTATTGTTTATCTGTGCGTTGTGTTTACAAGATCGTACCTTTTGTTTTTAATTAAACAATTATGTAAATGATTATTTGTTTACCACCCAGATTATCTGTGCGTTGTGTTTACAAGATCGTACCTTTTGTTTTTAATTAAACAATTATGTAAATGATTATTTGTTTACCACCCAGATTATCTCTTGACATAAGGTTTAGGATTATGGGTGCAATACTCGGGGGTTAGAGTGTCGTTTTTCCTTTATCTGTGCGTTGTGTTTACAAGATCGTACCTTTTGTTTTTAATTAAACAATTATGTAAATGATTATTTGTTTACCACCCAGATTATCTCTTGACATAAGGTTTAGGATTATGGGTGCAATACTCGGGGGTTAGAGTGTCGTTTTTCCTAAACTGTTAGTGCTTACGGTTTTTGTGTGATTATCCTAACTTATGACTTGATTGTTGTGGTTGACGGGTTGGAGAGAGAGTTTATCAATTTGTGAGAACGATTTTTTTTTCTCGTGACTAGGTATTAATTCATGATTGACTTACTCAATCGCACCTATTCGTTGTGATTTATGATCAACGGTTAGAGAATAGTAAATCAATCTACAGGGTTCAGGTATAATTAGAACACAGGTAGATCGTTAGATACTATTTTATGACTTACTAATTATTTAAGGTCATTAGCTTGGGTCATCTAAAAGGAAGGGCTCAAGTGAAGGATGATTAACCGAAGTTCTTCACTGTCTATCTCAATTAAAATAGTTGATTTTTCAAAAACGTCTTTTGTTCCTGGATCGTTTATAAGGGTTGGAGAGTGGATCGACGTTTGAGGTTGTTAGACACTTTTAAAATTGTGGGGTGGGGAGAATAAAATTGTTCTGATTTGATCCAAGGGAAGCCTTGATGATCAGACAATGAATAAAATAAGTTAAATTTTAAGTGAAATTGAAGATCCAAGAGAAAACCTGATGATGAGTTTGTGAAATAAAAGTGAATTAAGGAAAAGCAAAGATAAGCCTTGATAAGTTTTCATGTAAACCTTTAAATTTAAGAAAATTTAAAAGTTAAAAAAAGATGATTTTAATTTTTTGAATTTATGCTGTTATGTTTCAGGTGATGAAGCTGAGATGAACAAAAAGATGATGTGTGTGAATTCATGAAACTAACAATAATTTTTAATACTAACTAATTTTTGTATTTTTTTTTCAATAAATTATTTGTTCGAAAGTTTTGATTTACCGCAGATTTTGGGGGAAAACGACTTGTGTTCTTCTTATCAGCCGTTTTTGTTTAAATATTAGTTTAAGCACCAAATGAGCTGTTGAAAAATTATTTTCCAACTAATTTTTTTGTCAAGAAATGAAAATCTAAATTTGTTGCATGAAGTATTCTAAAACAAAAACTTGTTCCGGTTTTCGTCGTACTATCATGCTAACATGTAGTAGATTGGTCCGTTTCCTGATCGTTTATCACGCCTTGATCTTGTTCTTCTTGCAATACCTGGTATTTCTCGTTTTGTTTGGAAAATTGGCGTAAATTTATTAAGACGTAGAGACATTTCTATTAAATTGTTTGTTCCATCTAACATTTTTGCAATTTTGCAATTGTCTAATTCTAAGTTTGTTAAGGTCTTGTTCGAGACTTATGGTCGCACCAGATGAGTGATGACCTTTGGTCTGTACTCATAGAGTATTTTCAGATAAGGTACACCGTCTTTTATTTTCGGCCGGATAGATTCGTGCAACTTCTTAGTCTAATACCAATCTTAATCTTACATTTATATCTCCTAGTCTCAATAGAACTAGTGTACACTGGTTTTCGCGGTTTAGTTTTTGAAGTTTATCCACAAGGAGAACAACTGTAGTCTAAGACTTATTCAAATTGTTCTGGTGCTGAAACTACCAGTAGTTTTAGCACTTACAAATAAGTTTGAATGATACAGATGGAAAATGATTAGTTAGTTAGTAATTTTTTATAGTGATAGTTTTATCAAAATATAACTGTGTTCATATCCAATTATAAATACTAGTTTAGAACTGGTTCCACTTGTTAAACAAGCAAAATTCCCTGAGCGTGACGTCAGAAATTTTTCTTATAAAAAACAATTACCTCAACAAATTCTCTGATTTTTTTCTCGGTTTTGCTCTAAAACAAAACAGTATTTTCGCAAAACTGCCAACGATTCTAAAAATAAACTCAAAATTACCAAAATGATCAATTTTTGAGAGTTTTGAACAGGTTTTCAGTTTTGACGTTGTTTGTACTTTGGCAGTGTTGTACTTTGGCACTGTTGAACGCTCCAGAAATTTACTGAGTGGCGATCACTGAAGTTTAAAAACAAGTTTTTATCGCACAAGCTTCAAAATCTGTTTTGGAGAGGATGCACGGGAAGAGAAGTCTATCCAGGATTATCAAATCAAACAAAAACCGAGCGGTCACGCGAATTCTG